>NC_060087.1:6407803-6710833 GCF_922984935.1 Meles meles
TGGCCCGGTGTGGGTCATGCCGCAGCTCAGAAATCCTGCTGTCGGCAGCTGGCGCGGGGGAGCCTCTTCCTAAGTAGGTGGCCGGCCTGCTGCTTCGGTGATGGCTCCAGGCTGGCCGGGTGTCAGACCCCGGGGCCGCCCACGCAGAGCCCTCACACAGGCCTTCCATCGAGGTGCCCCCAAGCCCTTTACTCCCCTCCTTTTCCACGACTTCCACACCTGCCATTGGGCCAGTCCCGCCTGTCTCTGTCTTCGTCAGTGACATGACGCGCTTTGTTGCTACTGCTGTCCCCTTGGACGGAAGAGAAGCACTGAAGGCTGAAGGGGTACGGGGCCCGGGAACCCCGCCGCTCCGGCAGACTGCCGCTGCATAGGCACCCTAGCCGCGGAGTCCCGTGCGGCCCGCCCCCGGGGAGAAGCCTCCGGCCTGAGGGGCCTGTCTGCCGGCATGGTGCCTGGCACGCCTCACTGGTGCACAGCAGAGCCCCAGTGACCGGGGCCTGAGAGAAAGTACTCCAGCAGGCCTTGCCCACATGGTCTGTGGACAGCCCCCGTTCCACGATGAGCAAGCGTCAGGATGGCAAAGTGTCGGAGGGACGGGTTCCCCCAGTGTCCTCCCTGTACAGACGAGGAAAGTGGAGAAGGAATGTTTCCCCCAGTTCCTGGTCTTCCCCGGATTCAAGAACGTACGCCCGCCTGCCGCTCTCACGCCGGGTTCTCCCGTCCGCTCCTTGAGGTACATTGTATCCCCACAGCGTAGAACGGGAAAGAGAGGCCCGGCCAAATGACCAGACCCAGGCACGCCGTGGGAAGTCAGGGCCGACCCCAGCGCTCCGGACCGCTCTGACATTCTGTGCATCTGGCCCTCCCGCTTGCCTCGATGAAGGCGGGGTGGCCAGAAGTCGGGAAGAAAGCCTTCAGAACAGGTGGATGAGAAAACCGTTGGTTTGAGGCTGTGCATAGGTGGCCTAGCGAAATTGTAGCTCGAGTTCATAAGCGCGTAGGAGGACTGGTTTTGGAGGTGACATGGAACATTCCCGCGTGTTTCTGAAGACACCTGGTTTCCAGTCATGATTTTCCGTTCCCCCCAGTGGGGAGCAAGTGCTCATCGCAGATGTTCGCGGTCGAGGCACCGCCGTGTACCGAGCTGCTCGGTCGTCATCTTGCTCTGGCGGGGGACGCTCGTTCTGGCCAGTCCTCTCCCACCCTCGGGTCATCTGCCCAGCTCCGTCCCCATCGTGCAGCTGGCCTCCCTGAGCGTAGTCACCACCGTGCTCTCGGAGTGGGGTCTGTCGCAGAGCACGGTCACGCACAGGGATCCGAAACGGAGGCAGCCAGACCTTACACGCAGCCTTTAAAACCGGATGCAGAAGGAAATCGAGGACATGGCGGGAGAAGTGGGCTTGCAGCTTGTCCTTTGCAAGTTGCCTGCACTGCGTCCGTGGCTGTGGCCACTGTGGCCGACGGGAGCCAGCGTGGTCCGGCTGGGGGACGCAGTTGGCATCCATGCAGGGAATTGGAGGCTTCCGGTTCCTGTGCCTGTGCGTGTCAGGGTCAGAGGAAACCTACAGCTAGAGTTGAAATTCTGCGTCTGCCTCTCATCACACACATGGGCATTGGACCCGTTCCCTAACTTCTCCAGTCTTTACCGTCCTTGTGTGTAAGCCTGTAACAGCACCGACGGAACAGCCACCTTGAAGGTCATGGACTCCGAGGGCCCAGATTTGCTTCACGGCAGCAATAGGGTCAAAATCTGCTATTCTGTGTCGTAGCAGCTCTGCGGCCGGTATCGGAGAGGATGAAGCAGGAAAGGGAGGAGGAAGGAAACGTTCCACTAGACTGCTTTTTGAGTGTCCCCCAGGTTCTTCTGTTGGGATCCTAGCCCTCGGGTGATAGTCCTCGGGGGCGGGGCCTTTGGTAGGTGATGCGGGTGTGAGGATACAATTGTCATGAATGGGATTCGCGTCCTTCTGTCTGTGTACCAGCCGTCGGCCCTCCCCAAACCACCAAATCTTGCACCTTGATCGTGCATTTCCGGCATCCAGAACTGTGAGAAGTAAGTGTGAGTCCCCCGGCCTGTGGAGTTTACGTACACCTGCCGACAGGCCGCACAAAGACATAGAGTGGAGGCTTGAGCTCTCCTCCCCACTGGCGCCATTAGTCACCGAGAGGGACGCCAGGCCCCGCAGGTGGCTTCGGTAGACGTTTCTCGGTGGGCTTGCCTGATGGGCCGAGAGTGGCATCGCACTGCCTGGCTTTGGATGTCAGCTGCAGCCCTTCGGCCGAGTGCTGGGGGTCTGGTCTGTTGGGGACCCCGGCAGGAGCTCGAGATCTGCCCGGTAGAAGGGGCTGCTGCACTTGGGGTGGCAAAGGCACGGGTGACTGGAGGCTTAAGGAAGGTCGTGGTGAGGGCTTGGGGCTGTGCCTGGCCTGGAGCAGGCCCGGGAAGGGCTGCCTGTTACTGTTCTGAGGCCCGTGTGGGTGTGGCCCTGCCGTAGACGCTTGAGAGATGCCAGGAGAAGAGCGAGCAGCTGTCGGAGTCCACGGTTCTGCCCAGTTCGCCAGGGGACACAGATGGAGAGGAGGCAGGGGCCCCAGGAGTGGGGTCAGCAGCCAGAATGAATTCGTAGTTCCTAATAGGAGGACATCACTGTGGCCCTGAGCAGTGGTGACAGTTCCAGACAACGGGGAGTCAGGCCAGGGTCTAAGGAGTCCTGCTCCCCCCTGACCTGGGGCTTTCCGCATCTGCATCGCGCTGGAAACCTGATCGAGGAAAGCTTGGTGATGAGACTTCTGGCACGGCATGGGCCCCGGGAAGAGTCGCCGGTCAGCACAGGCTGCTGGGTCCATCTTGGCCTGCGGGGTGGGGAAAGGTAGGAGCCGGAGGGCAAGGTCAAAGGCAGAGGGGAGGCGGGCGTAGAGGGCCTTGGCTTCTGGCCCTCGGAGGGCGGGCCTGCACCCGTCGTTGGCACGTGTGGTCTGGTGAGGGAGTCCGCGGCCCTAGTACAGCCAAGCCTGCCGGTCACCATGGCTGGCCCAGGACTCAAGGAAAGAAAGAGAGGACATGTTTTCTGTAGTCCTTAGAACCAGGCACTGGGGGATGGATGGGCGGGCTGCGGAGGAGCAGGAAGTTGATGGAGAAAGGGAGCAAAGAATGCAACCCCAGAAAGTTCCTTTCACGGAGGAACATTCCCATCTGCTGAGCTCGGCGTTTATTGCAGCGGCTGGCTGTATTTTGCTCCGGGAGGGCAGAGAGCCCATGTGGAATCAGCTGGAAGGCGGGACCCACGCGATGCCCCTGTCAGTCTGGCTTCTGAAGGCGGGGTGCTAGCCGCGTGCCTGGGAGGCCGTGCACGAGGCCTTGGAGGCCGGCCACGGGGACACCCCAGGAGCCCCCCGCAGCCCACCAGCATGTAAGATGAGCCAGTTGTGATGGGGAGGTGCTTGCGGAGCAGATCCCCGGCGAGCGGGATCCGAGGGACCCCCTGCACAAGCAAGGGGGAGTGCCTTTTGCCTCACTCCACCTCTAGCCAGGAGCCAAGCCTAGGGGTCCCAGTTACTCACAAGGCCAGCACCCCACAAGGCTTCCCAGCTCCCCGGCTCCCAGGCCGCCCCAAATGGACGGAGGGGCTGGTACTCCCAGCAGACTGGGCTGCCACCTTACAGGGCGGGCCTGCAGCAGCCAGGAGCTCCAGCTGTAGGATGCCCCCACCCTGATCCACTCTGCTTGAGGAAGTGGCGGCCACTGCTGGTTCCTGGTCACCCTCGGACCCCACATGGGTCCCCAGCACCTCCTCCGCCCTGCCCTGTGCTGCCACCTTCCTTTCTTTTTTTTTGTTTTAAAGATTTTATTTATTTATTTGACAGACAGAGATCACAAGTAGGTAGAGAGGCAGGCAGAGAGAGAGAGAGAGAGAAGGAAGCAGGCTCCCTACTGAGCAGAGAGCCCGATGTGGGACTCGATCCCAAGAGATCCCTGAGATCATGACCTGAGCCGAAGGCAGAGGCTTAACGCACTGAGCCCACCCAGGCGCCCCCAGCCTTCCTTTCTTGAAGTAGGTGTTGTTTTGTATGAGTGCAGAGGGAAGGACAGGAAAGAGCACCCCAGAGCCCAGGGGAAGCTACCGATTATTAGATAAAATGACTCAAGCCACCCCAGTGGGTCCAAAACGGTCTCTTTTTCTTCGGGTGTTAGGTCTTGCAGTGCTTTGGCCCCTGCCTGCCGTGACCGCTATGAGCCCGGCTATGGCAAGGCGCCCAGAAAGGTGTGCACTCCAGCTGGGCAGGGGGACAGTCGGAGACCGAAGCAGGGAGCTCTTGAAGGAGTAATGGCAACACAGGGAGAAAGCCCAGAGTGGCGTTTCTGCAACAGAAACATTTCCCCGGGGCACTTGGGTAGCACAGTCGGTGAAGCGCCTGCCTTCAGCTCAGGTTATGACCCCAGGGTCCTGAGATCGAGCCCTGCGTCGGGTTCCCTGCTCGGCGGGGAGTCTGCTTCTCCCTCTGACGTTCCCCCTACTCTTGTGCTCTCTTTCTCTTTCTGTCAAATAAATAAAATACTCAAAAAACAAAAAAAGCATAAAGTAAAGAAACATTTCTGCAGGGCAAACTGTGCTGTTAATAACACCGAAACAGTTCAACCTCCAAAGCTGTGTCTCCGTCCCCTGCACACGGGCCTTGGGCCGCTGTGTCTCTTCCCATCCCCCTGCCCGTTATCTCCCCTTCACCGCACACCTAGAGCTGGGCGTCCCGCAGCCACGCCTGCAGCCCCTACCCCCCACCCCCTCCCGCGGCTAATCAGGAGCATCTGCGGCCAGTGGGGCCACCTTTGGATCTCCATGGCTGCGCCTCCTGCAACCCTTCATTTCGGGCCTCGCGAAACCCTTTGCTCCTTGCTCTCTCTCGCTGCAGGTTTTTCCCACTCGGCGTTCACGTTTGGTATCGAGAGCCACATCAGCCAGTCCAACATCAACGGGACACTGGTGCCACCTGCTGCCCTCATCTCCATCCTGCAGAAGGGCCTGCAGTATGTGGAGGCCGAGATCAGCATCAATGAGGTACGTGCGCTCCCGGGCGCGGGGCGGTGTCCTGGCCCCAGCCCTAGCCCGCAGAGCCTGGGGACCGTGGGACAGCTCGGAAACCAGCCACGGCCACGCCACCCATGGCCAGTCCGCTGGATTCCTTCCCCACTCCCTCTCCTTGAGTGGACTTCCTCCTTACAAGCCTGCCTCACTCTGCTTTCTCTTTAGCTTTTCAAAAGGACAAAAGTAATATGTCCTGTACTCGGTCACCTGTGTTCATCCATCCGTTTCCAGAAACCCACATCTTGGGAAACCCCCGGATTTCTGCCTGTCCTGCGCACATTCTTCCCTGACCGTGGCCCACTCCTCCTTCCTCCTCAGAATGGGTGTCCAGGGGTGGTGTTCCACTAGCCCCTTGAGGCCCCGCCTGGTCTCTTTTTCCCACAAAAAGGAGTTTGGGGGCTAGGAGCGTGTGACCCCAGAGACCCCCCCGTGAGCTCTCAGATCATGCGAGGCTGCAACTAGATGCCTTTGTCCACCGGTTTCCATGTCTTCAGTGTGTTGGGAGGCCCTGGTGACTTCTCTTCCTCCTTTCCACATTCCAGCGTGCCGGAAAGGAAATAAAAAGGCGTCTCATTTGTGACTTGACTTGCGGTCACTAAGCCGTGGGAGAGCATACTTTCAGAGTTTACATTACGAGGTGTTTTCATTACCCTGGGTAGTTCCTGCATTTTACCAAGTCTTTGTGCATTTGAGGTGTGACTCTAAAGACGGTGACACGGAAGCATGCTGACCGCTTGGTCAGTGTTGGCCACACCGTGAAGTCTGAGGGTGGCTGACGGGGTGACCGGTTCCTTGTTTAGACGTTTTCTAGGCTTTCCTCATTTTCTTGTTTTCAAGTGTAATGCTGTTTTCAGATGTAACATTGTACAATTTTATGTTGGCCAGACGTCAGCTGGGGCCAAGTGTCCTTTTCGATCGCGTCTAGCGGAAACTCAGGTGGTTCACTTCTTCCTAATTTCTGAGGTTATTCAAGTTCAGAATATGCAAATTGAGCAGCCACAACCCAGAAGCACCGACTTCTTGTCCGACTCTAATATTTGGAGCAATTTCAAAGGCAAAAATGGCCTCCTGGGTTTTTAAGTGGGTATGGGAATTTTTTCATTGCAGATAGAAGCCTGAGAATCAAAACAAGTTGAAAACACACGCGTGGGAACCAGACAGTGCTGTCGCCCGAGTCCCGCAGCTATCTTTAGTCGACACTCTGAGCCCCGTGACAGCAGATGAATATTTCACTAAGTCAGATGGACAGGTGTACTAGGGATCCAACCCGAACGGTGCCGAAATCTCCGATGCGGGCTTGAGGCTCCCAGAGAGCCGCCTCTCCCTGAGAAGAGGGTGGCTGTTCACAGACTTCCTGTACTCACAAGGTGTCCAGGCACAGCTTCTCCACTTGTGGGGGCCGGATGATTCCTCGCAGCCGGGCGGCCTGGACCCCGTAGGAGGGCGTGCCATGTCCCCGGTCACCCCGTCCCCCTGCGCCTCACCCGCCCAGACTCCCTGGGCGCCGCTCTGGGTCCCACCATGCTGGGCCGGAGCGCAAGGAGCTGATGGCTGCCCCCTCTGGCTCGCTCCCCAGGATGGCACGGTGTTCGACGGCCGCCCCATAGAGTCCCTGTCCCTGATCGACGCGGTGATGCCGGACGTGGTGCAGACGCGGCAGCAGGCTTTCCGGGAGAAGCTCGCCCAGCAGCAGCAGGCCAGTGCGGCGGCGGCGGCGGCAGCAGCGGCGGCGACGACAGCGGCCACGGCAGCCCCGGCGGCCGTGGCCCAGCAGCACCCACCAAAGAACGGAGAGGCCACCGTGAACGGCGAGGAGAACGGAGCACATGCAATAAGTACGTGTGGGGCTCTGGGCAGGGGTGAGCTTCTGGCAATTTCTCTCCCGAGTCTGAGGGGGTCACGGGCTCTGCCAGCTCCGCTGCCGGCGTGTGGGCTCGGAAGAGCTGCACAGGCTGTGTTCTCATGGAAATCCTTAGACCTGACGGTTTTGGTGCACACATCCTCGATTCTAGAAGGTTGTGCGGCTCGGAGAACTGTGACAGCGAGAAGCGCCGTGTGATTACTGTTTGACATCGGACGGTTTCGTTTGTGGAGGCCCCAGGTCCTCTGTCCAGCCTTCCGTGTTGAGCGTGTCGGGCCAACATTTGCTGTGCTAGTCAAGTTCATGGTTCTAGAGAGGGCAGCGGGCCCCAGACAGCGGGTGTGGCCCTGCGGGCTCCTCTCAAAATGCTAGGCACTTGTCTCTCTCGGGTAGTTGCCCTAAAGGACGCGGCCGATCAGAGCGCCTGACTCTGTTATGTGGCTTGGAAACTGAAGAGCACTTCAGGGTCTGAGTTCAGAGCATGCCCGTGTATTGTGTGTGTGTGCACATGCAATATGTGTGTGTCAGGCAGCTGTGTGTCCACGCAGTACGTGTGTGTGTCCATGCAGTACATGCGTGTGTCACACAGCTGTGTTTCCACGCGGTACGTGTGTGTGTGTGTGCACGCAGTACGTGTGTGTCATGCAGCTGTGTGTAGATGCGTGTGCATGTTCTGCGTGTGCCCGTGTGGCTTGCATACCTGTGCCTCGCTGGCCCCTGTCTCAGAGGACGCTGCCGCTTGCAGTCAAGCCCTATGACATGTTCTCGTCCACGGTCACAGGGTAACCGATTATCCTGTGAGCTGCAGAATCAGACTAGGCATCAGATGGAGAGCCCAGAGCGGCTGTAGTGCAGACGAGAACAAGCGGGATGACTTAAGGCCACAAGTCTAGCACAGACCTGGAAGGACTTCCCACATGTAGCCCCCCATCCTCACTGGGACGCAGGTCCCGAACTGTGGGGCAGGGCAGGAAGAAGACAGCACGTGGCTCGTGCCGCAGATCACTTAGTGCCTGTCCCCTCAGGAGGGACGCGGCCCTCGGGTTTTCAGGAACGAAGCTGGAGAAAACTAACGGTTATTGTTTTGTTAGTCTTCTGTCACTGAAACGAATTTCTAATTGGTGAGCTTCAAGAAGTCTGTATGTTTGCCAAGATAGAAATATTGCAAGCTTTTAAATCGTATGGCTTTCTTTTCAATCTTGAGAAAAATCTAGTGGGACAGTGGGTTGGAGGGTGGATCCTACTGGTTGGGGCACCTGGGTGCCTCCGTCGTTTAGCCATCTGACTTGTGATCCCAGGACTGTGAATTCACGTCCTGCGCTGGGCAAGGAGCCTCCTTAAAAAAAGAAGAGAGTCTCACAGGACATAGCCGAGCAGAGACAGGGACTCGCCTTAGAGCACGCTGGCCCCCCCCCACAGCCTCCATTTCCTGGGTGCCTGGGGCTTGCCTCTCAGTCTCCAGGGAGCACACCCGAGGGCCCGCTGGCCCTCCTCCCAGGCACATCGTCCTCACTTTCCCTTTGTTTCCTGAAGCCGGGGCCACCTACCATTTGCAGTCGTCTGGCTCCAAGGCAGGCTGAGGCCAGACTGTGGTGTTGCAAGGGACCGTTCATCCTGACCTTCAAGAATCTTCTGTGTCCTGCCACGTGGGAGAAAAACAGCCGCCTTCCAGGACAGTGCTTTTGAGGGAGGTGTTTAGCATGCTTGTCTCCATGGGCACCAGGCCTGCCTGGGAAATCAGAACCCAGAACCCAGGAGTCCTCCAGGCCGGGCTTGTTCGGATAGAAGGCCTGGCAGCTCTGGTCTGATACAGAGGTGGCTCCAACCAGGAAAAAAACCCCAGCACTTCAGTCCCAAGAACCCGAGGTTGTTTGCAGGCAGGCGGTGCAGGGTGGCGGGCGCTCTGGAAAGGTGATGGTCTTTCCCAGTGGGAGCTCACAGATAAAGAGGTGATCCCGCAGACAGGTGCTCGCAGATAAAATGTCTCATCCCTTCCGGAGAACAGCAGCCTTCGGGCTTGACCCATCTCTCTCGTCATCCCTCCCCAGTCTCGTGGTGGTGGTGTTCGTTAGACCGTAGCATGGCCCTAGTTATGCAGAGTAAATAACTTTATTTTTGTCTGTCAGGTTTGGAGACTGTTGAAGTAAAGAAACGTAATACATTTACTGAATTACACAGAAGTAGTCATGATACCGTTACAGTCTGTCAGAAGTCATGTTACCTAGTCCATAGAAAGAAGGCGTGTCTATCAGCACAAGACAATTACCCGGTCTCACTCATGTGGACTATAAGAAACCGTGCAGAGGATCATAGGGGGAGGGAGGGAACACTGAAGGGGAAGTCGTTGGTGAGGGAGAAAAACCACGAGAAACCCTTAACTCTCGGAGACAAACTGAGGGTTGTGAAAGGGAGCCGGTGGGGGGATGGGCATTAAGGAGGGCAGGCGATGAGAGTGGCACTGGGTGTTACAGGCCACTGATAATTTATTGAGCACCTGAGACTGGTGATGTACTCTCCGTTGACTAACTGAATTTAAATAAAGTAAAATAAAATAAAATAATAAAAAGAAGGTGTCTCTAACACTCAAGTGCCCCAAGAATGCCGGGAAATTTCTTTTCTCTACCGGTTAGCCACATGACTTTTCTTGTTTCCTGTGACAGATAATCATTCGAAACCAATGGAAATAGATGGGGACGTTGAGATCCCGCCCAACAAAGCCACAGTCCTTCGGGGCCACGAGTCGGAGGTGTTCATCTGTGCCTGGAACCCTGTCAGTGATCTTCTCGCTTCGGGGTAAGGATGCTGGGACGGGGGTGCCCTGGGGCTGTTCTCTCCTTTCAGGAGTGCATGTTCCCCTCTCATTGGCGGCAGACGGCAACCTCGGGCCCTCGGTGCTGCGCTCCTTCCCAGGTCGTGAGGAAGTCCTTGCTGCGTCCTGCATCCTCCATGGGGCGGGGAGCAACGCAAAGATGTTTGAAATTGCGGAGGGGCGCCTGGCTGGCTCCGTCAGTAGCGCTGACGACGCTTGATCCCAGGGGTGTGAGCTGGAAGCCTCGCTGGGCGTGGAGCCTACTGGAAAAAAATAGTTAAAATAACGAAGAGCAACAAAAATGATGAGGCAAAAAAGCCAGCCAGTGAGCGGAATTAAGAAGACACAGAGCCACATGCCAGAGATACCTGACTCAGGCAGCCCAGTCTGGCAGGCGCTGTCCGGGCCTGAACCGGAAGCTGAATGCTGTGCGTTTTCCTCCTATAGATCCGGAGACTCGACGGCGAGAATATGGAACCTGAATGAGAACAGCAACGGGGGCTCCACGCAGCTCGTGCTGCGGCACTGCATACGGGAAGGAGGACACGATGTCCCGAGCAACAAAGATGTGACCTCGCTGGACTGGAACGTAAGCACCTGCTGCCGCCCGGAAGCGTCCTCAGCTCTGACCCGGCCCATGCCTTGTTGGGGCCCCACGGGGCATGAACACGGGGCCACGGGCCATGCTGCCTGCGAGCCCCCAACCCCGGGGCTGCTCTCACATTGCCGGGAGCGTCTAGCAAGGCTGCACTGGGCAGACAGCGAGCTGGGTGCTCAGCGGGCCTCCCTGGGCGCGGTGAGCCTGCTGGTTCCCCAGGGGAGCCTGCTCTGCTGGCGAGAGGTGTCGTGCGGCTCGGGAAGGGGGACCGTCTGGCTCGCTGCTCCTGCCCTGTGCGTCACACGCATGTACACGCGGGAAGCCCATGGCTCTCTGGAACTTTCCTGCGCTCTCCCTGCATCCCAAACCCCCGTGTGTGCACACGCGTTTCCGACAGCTTCCTCCAGTCTCGCCAGGTCTCCCTGGGCCTCTCAGTGTGGTGCGTGTGGGATGTCACCAGGCAGACGGGTCGCGGTGCATTTTCCTCGCTCCCCCGTCTGCCATTAGGATACCGCGCCGTGTCCGGCCAGAGCAGTGTGGGCTGAGGTCGTCCCAGGGGGCCGCTAGTCGTCACTGGCAGCCAGTGATGGGTGTGAGACGGTTCTAGCCCTGGGGCAGGGGGAGAGGCCGGCTCTGCGTGTCCTGAGCTGTGTGGCATGTGTGTTTCTGGCCCGCAGAGCGACGGGACACTGTTGGCCACGGGTTCGTACGATGGCTTTGCGAGAATATGGACCGAAGACGGTAAGCCGTGCCTCATCACGCACTGGGAGAAGACGGGCCGTGCGGTGTCATCGGACGGGAGTAGGCCGTGACCTTGAAGTCTACCTGTTTGTTGTTCCTTTACCTCACAGGCAACCTGGCCAGCACCTTAGGGCAACATAAAGGCCCCATCTTCGCCTTGAAATGGAACAAAAAGGGGAATTACATTTTGAGTGCTGGTGTAGACAAAGTGAGTATTCGCTCAAAATAGATCTTAAAAAAAGTCGCTTTGATCCATAGCTGCTGGTGTATTTTTAATCTCTGAATAACATCCGGGGGTTTTTTGTTTTTGTGTTTAATTCTGAGGCGGCCTGCTTCTCAGGAAGGCAGAAGAACTGCTTTCGGGTTGGTTGGTGTGGTTTGGGTTCCACTGTCCCTTGATAATGTGCACTCTGTGCGTATCATGCTGTTCCACAGACCTCTGTGCACAGCCCCTCCCCCCTTGCTGTGACGGCCGTCCTGCAGTGACGGAAAGAGGAAATCCCCCAGTTGGCTGTATCCAATGCTTGAGAAGCAAAGTGGCGTGGAATGCCCGAGACAGAAACCTTTCCCCCACTGAGCAGTTTTGGAAACACAAACCGTTTTCTCCCGCCTGGCTTCTGTTTCCCTAATTTGATGAGTTGTGACTTCCCATCGTGGGCTGCAGGCTTCTCTGAGAGCTGAAGGAAAGCAGGCCTGCCCACAACAGGGCACACTAGGGACAGAAACGGGGCCCGGGCAGGGTTCCTGGCTGGGTGTGACGGGATCAGGTCCGAGTGGCCGTGAGCAGCCGGGGGGCCTCCAGAAGCCATGGGCGGGCGAGGAGTGAGCAGGTGTAGGCGTCATCTGGCTCTGAGTGAGGGCCGCGCTCTCTGGGCCTGCCTCCTCAGTTGCCAAGAGCCAGGAATCAGGACCCCCCCAAGACCGTGGACAGAGTGGGTGTGTCATTCCCGGGACTCAGCAGGGACTGGAAGTTCTTGCTTTGGAAAAGTATTTGCGAGAAACGAAGCCAAAGGGGAACAGAAGCACTTCGTGTTCCTGCAGCTGTCGACCGGGTCCGAGGACTAGACTGGCGTGTGGCTTCCAGAGGGCGTCACTTTTTCCTGCTGACGTCGGGATCATTTGGAAACCTGTGACGCTGCGGGGTGCGCCTCCGGGTGCTGCCGTGAACGGACGGTAGTCGCCGCCACCTGTCCACACGGCCAAGGGCTGGGCTGCAGCCTGTACTCCCTGGCCGGTGACAGACGGCATGTGCCGACCCCAGACCAGGGGTCGCCCTCTAGGTCCGCGAAGAGTACCATCGTTCTCTCGCTCGCGCTCTAAGCCGGGAAACCTTTCTTTCACACCTGGTCGCCTTGTGCTAATGTTGAAACAAGCTGAGGGCCGTGCTTGAAACACTCACTGTTCTCCTGGAACTCCCACCCGATCGTCTGCGAGGTGGGCTAGGTCGGGTGCCACGCACACACACAATTGTCAGGTCCGCGGCTGGTCCCACTGCTGAGCGCGTTGTTGAAGTGATCGTGCAAACGATTGGCGGTCCTTCTCCAGCACGTCACTGTACACGGTGGCCCCTTCGGAGCTCCCGAGAGCGGCGGCGGCGGCCCCCATGCCAGCAGCCCCGCTTCACAGACACCCGCGCTCGCTCGCTTGCCCACGGACACTCGGGTCCAGGGTCTGGGCCCTGGACGGCTGGAACTTCTGCCTCTTGACCTCCACACCCTTGTAAACAGTTCTTTGCAGCCTCACGCCGGTGCTGGGGCTCCTTTTTATATTCCGTATCTGATTTCCCGCCTTGCTCTCAGCTGTGACTCTGCGAGGTGATGAACTGGGCAGCCAGTGAAAACGCACACTTGGGAGTGCGCTTCGTCTGTGGGCCCTGCACTCTCTGCCCCTGCGCGTTGCCCACAGCGGGAATAGTAAGAATGTTCTCGAAAGCAAGACCTAGGGAGGAAGGGCCACGGACAGGGATGCTGGTGTTGGCCTTCACTCCGTGGTTAACCTGGGAGTGGTGGCGGGAGGCTACATCCCATCTTGAAGAGGCTTCGTGTGCTTGATGTTGTGTATTGAGTGGAAACACCAACGGGAGATGGGGTGACTGCTGCGGTGCGTGACGTTGTCTCCGAGAGAAGGACCGGGCGGCTTATGGATATTCTCTCTCTCCATTGCCACGTTTGTGAGCGGCTGCAGGAAGAAGAGCGGGACATTCCACCGCACAGCAAAGTTTATTTGTCTGGGGGCGCCGGGCTGGCTCAGTCGCTGGGGCTCTTGATCTTGCGGTTGTGAGTTCGAGCCCCACATTGGGTGTAGAGATGACTTAGAATCTTAAAAAAAAAAAAAAAAAAAGTTAATTGGTTTAGAGCTGACCCGAGACTTAGAGAGCCGGATTTCAAAGAAGGTTGGTGCTCTGAGGACCCCATCTGCAGGTGGTGGGAAACATAAGCAGTTCTTCTTGCAGCAGAATTTCAAGTGCTGTGGACAGGTTCCAGCGAAGGTAGGAGTTCCAGCTGATGAAGATGTAATTCCTGCGGGGCGCCTGGGTAGCTCAGTCGTTAAGCGTCTGCCTTCAGCTCAGGTCCTGGGATCGAGCCCTGTATCGGGCTCCCTGCTCAGTGGCGAATCCGCTTCTCCCTCTCTCTCATGCTCGCTCTCAAAATCTTGAAGAAAAAAAAAAAGACCTAATTCTGGTGGTGGTCACTGAGCTGTGTCTCGTCGTTTCCCTGTCTTTCTGCCATCAGAGAGTTCCTAAGGCTTCAGGATTTACTTCGCTTTGCAAGGTGGAGATCATTTTCCCTCCATCTCTGTAGAGCGGCGAGTCGGTGGCCGAGCCCGGTGTGACACACTGCTGTGCTGTATGTCGTGTCGCATCGCGGGGCTGATGTTCAGAGCCCGTGTCACAGTCGACGTTTTCTCTAGGCCGGCGTTTAGAAAGTGCTAGAAAGCTATCTTGAGGTGCTTTGTTGCAGGTTTTTCAGCAGGACTCTGTGTTGGGGGGAGGGAGAACCCCACCAGTTGGGCAGTTTTCCAAAACTAGTCACCAGCACACACGGCTGTTGGGTTCGTAAAATGTGATCATCCGGACTGTGTAGCGTAAACCCCACACTGGATCCCAAAAATCTAGACCAGAGACCGGACGCCAGATAGCTCACGAACGTTCACATACCGATTCCGCGTTGGAACAATATTTTGGCCACATTGAACTAAACTATATTGTTAAAATCAATTTTAACGATTTCTTTTTCCTTTTAAGACTTATTTATTTGGGGGTGCCTGGGTGGCTCAGTGGGTTAAACCTCTGCCTTCGGCTCAGGTCATGATCCCAGGGTCCTGGGATCGAGCCCCGCATCGGGCTCTCTGCTCAGCGGGGAGCCTGCTTTCTCCTCTCCCTCTCTCTCTGCCTGCCTCTCTGCGTACTTGTGATCTCTCTCTCCGTCAAATAAATAAATAAAATCTTTAAAAAAAAAAAAAAAAGATTTATTTATTTGTTGGGGGGGGGGCCGAGAGCATGTATATATGAGGGGAGGGGCAGAGGGAGAGAGAGAATCTTCAAGCAGGTTCCCTACTGAGTGCAGAGCCCAAGATCACAACCTGAGCCGACACTAAGAGTCAGACACTTAAGCAACTGAGCTGCCCAGGCGCCCTTTTTTCTATTTTTCATTAATGTAATTTTGAAAAAATTAAAAATGACTTTTGTGGCTCACATTGTCTCTCTTGGTCAGTGCTGCTTTAGAAGGAAGGGGGGCTGTTCACAGTCTTTTCTAGAGAAATCTTTCTGTGAAGAATAGTTCCTAACTTCTGTCTTTTTGTTTGCGGAGCACAGACAACCATCATTTGGGATGCCCACACAGGAGAAGCCAAACAACAGTTTCCTTTTCATTCCGGTGAGTTTCTGTGGGTTTCTTTCTTCCTTTCTTTCCTTTTTTTCTTTAATTCAAAGTAGTAATTCGTAGACCTAGAAATGTCCAATAAAATAATCGTGAAAGGCGGCAGGAAGACGTCCGTGGAGTGTAGCTGGGAAGAAGATATATTTCCCAGGAGGCCTTGCTTTTAAGCTCTGCGAGGTACAGTGTCCTCGACACATGCCTGCTCGCTCGGAAGGTAAAACACACAGCAGTGAACCAGCCACAGAGCCAGTGTGGACGCCTTCCTCCTGCTGTCCCGAGGCGGGTGCTGCGTTGGGCTTCCCTGCGACTGTGCCCGGGCTCGGAGGCTCCCAGGGAGGGCTCCCCAGACTCAGAGGAGCGCGGTCCTTGGGCTGATGGATCAGCACGGAAGGACAAAGAGCAGAAGCTGCAGGCCAGGGGTGCGGGGGGGACCGCCAGGGCTCCCGACGGTCTTCTCCTTAACAAATCAGTCAGTCCACATCTCATGCCCCCCAGAAACATGTTATGACAACACACGGAGGGTCAGCTACCAGGAAAACTCACAGGGACTCTACCTGAGGCTGGTCGTTGGGGCTGGCCCCATAGGCAGCCCTGCCTGGCCTGTGTCCTCATGGCAGACTCCCGGAGGGGAAGCAGGGCTTCCACACACACACCACTGTTTGCCCAGTTTAGGCACAGAACACCATTCTTGGCCTTTAGGCAGCAGTGAGAAATCCCCGGAGGTCCAGAGTCCCAGTCTCGGGCCAAGGTCCAGCCTTGCCCGTGGGCGCTCCCACGGCGACAGCGTCAGGCCCGTGGGGGTCCGTCTGCCCCACAGAGATGTGTCACCCCTGCTCGGACCCTCGCGCTGCCTTCGTGTGTCAGGCTCCTAGCAGGCTGCGCAGGGCAGCTAGGGGTCTAGAGAGTTCTAGTTGGCCAGATTGGCGCCTGTTAGTTCACGCCGTGTGTAGCGCAGTCTTATTGTTAGATGCGGCCTCTCGAGATGAAGACAGACCACCCCCTCCCAGAAGAAAGAGACCGTTGGAAAGACCAGCTCAGGCTGGACAAAAGGGAGTGGACGCCCCTTCCCTCGACAGGAAATGTCTGTTCCTTTTTGAGGGAATCGCGGTGTGCAGAGGGAGTGTTTACTGTTCTCTCTGGGCATCTTGACGGGGAGCCTGGCGTGCTGGTGCTGGTCTGCCTCCAGGCACGGGCCCCAAGGACTCCCCTGGATGGCACCGCCCATCTCTGTACCCAGCGAGGGGCTCCAGGCAGGGGCCGTGGGGCGTCCAGGGAGCCGACGGAGCCAAAGACTCCGTGAGGCAGGACCGGGTTCTGGAGCACGGACTCCAGTCTCCTGTGACTGCCCGCGGTGCCTCAGCCGTGCTTTCTCCGATTGGGGGGCCCCTGGGGTTGCAGCTGACACCCTGCCTTTTGCAGACCTAGCACATCCCTCCTGTGGGTCCTCGTAGCCCAGGGTCCACACCGGGTTTCCAGGGAGCAGGTGCATTCTGCTGTTAGTGTGGCCATAATCCAACACCGCTCATGATGCAGAAGTGGCTGAATGGATTCAGGGTGTACATTCTCGCCGGGGGCGCGGCTCCAGACGCACGCAGCCTGGAAGTCCAGCCTACGTGGTGCGGGGCGAGGGAGGGTGTGCAGGTCACATGACAGGTTCCATCAGTAAAAGCTACTACTCGTGAACCATTACTACAGTCCAGAACATGCCCACCACCCCAGCAGGAAATCCCTTCTCTTTAAGAAGTCAGTGTCCCTACAAGCCCACCTCTGGTAATCCAGTCTGCCCGGGTCTGTGTGTGTCGCCAGGTCGCACCTCTACTCCCGAGGGCAGGGAGCGAGTGACCGTGTCCTTCACGGGGGCCTGGCGCTGTGCTGGCATAAATGCCGAACGTGTCCCGTCTCCTGTTGTCTGGGGCGACACAGTAATGGGCTCGGGCTTGTAGAAGAGCAGGGGCGCTGACCCCCGTGCTTGGAGGGAATACCTGAATCCAGCTCCGGCTTCCACTCTCCAGGGGAACCTTCGCCCCAGTGAACGTCAGTAGGATTCCCCTCACACCTCTGAGAATCGGTGTGCGGGGCGCCTGGCTGGCTCTGCGGTAAAGCGTCCGACTCTTGCTTTCGGCTCAGGCCCTGACCCCAGGGTCGTGAGATCGGGCCCCACGTCGGGTTCTACGCTCAGCAGAGTCTGCCAGCACGTTCCCTCGCTCCCTCTGCCTTCCTCCCCAATATAGTAAATAAATCTTTACGGTTTTTCAGCAGAACGTAACATTTCCGAGAGCATTTTGAAGATTTCCTGAAAGGGCTCTCCGTGGAAGGGCCGGTTCTCTCCCACCGGCCCAGGAACACCACCCATGTGTTCCTTATGTGTCGAGAGACTCCTCCCCCATAGTTCTCCCCGTCATGGGGTACGGCCCCGGGCCGGTTCAGTAAGATGCAGGTGTGGTTTGCTCTCCCCCGCACGGCAGTGTCAAGGAGAGTGCTAGAGACTGTTCGAGATGGGAAGATGAAAGGAAAAAGGAAGTGTGCTCCTTCTCAGAGCAAAACACAGGTAGTTCAGGCTTCTGAGGAGGACGCTTAGTCAGCATTTGGAAAGTCCGGATTTGATGGGTTGACCTGAGAAATGGCTTTGCCTTACTAGGTTTCCCCCTGAACACCCGGTAGGGCCGCCATGCGTCGCCCCCAGCGGGGAGCGTCAGCTTGGAGCCTAACGGCAGACGACCACTAAGCAGTCAGAAAGAACGGTTATCAGTGCACGGTGGTGGCCCCCAACGGCTGGGCAGGGCTCATGGGCATGCGGCGGAGGGGCAGAGGCCTGTGTGCGGAGCTCGCCTGCTGTGAGTCCATCTCACACGCCCTTCTGCAGGTGATGACCTTGGAGAGTGCTGGTGTGCAGCCAGACTGTAGGGGTGGGGCCGGGAGGGCGCGCTGGGAGTGTGAAGCGGCACGAGGGCGCTGTTGGTGGCGATGGCAGGTTCTAGATCGGACTGTGGCCGTGGTCGCTCAGAGTTCCCGTGTGAGAAAAGGGCCCAGCCCCCCACCCCCGCACGCCCCTCCCCCACCCACATTGTCCCGGCATCAGCTTTCTGTTACGCTGCTGTCTTGTGAGCCAGAAAATACAGCCACTGGGGAGCTGGCATGAACAGTAATGTTTCAGAATTAGACTTAAAAAAAAAAGCGAAGACAGCCAGGTTGTGCCTGGAGTAGGCCGGCTGCTGAACCTCACTGGCCCTTGTGGGGGGGGGGGGCGGAGTGCACGCGGACCCCAGATGCCTTGTTTCCCGTCACTTACACATGCTGAATGGTGAGATCATCCTGGGAGCCCCGGGGGTCTTGCCGGCAGGCGCAAGGGTTAGCGGGTGCTCATCCTTATGAGCAAGTGCTAGACACTCCCAGAACTGCCCCCCAGATCGTCCCGTTTCCACGAGCGTAGGTTGCATGCCCTGAATGCAGAGGGCAGCCCAGGAATTGGGAAAGCGCGGGTGCGGTGTTGTCGGCAAGAGCCGCTGCGGCCTTAGCTCTCCGTCTGGCTCGGGGCCTCATTCCTCGGACCAAGTGGGATCGGTTCCTTCCTTCTGCTATGCCGGGCCAGGGAGTGTGCTGGGAATCGTGGGCTGCATTAATGGGTTGCAGGAGATTTTTAAAAATCAGGATATCTTGAACATAGGAAATGTTTTTGATCTCGTCGTCTCTTCTTCCCATCTACAACAAATCCCGTCAGCCCACCGCTAGGATATTTCTGGAAGTAGCAAGGTCTAAGAGCAGGCAGTGCGCGTTCTGAGGAACCCCTTCTCCCCATGTTGGGCATCCAGAGACTCTGGAGGCCACAGGGCACAGCAGCTGTCGTGGTGTCTCCCAGAGCCATCTGCCCGGTGCCCCAGACGTGCACGGAGAGGTCTTCGCGCTCTGGGCACATTCTCGTATCGTGTCAGCAGCCAAGGCTTCTTGACTCCGCTGCTGGTGGTGTTCGGTCAGCTGAGCTGTGTGCACCCGTGGTCAGCGCAGGTGTCCCCCTGTCCCCTGCCCCGCAGCGCCCGCCCTGGATGTGGACTGGCAGAACAACACGACCTTCGCCTCCTGCAGCACCGACATGTGCATTCACGTCTGCAGACTCGGCTGCGACCGCCCGGTCAAAACCTTCCAAGGACACACAGTGAGTGTGACTCCTGGCGACGGGCCCCCGCTTCCTGAGAGGCTGCCTTTTGGCATTGCTGGGGGCTGGATTCACCCCACTGTGGGCAGGCAGCAGCCCCAGGACCGACCCTGAGACGAGGCAGGGGCTCGATTCTGCTGGGAGGACTTTTTAAAGTGGCTGCTCTGAAAACGTGCAGAGACGTAAGGGAAACGGTGCCTGTAATGGGCGAGTGGATGGGGAGCACTGGCAGCAGGTGGGAGACTGCGGGGCTCCCAGAAATGAGCTGATTTATAGAATGGCTAGAAGCCCGAGCGGACTTTCTCAGAAAGGCTTCGTGACCCATGGGCTATACGAAGCTGGTATGTGCAGTGGAGAGAGGGGAGAGAGAGAACACACAAATCGTCTGAAGCCTTAACGGCCACTTTTCCTAAATGTGGTGGAAAACACCCGCACCTGATCCAGGAAGCTCCGAGGCTCATCGAATTCCTTGGTGTGGGGCACAGCGGATCCTGGTCGCTTTTCTGGACCAGATCCCTGGAGCCTCTGAACCACCCCCCCACCCCGCCCCCAGCCCTCCTGGGAGACCTGCCTGACAAACACCGGTGTCCTCAGCACCCCCTCTTCCAGCGTCTGCCCCCCAAGGTCACGCTTCTGGAGCGCAGGCCTCAGCAATCCCGTTACCATCTCGTGTCTCTAAACTGACGCCCCCTCTTCATGTTTCCTGTCTCTCCCTCTCTCCCCTGACGCTACACTCTCTCCAAACTTTCAGTAGAGGTCTTCGTGGCTTCCCGTTGTCCCTCATAGGACTCACCCCCATAACATTTGTAAATGGGGCTTCTCGCCGCTCTCCATCTCGCATGAGACACAAGCTAAATGTAGTTTTTCCTCCCGAGACCGCGTGGGACATCCCTGGATGTGAGCCATCCCTGGGTGCCTCCTGGGAATCGTGGCTTGAGTTGCAGAAGTGCAGAGAGAAAACGCCACCGTGGGCGGAGCTGGGGCCCACCTCGAGGGGTCTAGCTGGGGCCAGTCAGTGGGCCTGGCTCCACACTCCTGGGCACAGAGAGATGAATCCATAGGGTCTCCTCAGTGGCTGTGGCCAGAGCCCCCAAGGCCGCCTGTGCTGGCTGAGCCCGTCCCCGGGACAGTGCCTTCCTTGGGCCCCGGGTTCCCGTGGGGTCCGGCATGCACGTTCTCGTGCATACGTGTGAGCACACACGTACACACACCCGTCTCTAGTCCAGCGGCTCCGTCCGCCCTTCGCCCACCCAGGAGGCTGCTCCTGGGCCTCCTGGGTGTCCTTCCTCCCTTTTCCCCACGCCGTCCACGGTCCATACTGTGTGGAACAGACATGGCCTTGTCGCTTTTCCACGTCATGCCGTTCAAAGCTCAGTGTCCTTAACAAGTAATATGACCATAAAATTTATCCAGATCAGAGGACTTCAGAGTGGGAAATTATTAATTGTGGGTCTGAAATCAGGCATTTGTCAGGCTGGGATGACAGGCATGAGTGGGACCCTACACGGGCTGTAGTGATGCTGCTGGAAAGCAACGAGACCCATGGTCTTGCTCCCACCAGCCCTCGCCACGGCGCCCACTCCAGGCCCGGCGCCTCACCGCCACCTCCGTACGGAGGCACAGCCGGGTCCTTTAGAAACAGCCCTGCCTCGGGGGGCCTGGGCCTGCACCCTGCGGGATTCGGCCTCGGGGTCATCCGGTCCCCAGGACTGGCAGGCTGGCTGCAGCCTCTTTGCTTTCTGTCCCCCACAGCGCGCTGCAGCTGCTCTCTGGAACTTTCTGCCCGTGCCGGGCTGTGGCACCAGGCTTACTTGCTGTTTGCTCTTGATTTCTAGCCCCTTGCCCCCCCCCCTCAGAGATTTTGTTTACGGGTGTATTCCTAACAGTTACCCCTGGTTCATGTCGATCCCGTCTTCACCCTGGATGAAAGAAACCCTCCTGTGTAGCTGAGCTCTTAAACCTTTGCCTTCCACCGCCCGCTGTCCCAGCACGAAGAGAGGGGTCTTGTAATGGATTCAGACAGGAGGCAGCTGCGGTATTAAACTGTGTAGGGGCGCCTGGGTGGCTTAGGGGGTTACGCCTCTGCCTTCGGCTCGGGTTATGATCTCAGGGTCCTGGGATCTGAGACCTGTGCCAGACTCCCTGCTCAGCGGGGAGCTTGCTTCCCTCTCTCCATGTGCCTGCTGCTCTGCCTACTTGTGATCTGTCAGATAAATAAAATCTTTTGTTTTAAAGATGTATTTATTTGACAGAGATCACAAGTAGGCAGAGAGGCAGGCAGAGAGAGGGGGGGAAGCAGGGAGCCTGATGCGGGGCTCGATCCCAGGACCCCGAGATCATGACCCAAGCCGAAGGCAGAGGCTTTAACCTGCTGAGCCACCCAGGCGCCCCCAAAATAAATGAAATCTTTTTAAAAAAATGAAAGCATGTAGGAAAGCGATTTTCAAAGTTCCATTTAGGGTAACCAGGGTCTTAACTCGTTTTCTGCACTGCCGTGCATTGAATGTAAATTCATCGGACTCCCTAGGAGTGATTTTCTTTTCTTAGAGAAACGTAGCTGAGGGCGCCTTTGGTGTCCCGCTGTGCTCGTATGGAAACGTGGAAGGCAGCGAGAGAAAGGAAACTGACGGGAAAAGCAGCAAGTCCGTGGTTTCCCGTGGGCTCCTTTGAGACGGGGCCTGAATGCAGGCTCTTTGTGGCACAGACGAGGCCCTGCTGCCCCCTGCTGGAAGGTCCTGGTACTTGCTCACACGCCTTTTTCTCTCAAACCCCTCGCTCTTTCAGAACGAGGTCAATGCCATCAAATGGGACCCTTCCGGAATGCTGCTGGCGTCCTGCTCTGACGACATGACGTTAAAGGTAACGCAGTCCAAGAGGACAGGTGTCTGATCCGGGACAGCCGCGCACACTCGGTACTGAGCTCGCGTTCCCTGCTTTTCCGCGGATGACCCTGTGCCCGGCCCTCTCTCTGCCTCTGTGCTCTGTCCCTGTTTCTGACTGGACGTCACTGGCCTGCAGCTAACTCCTGTTGATGTGTTGAGGGTCCTGCGGACACGCCTTCCCTTCCCCATGGCCTTGCTCATAGGCGCGGCCGTGTCACAGGAGCCCGTGGCGTGAGTGATGGCCAATGGCACCTGGCCGGAGAGACGGCATTTGCTCACACGGTCCCTCTCCCGTTCTCCAGATCTGGAGTATGAAGCAGGACACGTGCGTCCATGACCTTCAGGCTCACAGCAAAGAGATCTACACCATAAAGTGGAGTCCCACCGGGCCCGCTACCAGCAACCCAAATTCCAACATCATGCTAGCAAGGTAAAGGACAGCCGGCCCCCAGCCCCGGGTGCTGTTCCTAAAGGCAGAGCCAGTCGTATGCAGAGAGAACGGGAGATTTTGCTGAGGTGTATGGCCAATTCGTGGGTGCCCTTCCAAGCTAAGGGACACGGTGAGCTCGCTTTGAACGTGCCCAGAACACGGAGGTGACACCTGACTTGAGGTAGGGACCGTTTGAACCATGAGGCTGGCAGGAGGCGCCGATGTCCAGGCTCCGAACTCTGGGCTTTGGTGAAGGTTCTTGTTAAGACAGAGCAAGGAAACGGAGCTCAGTGTGGACATCGGGCGTGGTTCCTTGGTTCCCCTTCCAGCAGCAGGAGGGGAGCACCGGGAGCAAGGATACAGGGCTCCCCAGCTCCAGCCAGACCTGACCAGCCTGATAGAGTGATGGCCGTAGGGCCGCAGCACTGGGAGGACTGACATGGCCAGAACTGGGGCTCGCTCGAGAGGCAGGAGGGAACGTTGAACTCTAGGTGCTGTGTTTTCAAAGGAGCATTTAGGAGACGAACTGAAGAGATTCTGAGACTTTATGCCAGGGTCACCGGGCGTCTGGAGACCGCAGTCGGAAGCAGTGTGGGAGAGAGGCGACTTGGCGGGGATGTTCCGGGACCTGCAGCAGCCTGGGGCTTGCTCAGGCTGTGGTGGGGAGGGGACTTGTGGGCACAGGGAACGGGTGGCAATCAGGGAGAAGGTACACATTTGCGATGTAGCAGTGGGGTGCGCAGCCTCGCCGAGCAGTGAGGACTCCCATTTGCTGCAAGTGCTTGACCCAGGACCATCGCTTAGAAAGTCCTGGAAGGGAGTCCTACATCCGCGGAGATCCTAGGACCACAAGAACACGACAGCCATAATTCCTTTATTTCTGGTCAGTGTCCTAAATGCGGTGCGAAAGAACACACCGCCATCGGTGTTGATGGCCCGGAAGCTACTTCCATGTTACGCGGTACCGAGGACCAGCATAAATGGTCCTTTTAGGGAACGGGTAGGAGGGGAAGGTACCTGCGGAGAGACACGATGCCAGGGAACAGCCATGGCCTGTGTTGTCCTTTCACGGTGGAAATATTACGAGAGCATTTTAGAAAATACGGTAATTATGCTATAGAAGTATTTATCATTTGTATCTGTAGGAAATGCAGTGAGAAATTCGTGTGGGTATCAGCTTGTGTCCCTAGTAACGGAAGGGAGGGAGGAAGGAAGGAAGGAAAGATGTGTTTGAGAACCATGGCCTTGTTTTCAACACATCTGACTCAGGTTTTGGGGGAGTCGTGCCCGTTCGTTGTCTCCAGACACATAAGAGCTTGAAGGAGGAGCTCGTGCTCCCCGTCAAACGTCTCAGGGAGGCGGAAAGTCCACCGGGCGTCTCCGCGGTGACGTGCTGTCTCCCGCCCGCAGTGCTTCGTTCGACTCCACGGTGCGGCTGTGGGACGTGGAGCGGGGGGTGTGCACCCACACGCTGACCAAGCACCAGGAGCCCGTCTACAGTGTGGCCTTCAGCCCCGATGGCAAGTACCTGGCCAGCGGCTCCTTTGACAAGTGTGTGCACATCTGGAGTACTCAGGTAACGCGATTCCTGTGACCCCGGCCTTGCCGAACGGAGGGCCTAGACAGCATTTCCGGGGACCCGGGCTGGGGGCAGCAGCTGGGGAGTTGGAGCTTAGTAAGGATGAGTTGCCGCGGGCGAAGGCGTGGAGCCAGCCCTCCCTCCGCGGGCAGACCCCCGGCTCCGGGCCACGTGCCCTGTGCTCCGTGGGGGCTGCAGGTCTTCTCCCCAAGGGTTACCCCCATCTTCTACTTGTTCAGCTTCCTGGCATCAAACACGGCCCGCCTCATCCTTGTCTCGGGCACGGGCAGGTGCAGAGACGCAGCCCTGCGGATGCTGAGGTTGGGGGGTAAAGGGGCGTCCCCATCCGAGGTTTCCGGGAGCCAGCGAGCTGGGCCGAGGCCAGCCCTGACCTCCCCTGCACCGCACCACATCCCGTGGCCCCCGGAGCAGACGAAGGAGTCTGAAGGAGCGCCGGTGTGCTGTGTTTGTGCCATTGTGTTTGGGTAGCAAAGCACAGGCCAGTAATGGGTTGTCTCATTCTCAGAACGGAAAGGAGACGGTATTTGATTCAGTGTAGCCACTGGAGGTCTCTCTGGCCATGCCTGAGGACAGCGAGATCTGAACACAGACACTAGAATGGACAGGAACTCGCAGAGTACAGAGTACTGTTTTGGGCAGTCAGCTCTTGGTTCTCCTCCTGGAAGGAGACGGTGGTATGGTGGGAGTCCTTGAAAATAGGCTGCAGTCCATTTTGTTGGATCTCAGGATGGATCCGATGGCTTCCTTGCTCCCCTTTTTGTGTGCCCTACCCTCTTGCTTCCCTGGGCTCAGCTGACATTCGGGTGTCTCAAGTCCATGTCTCTCCCCCTTGGGGCAGGAGGAGGAAGTGGTGGATGGGCCAAGGTAATGAGCATAATGAGACCCCAGGCTTCCCGGGGACTGCCTTATGTAAGCCACACTCTCTTATGGAAGGAGAGGCGACAGTGGGCCCTTTGTGGAGTCAGCCTGACGCCAAGCCGAGCCTTGCAGCCTTGGTTGGATAGGCCTCCTGGAGAACACATCCCAGGGCCAGCGTGCCAGAGCCCCTTCATGAAACACTTCCCAGAAGTCCTGCTGGACGGATCTGTAAAGTGACATCAGTCCTTAGGTGCTGTCTGCTGTCAGAAACTCGTCAGATCCAATCCTCCCCTCTGTATAAATCACAACACTCTTGGAGACATTTTATTTTTGTAAAGATTTTATTAAATAGTCTAATAGATTTTTTTTCGAGAGAGAGAGAGAACGAGAGGAAAAGAGCGAGCAAGAGAGCCGAAGTGGTGGGGAAAGACAGACGGAGAGGGAAAAGCAGACCCCCACTGAGAGGGGAGCCCGATATGGGGCTTGATCCCAGGACCCTGAGATCATGACCTGAGCCAGAGGCACATGCTGAACAGAGTTGAGGCACCCAGGCGCTTCCGTTTACTTTTTTTAATTAAACTCTCCACCCAACATAGAGCTTGAACTTACGACCCCATGGTCATCGGTCATATTGTCCGCTGGCTGAGCCAGACAGGCACCCCCTCTCAGACTTCTGTTTTAGAGAGAGAGCTGGAGAGAGTACAGTGGGGGGAAGGGCAGAGGGAGAAGCAGGTTCCCAACTGAGTGGGGAGCCCAATGCGGGGTGCCATCCCAGGACCCTGGGACCCTGACCTGAGTCACCCAGGCGCCCTCTTTGAGACATTTTAAAGCTCACTTTAATTCTCCATGAGATGGGTCCCCTCTAAACACAAACCTGGAACACTGTTGACTTCTCCCTTCCTGGTTCCCGTCTCCCAGGAACAGCTGCCCCCGTCTATGAGGCACCAGGGTCGCATGGCCTGCTCTGTCTGGGCGAGGCCAGGGCCGCCGTACATCATGTACACTCCCAGGGGTAGGATGTCTGAGAGGCAGGATCTGCAGCCACTAGAAAGTTCCGTGAAAAATGTTGGGACTTGTGTGTGTCTGGAGGGACCGGCTGTGCGTGATGTCACGGTGCAGCAGCGGCTCGGGGTGCGCCCAGAGCAGTGGCTCGTGCTGGCGTGCCCGTGCACCACACGCGCCTGCCCGCTAGTAACGGCGGCTTTGCTTTGCAGACCGGGAGTCTCGTGCACAGCTACCGAGGCACCGGCGGCATCTTCGAGGTGTGCTGGAACGCGCGCGGGGACAAAGTGGGCGCCAGCGCGTCCGACGGCTCTGTAAGCGGCCCCCGCGGCTGGTGGGCAGGGCGGGGCGAGGGTGGCAAATGGAAAAGCTGGGTGGTGGGCGGTGGACAGCTGCCTGCAGTGGCCGGGGGCTGTGATCGGGGTGGCCTGGCACACAGCGGGTGTGGAAGGAATGTGTCTGGGGTGAAGGAAGCTTCTGGGCTGGAACCCACAGGGCGGGCCCCGTGTGAGCACGGCCCACTCCTCCTCCCTCCCGGGTCGTCACTCTGCTTCACATTCTCAGGGAAATTGGCGATTCTCAGCTGTGGGCGTTCTGTCCCCTTGAGGACGCTGGGCGACGGCCCCCACCGCAGGGAAGCGGCTGGCCCTCCGTGGCGCTGGGGCTGAAGCTGAGAAACTCCTGCCTCAGTTCCATCCTGGTGCCCCTGACCTGGGCCCTGGGGTGGTAAAGGCATGGCCTTTCCTTCCCCAGGTCTCCTGGCTCCCAGTGGTCCTGTTCTGGTCCCATGAGATGGCTCGCGTTTTGAGTCATTCCTGCACTTCAGCTCCGAGGCAGGGGGGCAGCAGGGGACAGGCTTTCCGAGTGTCAGCGTGGGCCCCCACTGCTCCCAGCGTGCGTGTGCTCAGGCTTCTCATCTGCCCCATTACATAAGCGTCCACTGCCATTTGTTCCCAGCACTGCCCTTGACCTGACTTTTCCGTGCAGTGCTGTTTGCTGGGGATTGGTAGGTCACGTGCTCAGACATCGGCCTCTTACTCAAGTTCTCTGAATCTTCGTGACTGTGTGCCAATTAAACTTTATTTACAAAACACAGATGCCGGGCCACATTCGGTCCAAGGGCTCAAAAGGCATCCCGGTGTTGTCTGTGAAAATAACAGGCACTTCTGTTTCCTTTAGGTGTGTGTTTTAGATCTTCGGAAATAAACACAAACTATTTCAGAAAAGAAATCTCACGGACCAGCAGTGAACGTGTGAGGTCGCAGCGCTCGCCAGACACAGTCTACCCACTCCGAAGCTGGACGAACTTGACTTGCATTAGAGTGTACTTGGAAATCAGCTCATCCCTGCCCACGGGAGTCTCTATTTTTTCGTAACCTTCATCAAGACGTTTAAGACAGAAACACACAGTCCTATCGAAGGGGGAAAGAACGGTTTCCACCCACAGCACTCAGCCTGGGAAGCACGAAGCCACCAGCTCAACGGCGTGTGGTTTGGTTTCCATCCAGAACAGGCTCTGATGGCCGAGAGGAGAAAAGGAGGAGGGAAGAAAGGAAAAGGAAAAAAACAAAAAGCTGTGCCAAAAAAAAGGAAAAACGAGAAAAATGCTGTGATAAACCAAAAGGGGGGGAGGGGACTCTCCCCCACGTGGTGGGTTTTTCCCTAAGAATTTGGACACTACAGTTCTCACACAGGATGTTCAAAGACCAGTTTGTACCGATGAAATGCGCGACTTTGTAATCCCAACACTTTCTATTTTCTAGAACCTTCTTTGTCCGGTGGTTTTTCTATTGGCTGGAATCCCGTCGTCTGAGGGCCTTCGGTCTGAGGTGGAAACTGTCTGGTTTGTTGCTTCTTTCCCGTTGTTCGCCCCCACCCCCGCACCCCTTCCCCAGCTCCGTGTGGTCTTGGTGTGCCATCCAGCCTTGCACGGGCCGCCTTGCGGACGCCGCGACGGAATCTTGGACGGACGGCTGTCCCCCCCCGCCCCCCGCCCCTCGCTCACTCTCTCTCTGTCCCGTTCCACAGTTGCTTCGGATCTTCGGTCTCAAGGGCACTTTCGGCGCATACTAAGTGCTTTATGTAAGCAGGCGGGGCAGGGGGACTTTTTACAGGAGAAAAAAATACTTATAAGAGAGAGAGCCTGGAGTATTTTTGGAAAAAAAAATATTTTTATGTTAAAACAATTTTAAAATCCTAAAAATGGCCATCAGACATAGAGAGCTTTGTGTGATTCATATTTTAAACAAATTCTAGGAAGACACAGGCAGGGTCTGAGGTCGCTTTTTCCTTTCCCTTCAGCTTTGTGAACGGTGGTTAGAAGTGTGGGTGGGAAAGTTCGGTCCCGTGTGTGGGTGGCGAGCTCGCCCTCCCGCCGGAGAGAGAAAGCCCAGCGCCTCCTGGTTTGGACACGAGCCCTGCACCTCGCCGGGGCGCAGGCCCCCAAAGCCGGCGGGAGAGCGGGACGGCAGCGCCCTCTGACCCCAAGAAGCATTCCCCAAACCAGATGGCATCGAAGACGCCATCCCAGCTTGCAGCTGGGCCCAGCGTCCCCTCACCAGCTCGTGGGCGGCGCTACAGAAACCGAGAGCAGGGTGGCCCGTCCTTGCCACGCGGACATAAAAGGCTCCAGGATCTCCCCTGGTCTCCCAGTGACAGAAACGAACGGGGAAGGCAGATGCTTGGTCCTGGAGGTGAATTACATAGGTAGAAACGTCACTAATGATTTCTGCTGTCTTCATAATTTCTTTCTCCCGCAAGAGAATAGGAGAAAGATTTTTTTTTAATGAGTCTTTTTACTGTTTTTAAAAAATTAAACATGGCTTTGTGTTCCTAGAGGAGTTTCCTTTCATTGGATCAGGTGACCTTTGTACTCTTGTCATAACCGGACACGGACCTAGTTTTTCAGTGAGCAGCGGGGAAGGAGTGGAAGAGAAGGCCCTTCGCCACCTGTTTCCCGGCGGGCACAGGAAGGGATGAGGAAGGGGTCCTGTCGTGGGCAGGCGTCTGTGGGTCGCGTGTCGCAGCAGTGACACGGGAAGTCCGTCAGAGGGTGGCACCCATCCACGCCGCGGAAGCCCCACGGGCAGGGAGGGCCCGCGCTCCCTGCGCAGCTTGCAATGGGCCGGGCCCGGCTACGAGACCGGAGAGTGCTCAGCCTTCCCGGCTCACTAACTGGCTTGGACAGCGGAGTTCCACGCACCCCGGCTGCGCGAGACCCAGAAAGTGCTCTGTGGACGACGTGGGGATTTCATTCAGGCTCTGGTGCCTCAGTGCTTAGCCTAGGGCTCCAAGTCCTGCACACTCCTCACTCCCCTCTTTGGAGAGAGCAGACGGGGACTTGCTGGCCCCAAGGCGTCCGTCCTTGGGTTTGGGACGCGGTTCGCTGGGGGTCCAGACCAACACCGTCTCGACTCCCTGTGCAAGGTGCCGTGCACCTGTACAGAGAGTACGTTGTTGAGAGGAGCCCCGTGGTCGGGACATCCTGGAAGGGGTTCACTAGGTAATCTTCACAGGGAGGTCGGGAGCCCGGGCGTCAGCCTCCGGAGGACACTCAGCCACTTGGGAACCAGGACGTAGGAGCCAAGGGCTACAAGGCCTCGTACGCCACAGGCTTGACCCCTGTGTGCAGGAAGGAACGAAGCTGGAGAGGACGGAGGCCAACGGTCCGCATCCCCGGCTGCCCCGAGCCGCCACGGCACAGGCTCCCCACGGGCCTGAACAGGGACCAACCGTGAGCGCGCGGCCCCTTCCGTCCAGCCCCGCCCTCGGCACGACGACCACCATCCGTGGAGCCTCCCACGTTCGCCCTGTGGCCAGGAAGCCGGTAGAGCCCCCTCTGTCCTCACGGGATGGCCCGTGGGACAACGCACTGTTGGTCCTTGCTGACGGCGCTGAGACGCGGGTAAATGCTTCTGTCTCTGAGACCAGATGGAACCTTGGTTCTGCAATCACAGTAACACGGCGCTGCTGCCCAGCATCCGTGGTTGGGTTTCAAGTGACCAAGAGCGCGTTCCACAGGCCCACCCGGCAAGGGGATGCTGCCCTGCGGCGGGGGCTGGGAGAGCCAGCCGGGACAGGGCGTGCAGCCGCTGACCCCACACGGCACCCGGGACGTGACGTTTGTCTTGTCTTTCTGAACCGAGATCACGGAGCCAAGTGAAGTGCACTTTGTCAGATGTAAGGGTCTGCTTTGTAGTTATTTTTAACTTTCTGTTCCACCTTTTTCTTTTTTAAATCGTGTTTCTTGTCAAACGCAGAAATGTTCCTTCCGCCACTCACTGAGGTTTTGAATTCTGGCTTCTGCGGTTTTTATTGTCTGTGTCAGACGTACAGCCAGATGTGGTCCCCTGTCTGCGTCTTCTCGGTCCCGTCCCATCGCATCCGCCCGTCCTGTCCTCCGGCCCACTCACCCTCACGCGCTGAGAGTCACCGTGTGCATCGTAGCTCTTTTGTTTCCAGAGAGAATCAACCGATCATACTCAGTGTCTTGAATAAATTGCTCTATTTTGATATTAGAGAACCTGGTGGGTGTGCTTTCTTGCTCTCGCGGGGTGGACCCTAGGCCCAGGTTGACACGGACGCACAGAGACCAGATTCTGCGTTTTCCCAAGGAAACAAGTCGCCTGCGTCCCTCCAGGGTCCCTCTGGTGGATGGGACCGTGGGAACAAGCGCCCGGTGCGGGAGGAACCGCAGCCTGGCCACAGCCAAGAGCTCTGCCGTGCGGGCACGTTTCCACGGGTCCCGCCTTCACTGTGTCACCTGGGGCTGGCGGCTAGAAACCGTCCCAGCAGAAGGGTCTCGGCAGTGGGTCTGGTGGGGTCTGAGTTCCAGGGAATGGCTTCGAGCCACGCGGAGAACCCCGAGTCACAGCACGCGGGGGACTGCACGATGCACACAAACCTCCGGCAGAGGCTGACCATCTGGTCTGTGCCACGCGCCGACAGCTGCTGACGTGACTTCGGTCGGTCGGCGGGCGCTGCAGAATGACGGGGCATTGCTGTCGCCACGATTACAAAGGAGACGGGTGGGGAGGGGCGGCGCAGAGCTGTTCAAGCACTTCTCTGCCGGCCCAGTCTCCGAGAAGGTCACGGCGCCCTTCCCGCCAACTGCAGCGTGCCCCTGCGCCGGATCGCAGCACACAGCTCGGCCCGGTGCCAAGCACGGCCGTGGGAAGAGCACAGGGCACGTCGGGATCCCGGGGATGGAGGTGGCGTGACGTGTGGCTTTGGGGGAAGCCACAGCCTTAGACGGGGCAGTTCACACCGGACGGGACATGCCCTCATCCTGTGTCAGGCAGCTGCACCTCGCGGTCACCCGACCGAAATTCACGTGCGTCACACCCTGACGCGGCTGCCCACGGCTCCTACCGCGCTCCTCGTGTCGTGGGGAAGGCGTCCGGGCGCCGGGGGCTGCGGGTGCCGCTGACGGAGAGCGGGACGGGGGAACCCGCGGAGCGCTGGGGGCGTGGCGGGATGTTGCTTTTTCCCAGTCCCGCTCCCGCTCCTCTGAACGTCTCATCCACGACAAGGTAAGCCCCGCCGGGGGACGTGTTTCCACGCGCAGCAGGACGGGGACAGGCCGGGGAGAGGGCGGGGCGCTGCTCTGCGCACTGTCACCTGCCGCGGACACTCGGACGCTCCGGAGAAGGGCTCAGACGAGGAACCCGCGGTTTCCGAGAGCGCCCAGGCCGACAGCCGGGGGCGGGGGGAGTCCACGCAGATGAGACCCGTAGACGAAGGGGAGGGGGTGTGAGCAGGGTCCTCAGAGGGACCTGGAAGTGTGACGAGCCAGAGGCCTCCTGCGCTGCCAGGGAGCTCGAGTCACGCAGGAGCCGCCGCACGTTCCCGCCCAAACCGCAGCCCCAGCCACGGGCGCCGCCACACGTCCAGCCCAGCCAGGCTCGGGGTTCCCCGGCCCCGCCGCGCCTTTCTGAAAACCTCCCTCCCCGCGCCGTCCCGGCTTTCCCGGCCCTGGATCGCGGCCCCTCGCGCCCCCCGAGGTCTCCAGCCCCGGCCGGCCGGGGAAGTGCTTCGAACCGGGCCGCCCACCGCCATCTCGTCTCGTCCTCTGTCTGCGGGCGCCTCTCCTCACAGCGGAGCCGCTCGGGCTCCGCACGCGTCCCCGGAGCGTCCAGGGCTCGCTCGGTGCCCGCCACTGGGGTGTGAGGAGGGACGCGCCTTCTGGCCCCCACCCGCCGCCCCAGCTGTGAAGCAGACCCGCGGCCCCGCCGTCTGGCGCGCTCCTGAGCCCGACTGCGCCGCGGCCAGCCAGAAGGAACGAAGCAGGACACGGGCCCTCCGAGGGCTGTCGCAGCCAGACCTGGCGGCCACACGGGCAAGCAGCGGCTACGGGCCGGGTCGCATGCGGGGAGCTGCCCACGGCTCACAGCGGCCCGCGGCCGGCCTCCCAGACACGCTGCTGTCGCTGCTCCCCGCCCTGGTTCTGCCCTGGCCTGTCGCGGGGGGCGCGGCGGCCGGGTCCCCTGTCCTGCTGCAGGCGTGCGGAGGCCAGGGGAGCGAGCAGCGGGCATCTCGGCGTCCGCGGTGGGGGTGGGCTGGCCTCAGGCCGGGGCGGGGGAGGCCTCTCGCAGAAGGGGGGCTGCGGACGCCGGCGGAGACGGGATGTGAACACGGAGTAAGAAGGCAGCCGCACGTGGACATGGGAAGCTCCGAGATGCTTCGGGTCACGGTCGGTCCGCCCCTAGGAGCGCACGGCCCTGGGCACCTGACCACAGTCCAGCCGTGCCCGGAGTCCCCTCTGCCAGCAAGCGACTCTCCGACAGTACAACTCTAGAAGCTTCTAGAAGCTTTTCTAAAGCAACTGGGAGTCGGCGGGCACGAAGGGAGGGGTCACGTGGCGGAGCTGCCTGCGGCGTCCGGAGGCATCGGCGTCTGGGTTTCGTGCACAGGGACCCACCGGCTGGCCACTCCCGGGCGCGCTAGACACTTTCGCCCAGAAATAAAAATGTGCTTAACGCTTCGAAGCGTGCACAGATTCCTGCTGACGGAAAGATTTCTGCCCACGCGGCAATCGACGGCGGGTTCCCAGGGTTGCTCAGACCATGTCCCCGCGCAGCCATCGGTCCTGTGCCGTGCGCACAGGACCGATGGCTGCGCGGGGGACACAGACCTGGAGCCTGAATGGCGCGAGCGCAGCCGCCGCAGTCCTCCTGCAGCCCCCCGGCACCCCCCACCCGGCCATGTCCACACTGGGCTGGAGAGCACCACGCACAGGGGATCGGACAGGAGCACGCGAGCAGGCGGGGGGCTCGGTTTCAGCTGCGCTCGTTTATTCACTCGAGTTCCGAAGCCCGGATCTGCGCGCCCGTCGCCGGCGGCCCCCTCGGGACAGCGAAGGGCCACGAGCGTCCGGGGAAGCCGCTCCCCTTGCGCTCCCGACCATGTTCGTGGATCCTCTCGGCAGAGACTTCTCGGGAGGAAACCCGGACGGGGTGGGAACAGCAGATCTGGGGGCAGGACACAGTTCTGAAGACCGAGAAACGGGCTGAGAGCGTGCCCTCTGCACGCCCGTCCCACCCCTCACAGGTCTCCCCGGGGCTGGGGAACGGACTCAACTTCCCTTTCGTGGCGGGGCTCGCGGGCGACATGGATTTCAACTGTGCTGGCCTCAGAACCTGGGGAGGAAAAGAGAAAAGCCTGTGACGGTGCCGCCGTCTCGGAGTGGCTCTGGTCGGCCACCGGTGCACGACCCGCGGGCACCTTCAGCCCTCGTGTCCTTTCTGCCAGGCCTCCGCACCGTGTGTGCCTGGGCCAGACCTCAGGGCAGCCTGTGGCCCGAATGCGCACCAGCGGTGCACACGGCGCCGCTTCGGAGCCCTGTGCTGTCGGACGGGAGAGCGCGGGATCGCGGCCCGCTGTGACCATGGGGGCAGCTGCCGCAGGGGGCGCTGCCTTGGCCAACAGGACCCCACGGCCACCAGGCCACCTGCACTCAAGTTCAGGAAGGGTCCAGCTGGGTGGAGACCACCAGCCCCTGCCAGACAAAAACACCTCTACATCGTCTTTTCACCGGGTGCCTCGGTGGCTCAGTGAGTTAAGCCTCAGGTCATGATCCCAGAGTCCTGGGATGGAGCCCCGCATCGGGCTCTCTGCTCAGCGGGGAGCCTGCTTCCTCCTCTCTCTCTCTGCCTGCTTCCCCGCCTACTTGTGATCTCTGTCAAATAAAAATCTTTAAAAAAAATTGTCTTTTCATGGCTGATGCCACGTGGTTTCAGGGGGAAAGTGGGAACCAATCAAGGGAATTACTCCTGCCAACAGCGTCGTTCTGAAGGTCTGTTCGAACATGCCAGTGACACGCCTTCCGTCAGAACCCGAGCGGGTCCGTTGGAACGGACATCGGAATCGTTCTTTCATTCCACAAGTGTCCTGGTGTGCCTGCTCTGCGCCCGGTTCTAGGTTGTGTGTGGGGAGCACCCAGACAGAAGACATGAAGAAGTGTGGCCCTTTCAAGTGTGCAAGGGCAAGTGACTGTCCTTCGTGTCTCCAAATCCCAAACTCCATCCACCAAGGGGCCTTGCTGGTCACTGTAGTCTCCACTCATGTCACACTCTCTGTTGATTCACAAACTCAGGCACACTGGCCTCTCTCACACATCTAGCCCAGTTCTGCCACAGGGCCTTTGCACATCACTTCTGCCCATAAAGCTCGTTTCCGGCTTTTCTCATGGCTCCCTTCTACACCTCACTCAGATCTCAATTTAAATGGCATCGGCTGTTCAGCAGCAGGACTGTCGCCTTCCAGATCTCACCTCAAGGGTTCCCTCATCCTCAGGGACAAATGTAGGACACCCTATCTAGAACCATGCTCCTGCCCTTACAGGTCTGTGTTTCTTCACGACACCTCTGGGCTACCCGGGATACCGTATAATCGTTTGCATTTGTCATCCATCTCTGCCGCTGCACTGACGGTCCCCGCGGACGAGAAAGCGGCCTGCTGCAGTCAGCACGGCTACCGGCAGCGCGTCCGGGACACAGGCACGCAGAAGGTGCTGCACACACACGGTTGCGTGGGTGCGCACGGCGGAGTGAGGGCCTTGACGGCAGCGGGCGGCCGCGCTAGGACGCGGAGCGCTGAGTGGGACCGAGGAGCAGAAGGAGGGACAGGCGAGCACCGTTTCCCAAGGGACGCGCGCGGAGCCGCGGGGAACCGCACGGGGAAGAGGACGTCCGTGCTCTGCGGAGACGAGCAGACAGCAGGAGCGGTGTCTGCGGAAGGTCCAGCAAAGCCTGAGCTACAGGGAAAGACGATGACCGACCGAAACACCCCAAGCATGGCACCTCGGGGGCCCCCCTGCCCCCCCACAGACACGCCTGCTTGGGGCACAGCGGTCAGGGCTCCCTCCCGGGCCCAGGTTAGGAGTCCGGGAGAGCCGCGGTCTGAACGCGCCAGACTCCGTCTCACGAGCCCCACAAAGACGGGGGACGCAGAAGACGGGCAGAGGCAGGGACCCGCTCACGGACCCCGCGGAGATCTGGACGGCCCGCGAGGGCGGTGGGAGAGCGGCAGCTGGGGCGGGGAGCCTGCCCTGCCAGGAGAGCGGCGGCAGCGGGGAAGCCTTCCCGAAGCCCCGGCTGCGACCTGCGACCGCACTGCGGCTGGGGGAGCTGGTGGCACTTCAAAGAGACTCGGTTTTCCCAGGGTCACGCGCTGCTGGGGAGGGCGTCCTGAGCTCATGGGAACCGGTGGGGACTTCCGGGGGGACATCACGTGCTGACTCGTGATCGAGGTCTGGGCTGCGGACACTCCCCTGGGGCCTCACACTTCAGGGCCTGCTCTGGATCCTGTGGCTTTTGAAGAGTTCCTGGTTCTTTCATCCTCCCCCGGGGGGCTCCGTGGAGAAGACGCATCTGTGCCCCGACGGCTTCCCAGACGCCAGCGCTGCCGCGGCCCGGCCCGCGTCCCGGGGGGCCTGCGCTTCCGTGGGCTTTGTCTTCCGGCCGTAAAGGTCTCCGCCAAGACAGAGCGTGCTGGCTGCGCGAGCCTCGGAGAAGGCAGTCCAGCGGGGCCGCTGGGGGATGTGCACTGATCCTCAGCTGGTGCAGTGTGAGCCCCTGACGCGTGTCCCTGCGGGCTGTGCAGATGCCCGCAAGCTCCTGGGGCCCAAGGGCCAGCCCCCCCTCCTGGACCCCTGCTTTCGCGAGCCCTGCCAGGTTCTTGGGAACTTCCCGGCCCCACGCAGATGCACATTTCTGAAGTCACACTGGATGTCTCCCGCACCGTCACCTGTCACGCCTGGACTCCCCGAAAGCCCGGTCTGGGGGCACCCCCGAGCCACAGAGATCATACGACACCGGGGCCTGGATCGCTTTCAGGGCACTGAGTTTGATCTAGAAAATGCACCAGAGTCAGAGCCCGGGGCATGTTCTCCTCCACACTTCCCTGGCAGCCGCCATGCGGGGCCACCTGGTGTCACACTGAGGAGGGCGGTGACAACAGGGAATGAAGGCGAGGATAAGGACTCCCGAGAGGGGCAGGCAATTGTTGAGCGAAAACTGTGGAGGACACGAGCGAATTCAGGACGGAAAAGACCTGTGGGAGAGACGCGAATTCTGGAGAATGGGGAGCTGTGGAGAGAAGCGGAGTCCAGGGAGAGCCGGACTCGAAAGGCCGCGACACACCGGGGAGAGGATGTGGCAAAGACGCAGAACTGCGGGGAAGAACAGAACGAAGGGAGACGGGCGGCTGCGAGAAGGAACTGTGGGGAAGGTCAGAGGACTCGAGAAGAAACAGAACTTTCGGGAAGACAGAGCATGGAGGAAAGCAGCACCGCAGGAGACCGAGCGCGGAGGGACCATGAAGAATCCGAATCGCGCCAGCGCGAGGGAAGCGGCGGGAAAGCAGCCCCAGCACCGGGCTGCGGAGGGCCGGGGACAGTGGGGGAGGCACAAGGCGCCGCAGGACAACGGGACCGTGGGACAGAAAGAACCAGGGCAGAAGGAACTGCACCGGAGACGGGAGACTGTGGGTGAGACACGGGATTACGGGGAAAAGAGGAGAAATGTGGGACGGAAATGGAATGATGTGAGCAAAGGGATGACCCAGGGGAGAAGGGAGCTGTGGGAAAGAGCACTGCGGGGAAAGGGCGCGGGGAGAGCAACCGGGCACGCGGGAGAGAAGATCACGGCAGTGGGGGGGCCTGTGGGAATGAGAAACGGTAACAGGCAAGGGGATGAGGGAGAACCGAGGAAACGGCAAAATGTATTACGGGAGACGCAGAGACCACTGAGAAAGAACAACTGGGGGAGAATGAGAACTGTGGGATAGACACTATTTTTTCTCTTATCTGCTAATGTTCTTTTTATCTTTTTATTTGTTTTTTTTTTTAAGGATTTTATTTATTTATTTGACAGAGAGAGATCACAAGTAGGCAGAGAGGCAGGCAGAGAGAGAGGGAGAAACAGGCTCCCCACTGAGCAGAGAGCCCGATGCGGGGCTTGATCCCAGGACCCTGAGATCATGACCCGAGCCGAAGGCAGAGACTTAAACCACTGAGCCACCCAGGCGCCCCTCTTTTTATCTTTTTAAACGACTTTATTTATGTGACACAGGGAGAGAGAGACAACACATGCATATAAGCGGGGGAGCAGGGCCCCTGGGTGGCTCCCTGGGTTAAGCCTCTGCCTTCGGCTCGGGTTATGATCCCAGAGTCCTGAGATGGAGCCCCACATTGGGATCCCTGCTCAGTGGGGAACTGGCATCCCCTTTTCTCTCTGCCTGCCTCTCTGCCTACTTGTCATCTCTCTCTGTCAAATAAATAAATAAAATCTTCAAAAAACAAGCAAACAATAAAGCAGGGGGAGCAGCAGAGAGAGAGGGAGAAGCAGGCTCCCTGCTGAGCAGGGAGCCCAACTCAGGGCTCCAACCCAGGACCCTGAGACCATGACCCGCTGAGCCACCCAGGAGCCGTGCTAATGTTTAAGTTTTCACTTAAAATTCCCGTGAGCTAACACACAGCACAATAGCAGCTTCAAGCGTGCAGTCTAGTGTCGACGCGTGCACACGACCCCAGCTGCGCCTCGTAAGGGCCCTCCTCCCCGCCATCGCTGATTGAACCCCATTTCCCTCCACCTCCCCTCTGAACCCATCAGTTCGTTCTGTATAGTTAAGACTCTCTGGATTTCTACTTTCCACTTTTGTTCATTCTTTTGTTTCTTAAATTCCATATATGAGCAAACCATATGATATTTGTCTTTCTCGGATTTATTTCATTTAGCATAATACTCTCGCTCCATCCACGTCCCTGCAAATAGAAAGGTTTCATTGCTCTTTACAGCTGCATAATATTCCATGGGATCTTCTTCATGCATTCATGAGCCAGCGGACACTTGGGCTGTTTCTGTAGTTTGCCTGTGGCAGACAATGCTGTTCTAAACGTCACGGTGCCGGCATCCCTCGGACTTAGTTTTTCTGTGTACTTTGTGCAGTTGCTGGATTATAGGGCAGGTCTATTTCTAACTTTTGGGAGACCATCCTGAGATGCCTTATAAAAAAGTCATTTATAAAAAAGACTTCTAAAAAAGTGATTTAGAAAAAAGACTAACTTTCAAAGATACACACACCCCTATGTTTACCGTAACACTATTTACAACAGTTAAACCATGGAAGCCGCCCAACTATCCATCAGTACGTGAATGGGTCAAGAACATACGGTATATACGTGCAATGGAACATTACTGAGCCACGAAAAAGAATAACAACTGGCCATTTGTAATACACAGATGGATCTAGAGAGTATGATGCTAACTGAAACGAGTCAGAGAAAGACAAGTACTATACCATTTCATTCATTGTGGAATTTAAGAAACAAAAGAAGAAAAAGAAGAGATCAACAAAAACGAGGTGAGGCAGGTGGGGGATGGGAGGAGGAGGGGGAGGGGATTAAGAACGCACTCGTGAGTGGTAAAGAATAAAACCGCCGGATCCCTGGATTGTAGCCTGAAGCTAATGCTGCTCCTTACGCTGCCTGTTTCAAAGTAATAAAAGCATTAAACAAAACAACTGTGGAAGGAAACAGTACATCATGGAAACAAAAAGGGTTATGGGAGCACGAGCATCGTGTGAGAAAAGGGAACAGAATTAAAGGAAACTACAGAGAATTGTGGGAGACAGAGCTGTGGGGGAACAACAAGAAACTGAAGGACAGAATTTCGGGATAGAAGAGGAACTTTGGGGGTGTCTGGGTGGCTTAGTGGGCTAAGCCTCTGCCTTCTACTCAGCTCATGGTCCCAGTCTCCTGGGATCAAGCCCCACATCAAGCTCTCTGCTCTGCGGGGAGCCTGCTTCCCCACTCTCTGTCTGCCTCTCTGCCTGTTTGTCATCTCTGTCAAATGAATAAAATCTTAAAAAAAAAAGAGAGAAATTATGGCAGAGAAAGGGCACCGTGCACAACACAAAGAATTACTAGAAAGAGAATATTCGGGGCGCCTGGGTGGCTCAGTGGGTTAAGCCTCTGCCTTCTACTCAGCTCATGGTCCCAGTCTCCTGGGATCAAGCCCCACATCAAGCTCTCTGCTCTGCGGGGAGCCTGCTTCCCCACTCTCTGTCTGCCTCTCTGCCTGTTTGTCATCTCTGTCAAATGAATAAAATCTTAAAAAAAAAAGAGAGAAATTATGGCAGAGAAAGGGCACCGTGCACAACACAAAGAATTACTAGAAAGAGAATATTCGGGGCGCCTGGGTGGCTCAGTGGGTTAAGCCTCTGCCTTTGGCTTAGGCCATGATCTTGGGATCCTGGAATCGAGCCCCACATCCGGCTCTACGCTCAGCAGGGATCCTGCTTCCTCCTCTCTCTCTGCCTGCTTCTCTGCCTGCTTGTGATCTCTGTCAAATAAATAAATAAAATCTAAAAAAAAAAAAAAAGAAAAGAATATTTGGAAAGAGTGACATGGTGGGAACACTGGGCGATGGCAGAGAAAGGGGAATTCTGGGAGAGGGCCTTGTGGGAAAGACAAGAGACCATGGGCTTGAACCGGGCATGGTAAGGGACAGGAATTATGGGGGAGTACATTCTGGGGCGGGGTACTAACTGTGCCTGTCCAGAGAATGTGAAGACTTGCAAAAAATTTAAAAATAAATAAATAAATAAATAAAGCATCAAAACCTCTGGGACAAAATGGGCAATTACTAGAAAGAAATAACTGAGAGCAACAGGGCAGCAGGGAGAACAAGGGATTACAGAACAGACGGAAAACTGTGGGACAGAAAAGAAAGTGGGGAAATCATGAGCAGCATGGGTAAGGGGAGCTGCGGGAGAAGAAACGGGGAGTGGGACAGGCAGGGGGCTGTGGCAGAGATAAGGAACTGGGGGAGGAGTGCCTTGTGGGAGAAGGAACAGATTACGGAGGAGACACGGGAATGTGGGAGACGTAAGGAATGGGGGAGGAGAAATGGACTGTGGGAACGGCGGACAATGGTAGAAGGAATGGATCACGGGAAGGACGGAGAATGGCAGGACAAGCAATGGACTGTGCGAGACGGGATTGTAGGATAGGTAAGAAATGGTGGGAGAAATGGCTTATGGGAAATGAGGAGCGTGGCGACAGAAAAAAAGGTTTATGGGAGATGTGAGGCATGATGGAAGAAGAAATGGATTATGGGAAATGAGGGGCGTGGCGATAGAAGAAATGGGTTGTGGGAGATGTGGTGCATGGTGGGAGAAGAAATGGATTATGGGAAAGGAGGGGCGTGGCAACAGAAGAAACGAATTATGGGAGATGTGAGGCCTGGTGGGAGAAGAAATGGTTTATGGGAAATGAGAGGCGTGGCGATAAAAGAAATGGGTTGTGGGAGATGTGGTGCATGGTGGGAGAAGAAATGGATTATGGGAAATGAGGGGCGTGGCGACAGAAGAAATGGATTGTGGGAGATGTGGGGCATGGTGGGAGAAGAAATGGATTATGGGAAATGAGGGGCGTGGCAACAGGAAAAAAGGTTTATGGGAGAGATGAAGCACAGTGGGAGAAGAAATGGATTATGGGAAATGAGGGGCGTGGCAACAGGAGAAAAGGTTTATGGGAGAGATGAAGCACAGTGGGAGAAGAAATGGATTATGGGAAATGAGAGGCGTGGCGATAGAAGAAATGGATTGTGGGAGATGTGGGGCATGGTGGGAATAGAAATGGATTATGGGAAATGGGTGTGGCCACAGAAGAAACGGATTGTGGGAGATGTGGGGCATGGTGGAAGAATGAATGGATTATGGGAGACATGAGGAGGCATAGTGGGAAAAGGAATGCATTGTGGGAGAAACAAGTGACTGTGAGAGAGGCAAGGGATTATGAAAGAAGTGAAGAATGGTGGGAGAAGAAATAGCTTATGGGAAATGGGCGTGGCGACAGAAGAAATGGATTATGGGACATGAGAGGCATGGCGACAGAAGAAACGGATTATAGGAGAAGTGAGGAATGGTGGGAGAAGAAATGGTTTATGGGAAATGAGAGGCATGGCAACAGAAGAAATGGATTATGGGAGATGGGCATGGTGGGAGACTAAACAGATTATGGGAAATGAGGGGCGTGACAGAAGAAATAGACTGTGGGAGATATGGGGCATGTGAGAGAAGAAGTGGATTGTGGGAGAGGCACGGTACTGTGGGAGAGGCAAGGGATTTTGGGAGAAGTGAGGAATGTTGGGAGAAGAAATGGCTTATGGCGGACATGAGGAATAGTGGGAGAAGGAATGCACTGTGGGAGAGACAAATGACAATGGGAGAGGCAAGGGATTATGAGAGAAGTGAGGAACGGTGGGAGAATAAATGGTTTATAGGAAATGAGGGGTGTGGCAACAGAAGAAATGGATTGTGGGTGATGTGGGGCATGGTGAGAGAAGAAATGGTTTATGGGGAATGAGAGGCGTGGTGATAGAAATGGATTGTGGGAGATGTGGGGCATGGCGGGAGAAGAAATGGATTATGGGAGATGTGACGAATGGTGGGAGAAGGAATGGATTGTGGGTGAGGCAAGGGACTGTGGGAGAAGTGAAGTATGGTGGGACAACAGAGGGATTTTGGGAGGGGTGGAAAATGGTGGCAGAAGCAATGGTTTATGGGAGACAATGAGGCATGGTGGAAGAAGGAATGGGCTCTGGGAGAGACAAAGGACTGTGGGAAAAGTAAAGCATGGTGGGACAACAAGGGGATTGTGGGAGGGGTGGAGAATAGTGGAAGAACCAGTGGCGGATGGGACACTTCAGGCATAGCAGGAAAAGTAGAGGATTGCGGGAGATGTGGGGCATGGCACGAGAAGAAATGGTTTAGGAGATGGGGGACATGGCGGCAGAAGGAATGGGCTGTGGGAGACGGACTGTGGGATGGCAGTACAGAGGCACTGTAAGATGCAACGATTCCCCTCACCCCTGCCTACTATGTTCTCAACATGCCACGAGCGTCCTGCCTGGGGACGTACTCACGTTTCTAACCACGAACCCTTACGTCTCCCCTGGTGCCCTGTGCCTCCGCTCTGCCCACCAGCCACCATCCTCCTGATGCAGCTGTTGTATGGCCGCATTTCGACCTCCGTGGCCACGTCCCTCTCTCTGGACGCAGTCAGGAACAGCCGACACGGTGCAACACCTGTCCCCCCCCAGCCCTCCAAGACACACCCGTTTGCGCGGCACCCCACCACTTAGCCTGGGCCAGCCTGCCCGGAGCTCCGCTCTGGCCACGCCCCCACCCGCACAGGGCACTCTCTCAAGGGCGGTCCTAGCCCCGCCCCTCCCGCCGGCCCCGCCCCCAGCCTCCCACTGGAACACACCCCCCTCGTCCCCTCTCCCACGGGGACCTCGGAGGCGTGGGGAAGGCAGCGCCTGAAAAATACACACCTTCTCGCACCCGCGCCACCCTGGAGGCGGTGATAAGATCAGTGGCGGACTTAGGAATTCTTCCCTCCCGAGAAGCGACCCTGTTGGTGGAGCGTCAGAAATGTGGCACTAAAGTCCTTAACGCTCCTAGAAAGAGGAAGTAATACTTTAAGTTTTTCTGGAGTCCGTAAGATAAAAGCTAACCAAGTTTCTGTTGGTGAGAAGTACCCTTTTTCTTGACTTGTAGTTCTGAGGACAATTCCAGTTGCTTATAAAGACGCACTTCACATGCCAGTGCCACAATGCAGACGCCCCAGCGGAAACCTGCCGCGGCCACAAAACCGGATCATGAAAGCAATTCTCCCAGGATGCACTCGGTCCTCCGCCAGCAAATCCAAGTCTCTCTTTACGTACAAACCTTACCTGGCCTTTCGCCGGCCTTTAGCAGGATCTGCAAACCCTTCACCAGCAGTTCCGCACCTGCCTCTCTGGCCTCCAACAACCAGTCACACCATCCCACACTGTGGCCATCCCCAACGCGCACACCCGGACGCTCCCCTGTCTCCGCACCGGGTCTTGGCTGTCTGGTTATCCTTCTCGTCTCCCCCGCGGGTCTGCTGTGCGACACCCGGTCTGAACATCACCTCGTCCAGAAACTCTCACCCTCGATCCCCAAACCAACATAGTCCTTGCATTTTCTGTATTTCTCTGACAAGTCACATTTTTTCCCCCAAAGATTTTATTTATTTGACAGAGATCACAAGTAGGCAGAGAGGCAGGCAGAGAGAGGGGGGGAATCAGGCTCCCTGCAGAGCAGAGAATCTGACACAGGGCTCGACCCCAGAACCCCGGGATCATGACCTGAGCCAAAGGCAGAGGCTTTAACCCACTGAGCCACCCAGGCGCCCGAACAAGTCACATTTTTTTAAAAAGTAGAAGCAGCACTGTCTTTACTTACCTATAAATTTCGTACATTGTACTTCTCATGGACACGCCCCTCCCCCAACTGAAACGGTGCTGACAATATAGCAGATGCTCAAAACACATGTGCTGAAGATCAAATTCAGTTCACTCATGTTAAGTGCCAAGAAAGTGCCTGAGCCCATGTCACTTACTTACTCATGGAGGTTCAAGGTGAGCCTAGCGAATCCTAAAGTCCCACATGCTTCAGAACATGACGGATAAGTCACTTCAGCACAACAGTACAGAGAAGCCTAACCGTGCTAACTGCCTGGAACTGTGTCTGCGGGTCTTCTCTCCCCCACGGAACAGTATTTTCTGCTTTATGGATAGCTCCCTGTTACTGGAAAAAACAATAGCAAAGGAGCTGGAAAAAGGGAGGAAGAAGACAGCCCAAGGCCCAGCCAGGTCTCAGTCCCAGGGCGACCACTTCGAAGAGGGGTCGGACAGCTGCAGCGGCATAAGCCCGGGCTGCTGCGGGGGACCCTGCCCTGGGATCGCTCCCACCTTGTACCGCCCCCACTGAACCGCCCTGGTATTTCAGATGTGGCTTAGACGTTTTCACTCCTGTTTCGCTTCTGAATTCCACTCCTCAGACGAACATCTGCCTCATTTCCCCTCAAACTACGAACACGTCGGGTTATGTATTAACTACACCACATATGGGGCACTTGGGTGGCTCAGTGGGTTAAGCCTCTGCCTTCAGCTCAGGTCATGATCTCAGGGTCCTGGGATCGAGTCCCGCATTGGGCTCTCTGCTCAGCAGGGAGCCAGCGTCCTCATCTCTCTCTGCCTGCCTCTCTGCCTACTTGTGATCTCTCTGTCAAATAAATAAATAAAATCTTTAAAAAAAAATTAAAATTAAAAAAAAAAGGGTAGAGAGAGAGAAAAGGAGAAAGAGCTGCAGGCCAATATCTCTGATGAATATAGAGGCAAAAATCCTCAAAAAATACCGGCCAACAGAGTCTAACAATGTATTAGGGAAATCACTCACCACAAGGAAGTGAGATTTATTCCTGGATGCAAGATTGGTTCAATATTTGCAAATCAATCAACAGGATATATCACATCAACAAGAGAAAGGATTAAAAAAACAAACAAGAGAAAGGATAAAAACCATATGATTATTTCAACAGATGGAGAAAAAGTGTTTGACACAGTACAACATGCCTTCATGATAAAAGCCCTCAACAGGGGTGCCTGGGTGGCTCAGTCAGTTAAGCCTCTGCCTCCGGCTCAGGACCTGATCTCAGGGTCCTGGGACTGAGCCCCACTATTGGCTCCCTGCTCCGCGGGGAGCCCGATTCTCCCTCCGCTTCTCCCCCTGCCTGTGCGCTCTCTCTCTGTGTCAAATAAATAAGATATTGGGGGGAAAAAGCCCTAAACGAAGTAGGTTTACAGGGAACAAGCATCAACATAATAAAGGCCGCATAAGGAAAGTCCAGAGCTAACCTCACACTCAGTGGTGATACACAGAGGCCTTTCCCCTGACGATGAGGAGCACGACGAGGACGTGCAGTCTCACCACAGTCAGTCAAAACCGTAGTGCAAGTCCAGCCATAGCATCACGGAAGAAAGAACAAGTAAATGGCGTCTATAGCAGTAAGGAAGAAGTAAAGCTTTCGCTATTTGCAGATGACACAAGAAACCTGCCAGACTCCAAAAAAACCTACTGGAACTCATAAATGAATCCAGTAAGGCTGTAGGCTACAAAATCCATACAGAGAAATCCACTGCATTTCTAACACTAAGAAGCAGAAAGAGAAATTAAGCAAACAATCCCAGGGCACCTGGGTGGCTTCGTCGGTGAAGCGTCTGCATTCGGCTCAGGTCATGATCTCAGGGTCCTGGGATGGAGCCCCCCCGCATGGGGCTCCCTGCTCAGCGGGGAGCCTGCTTCTCTCCTTTTCCCTCCACACCTCCCTGCCTCCTCTTGTGTTCTCTCACTCTTTGTCAAATACATAAAATCTTTTTTAAAAAGAAAACAATCCCATTTACGATTGCACCAAAAGCAATAAAATACCTAGGAATAACTTAACCAAAGGAGTAAAAGATCTGTACTGTGGAAACTATAAAATACTCATGAAAGATGACACCTACAGACGGAAAGACAGCCCAAGTCTGCGGACTGGAAGAGTGTCATTAAAATGTCCATACAGCCCAAACAATCTATAGATTTAATGCAATGCCTATCAAAATACCAACAGCTTTTGGGGCGCCTGGGTGACTCCGTGGGTTAAAGCCTCTGCCTTTGGCTCAGGTCATGATCCCAGGGTCCTGGGATAGAGCCCTGCATCGGGCTCTCTGCTCGGCAGGGAGCCTGCTACCCCCTCTCTTTCTGCCTGCCTCTTTGCCTACTTGTGATCTCTGTCAAATAAATAAATGAAATCTTTAAAAAAAAAATACCAACAGCTTTTTTACAGACCTAGAACAAATAATCCTAAAACCTGTATGGAACCACACAAGACCTCGAATAGCCAAAGCAATCTTGAGCTATCGCGATCCCAGCTGTCAAGATATCTTCCTAGTATCAAAACAATATGGCAGAAAAACAGACACACAGATCAACAGAACAGAATAGAGAACCCAGAAATAAACCCATGACCGTAAGGCCAAGTAGTATTTGACAAAGGAGAAAAGATGCACAATAAGCAAGACACAGTCTCTTCGACAAACGGCACTGGGGAAGCTGGATGGCCACACGCCAACGAATGACACGGGACCACTTCCTCACACCAGACACAAAACTAAGCTCCAAGTGGATTAAAGCCCTAAACGTGAGCCCTAAAACCATAAAAATCCTGCAAGAAAGCACCGGCAATAATTTCTCTGACATCGGCCATAACAACACTTTTGTGGATCTGTGTCAAGAGGCAAGGGAAACAAAAGCAAAAATAAACTATTTGGACTTCATCACAATAAAAGGTTTCTGCACAGTGACAGAAACAACCAGCAAAACTGAAAGACACCCTACTGAGTGAGAGAAGATATGCACACAGGACATATCCAGTAAGGGGTTAGTATCCAAAATATATGAAGAACTTACAGAACAACAGCAAAAGCAAGAACAATCCAACTAAAAACAATGGGCAGGAGACATAAACAGACACTTTCCCAAAGAAGCCATCCAGGTGGCCAACAGACACGTGAAAAGATGCTGAACATCATTCATCATCAGAAAAATGCAAATCAAAGCCACAAGGAGATAACCCGTCACACGGGTCAGAATGGCTAAAGTGAAGAACACGCAAAAACCAAGTGTTGCTGAGGACGTGGAACAAAAGGGACCCTCCGGCACTCCTGGTGGGAACACAGATGAGGGGAGCCACTGTGGCGAGACGGTAGGGAGGGGCCTCAAAAATTTAGAATTATCCTAGGATTTGGTAATTCCACTACTGAGAATTTACCCGAAGATTATGAAAACACGAACTCACAAAAACACATGCGTCCGTCTGTTTACCGCAGCATCATTCGTGATAAATTACGGAAGCAGCCAAGTGCGCACTGGCAGGGATAAAGAACACGGGGAGTGAACACAGCCACAAACACATGGAATGTCTCTCAGCCATGAAAAAGAATGACACCTTGCCATGGGCAACAGCGTGGATGTAAAGATATAATGCGGAGTGAAATACACTCAGAGGAAGACACATACTGTATGATTTCACTCAAGACAAAAGAAACAAACCAAAAAGCACTCCCAATCCTAGAGAACAGGCTGGAGGTGAGAAGAGGGGAGGTGGGAGGGAAGAGGGTGTGTAGGTGACCGGGATGAACAGCACCGTTTCCCGGAGGAGCACTGCGCATGCACAGTGTTGTGGAGTCACTACCTTGCACGCGTGCCACTAACAGAACACCACGCAGTAACCGAACCGCAGTTTTAAAAAATAAGAAAGGAAACAAAGAGAAAAGGCCCCGCTCCTCGTCCGCACCTGCACAGGGCCAGGTCAGAAGCGAACTCGCATTCTGCTCCAACAGCTGCACCGCAGTCCAGACGGAGAGCTCTGGAAGCAGCTCTGGACCTAGCTCATCGGAGACGCTGGGCACTCAGTGTGCGACGCGCGGCCATCACGACTTGAAGACGCCTCCGGGGTGTACCGAGTTGGCAGGCGCAACACAGGTACGAGTTCTCTCTGTCCCCGCTCGGGCACCGCGCTCCAGTCCCGTCGGTGAGAAAACCGCCCTCGCAACGCCTTTCCCGGGACTTCATGCACCCAGGTGCACGCCTGGTGCATAGACCTTACTGAGACTCAGCTGTGTTCGGCGGGGGTGGAGGAGTGGTGTGGGGGGGGTTGGAGGAGGGGAGGGAGGAGGAGTGAGAGGAGGGGAGGGGGGATGGGGAGGTCAGGTGCGGAGGAAGGGGCGGATGACATCATCCCACCATCTCGTGGCCAGCTCGCCCCAGAGAGCCCGCGCCGGACGGGGAGACACAACATACTGCGAGCCGGTGAAGCCTCTAGAAGGACTACGCGGGTAGCCCCAGGGACACCCTGACCAGGGCAGTTAGAATCCTGAAATTGTCCCCAGGGCCATGGTCGTGACACACAGCCCAAATCAGATGCATGGATTTTCACAAATGGCCCGAAGAGCCCTAGGACACGAAGGATTTGAATGCTTTAATTTCTGAATAAAGTTCTTGTGCACTCTTCTTAGCCAACTCCTGCACAGCACGACTACACAAAGTACTAGACCGCAGAGTAGGAACAGTGTTTAAAGATCCCCAAAAGAGGCTACAACAGGGAAACTCCACCCACCCCTCGCTCGGACCCCGCCCCTTTCACCTAGCCCCTCCCCTCCCATCGTGCCCCGCCCCTTCTGTCATACACCCCGCCCCATCCAGCCGGCCCCGCCCCTTCTTTAGGGCTCCACCTCTTCCATCGCACACCCTGCCCCTTCCGCCATGCACCCCACCCCTTCCATCACACACCACGCCTTCTTTCGGATCCCACCTCACCCACCACCTCACCCACCACGCGCCATGCCCCTTCCGTCACATACTCCTCCCCTTCCGTAGGGCCCCACCCCTTCCACCAGACCCCTCCCCTTCTGTCACACACCCCTCCCCTTCAGGCCCCGCCTCTTCCGTCACACACCCCGCCCATTCCATCCGGCCACTCCCCTTCTGTCACACACCCCGCCTTCTTTCAGGCCCCACCTCTTCTGCCTCGCACTATGCCCCTTCCGTCACACACACCGCCCCCTCGGGCCCCGCCCCTTCCATCACATGCTCCACCCATTCCATCCGGCCCCACCCCTTCCATCATACACCCACCTCTGATTTCGGGCCCCACCCCTTCCGCCTCACACCCCGCCCCTTCAGGCCCCACCTCTTCCACCACGCACCACGCCCCTTCCATCACATACCCCTCCCCTTCCGTCACACATCCCGCCCCCTCGGGCCTGGCTTCTTCCATCACACGCCCCACCCATTCCATCCGGCCCCTCCCCTACCGTCGCACAGCCCGCCCCTTCCGTCGCACCCCTATGGCATACTCTTGCTGATGTTGGTGGTTAACTTTGCAGTTACTCTCTGGTTCAACATCCCTCAAAAAGCCCGACCCAACAGACATTAACAACACGTTACTTGGCTTTAAGTCAATAGCTCCTATTTTTACACATGTTCTTTCCACAATGAAAAATACCAACTGCATTCCTCGTATTTCCCAAAAAGCGTTCCTCATATGCTTTTTCCTTCAAAATTTTCTCCCAACTGGTATTCCCATTAGTTATTCTATTCCTAACTTTATCATTACTACTACTATTATTATTATTATTATTAGAGAGAGCACGAGCAGGGAAGGGCAAAGGGAGAATCCCAAGCAGGCTCCTCCGCCCAGCACAGAGACATACGCAGGGCTTGACCCACTACCGGAGACCGTGCCCTGAGCTGAAATCAGGCGCCCTTCCCTTCGCTTTTTCATTCTATCCTATAGACTGAGATCCTCGGGCGCCAGGCTGGCAGTCTCCGGCGCACACACCACACAGCTCCCAGCACAAGGCCTAGCAGAACTGGGGGAGGTCATCGGTCATTATTACCAGAACCAAGTATGGCTCTACCCATACAACGGAATATCATTCCGCCATAAGAAGATCAGAGATGAAAAAAGAGCTGACTCAAGCCGCCATGTGGGTGAATCCTGAACACATGATGCTAACATGATGCTGAGTGAAAGGCGGCAAACACAAAAGGACAAATATTTGCCCATTTGGATGAAATGTCCAGAAGACAGAAAGCAGACCCGTGGTTGAGGGGAGGAAGGAAGGGGAAGCGGCTGAACACAGGTACAGGGTTTGTTCTTGGAGTGACAACAACGTTCTAGACAACTCTGTGAATAAACGAAAACCCACTGAAGCTGAACGTACACTTTAAGAAGGTGACTTTTATGGTATGTGAATTAGAGCTCAACTTCTAACAAAGGCTCAGGAGGGAGGCAAAAACAACATAGGACTAAGGCCAACCTTCTCTGAAGCGACAAGCCCGAGGCACTGAACGAGGGAACGCGAACATCGGTGCCTGCGTAACTATCTAAACGCCAAGATTTTTAAGATCTTTTCTTACTGTGCTATAAAATACAAATTCCCTAACCAGTGGAGTTCAGATTTCAAAGACAAACTCTCCGTCACACGTGACAGCATGGCCGTGAATCACTCCGTCAGCCTTGCTGAGGGCTTGCACAGAAGAGGAGGGAAGGGACAGAAGCTTCCAGAGAGAGCTGCCAGAAGGAACGCACGTCCTGTTTCTACGGGCTCTGTCAGCTTTCTCAAAAAGCTCTGTGTGAACACTTTTGACTTTCAGCCACAGCTTGCTGAGAGAAAGAAAGCTGGGAGAGACTGACTGGTCTTGTTCCTTGGTGGTGACTGGGGCAGAGGGCACGTTGGGATGGTTTTTATTGTCATTTCTCATGTTTTAGTTGACTTCCACAGACGGGTCGACCCCTCTGAAACACCAGGATGGGAATCGAGCAAAACAGAACGGATCCAGATCAAACTTTCTGGCTCATTCCACCGGAGATACCACGCTAACAGCAACTCCCCTCGGTGTTCTCTCACCTTGAGGAAGGATCTGCACCAGAGAGAAAATCAACAAACACACAGTCCCTGCCTTTTCGCTTTAGCCAGAAACAGTTTTCCTTCAAGGCTTCTGATAACAACCAGACAATACCTGTCTCACGGAGTCGATCTATCAGTTCATCTAGATGTTTTGGCCCCGAGAATAAACCGACCTGGTCATCTGAAACCAAACCCTCCTTCACTGTAGTTAAGTGCAGGAATGGAAACAAACAAACGCTAACGTCATTTCCAAATAGCCTCAGTGTACCTTCCCTTCTCTCCAATTTCAACATTATTGCCTTCCAAAGTCGTCTGGATCGTGTGGTGTTTGCCTTCTGCTGTGGCTTCACGCGTGAGTGAGTGTGTGTGTGTGTGTGTGTGTGTGTGTGTGCACTTAGCTCAGACAACACACTGGAGAAAGCAAATTTTTGGATCCCACCTTTTGGACAACGTCATTATTCCGAGACAGTCGTTCTGAACTGGGCTCACTGTGCGTCCAGGGGATTTGCTGATGTCTGGAAACCGTGCTGGTGGTCACAGTCGGGATGGGTGCTCCTGGCAGTGAGCGGGCAAAGGCCAGGGAGGCTGCCCCGCATCCTACAGGGCCCACAGCACCCTTGGCACAAAGAATCCCACCGAGCTAGATGCCAGCAGTGCTGGGAATGAGAGACCCGCTTGGAACACTGACGCGGTAGATGGGGCGAGAGGCTGATGGACGAGGCAGGTGCATTTCTGCCAGCCCCAGCGTCAGCTGAGGAAAGACCATGGAGCCTGTATGTCCCAGAACACGCTCAGTCGTCGACCTTCTTCAACATTCTCTCTGGCTCTTTGTGAAACTACCAGTGGGCTAGCAAAACATTATCACTACCAAAGATCTGCTCCTACGGATCAATCTGCGTGTAGGTTACAAACGATCAGGTCAGCTAAAGCTTTGCAGAGGTCAGAGTGGTGATTTCCAAACCCGTCCTCATCAAGAGCTACAATGGGGCTAAAACCAAGGCATACAAGGAACCTCAACAGGAAGGAGACCGGTACATTAGCAAAAAGTCATTTCATAACTTCCAATTCAGACTGTACAAAAACTACCGTCATCAGAATAAGGATGCTCCTGTCAACACAAAATTCTGGAACCAAACACTGAGGGCTGCCGGCAAAGCTCCGTCACTTGAACAGTTACCTTTTCCGGTGTGGGTGTGTGTGTCTTTGCCCCCGTGTTTTGGTTTCATCGCATCTGATCCAGGAAATTCAGTTTCACAGGGCTAGGGAGCTGAAAACGTACGGTTTTAAGGCAGCTCATCGTCCCACGTCTGGGTAGTTCTCGCTCAAACCGGGAGGGCAGGGCGAGGGCACTCAGCCCCACGCACGCACGCTAGGCCAGCCGGACGCGTTAGCAGCCGCCAGCCCCGGGCAGGTTAGGAGCCTTCGACCGCTCACGCGTTTCAGCACACACGGCTCCTCCCACAGGTTTTCGCGTACGTCTCGGGATGGAATCACTTCCTCGATGTCTAAAGGACCACATTCGGGTTCTGAGAGGCCGGTCTGATGACCGCAGAGCAGTCCGGAGGGCACGGCACTCGTGTCGTTAGGTGGAAGGACAGATCCCAAGAGGCCGTGCGGGGTGCTCCGGCTTTTCACCTGCAGCGGCTGCGTGTGACCCGGGCAAACCCCACTGCACTGAGCGGAGGTGGCATTAAAACATGAGAGAGAGAGAGGTGGGTGGTAACGTGCCAGGTTCGCATCGGCGTCGGCTGCTGTCCTTGAAGCTCGTCACCGCAGGGCCAACCCCCCCATCGGACACAGGACTTGCAAGCTGGCCCAAGGACTCCAGGACACACCCGCCTCGGCGGACAGGGCTTACCTTCAGACAGCATGCTCAGCGCCTCGTCCGACGTGTGCCCGCCGACCCCTGCCACCTTCCCGCAGGTCCGATGCTCACAGGCCACGCGGGAGCCCTCCGGGGACAGGCAGGTCCGCTCGCAAGTGGACGTCACCACGGACTCCCACTGGATCTCCTTCCTGGGGGACCGAAACTCCAGGCTGCAGCCCGTCCAGCCATAGAAGGCCAAGGACAAGAGAAACCCTTGGGCCGGATTCAGTATCCCCTGGGAGGCAGGAGAGAACGACATGGGTCAGTCAGCACTGTGGAGTGGGAATCAGAGCACCAGCTCCGCGGCTCGCACGCCCGCTGGGCTGCGTCGTGGGGAAGGGAGCCGCCGGGCTGGTCCGGGGCGGGCAAAGACTGGCTTCAGGCACTGCCCCTTCCAGGGAGCCTGAAAACAGAGGAGGTGGGGGAGGGGACTCGGAGGAAGATGGAGGCAGGGGACGGGGAAGGAGGAGGCAGGGGACGGGGAAGGAGGCGGCAGGGGACTGGGGGGGGGCAGTGAATGGGGAGAAGAGGGGGCAGGGGACGGGGAGGAAGAGAGTGCAGGGGCGCAAAGCCGGGCAGTGGAACGAATCCTGCCGTCTCTGCCAGCACGGCCTTGGCCCTCCGACAGGGAGGCGCCTACCGACTTGTGCTCACGAGTCAGAGCAGGATTTAACGAAGGTACCCGAGGCCGAAAACGAGCGTAGAGAACACTCCTCCACTTGGTGCGAGGAGCAGCCCTGAAGCGAACCGATGGAACCCAGGGAGACTCCAAGGAGAAGGGCTGGGGGAGGGGCACAGCCCTCCTGTACCGTCTTCGTGCGTCTCATTCCCCCGGTTCTGAAGCAACAGGAATACCAGTTCCGCACAGGACATGCGGTACCTGCCCGCTCCGCCTGGTCTTCCCGTTACGATGCAACTCGACGGGATCGCCGGGGGCACGAGCTCGCGCCGTCTGCACCTCTCGCCCGTGCTGTGCATTTCTACCCGACGTCTTCTCGCACACGTTAGTCTGGTGTTGTAACCAGCCTCATTGTCCTATCTTGCATTTCCCCAGAATGCTAGAGCTCTCAGGATGTCACCCCCGCAGGACATTCCGTCAAGAGGGAAAAAGGAATTGACGTAGCCATTCCCCCATGTTTGTTTTACTGCGGCGGCCTGCCCTGCTTTCTCACGACAGATCCTGCTACAAGGATACCTTCACGCCTGCGGCTTTTTTTACAGGCGGAAACCGTTCTTCAAGCTAAATCCCTGCAATTTTGAGTCTGCCGGAAAGGTCCGATGCGCTGCACCTCACCGGCGGACGGGAGTCGTGCGCATGTAATCAACGGTCCCAACAACGAACGGCACGAGCGAGCTCGCGGGCCAAAGCCGATGGAGGGACGGGGAACCCGACAAACTCACTCACCGTACTTCTGAGCGGTTCTTGTCCTTCAGACTTTGGCTTTTCAAGAAAGAAAGTGTAAAATCAAGCCTGACCTACCATAATAAACCACGTGGTCTTGGCCGCATTTCTGACAGGTTTCAAAGAGCTGCCGCTGATATCTGCTTGCATTTCAAGGTAGAAGAGAAGGCTCTCGTTGATGACGTTGGGCAGCCAACTGTCGGAAGGAAAACAAGCCCACGTTACAAGATTTACTCGAAAATGCAGGGGGTCAAGCTTTGCGCAGCGGCAGCATCGTCGCCAATGAGGTTTATCCGAGGCGCGATTACTGCTAATTGAAAATGCAGGGGGTCAGGGAATGTGTCTTCTAACACCGTATGTCCTGGGGGGGGGGCCTCGATCAGCAGAAACCAGTGCATGCAGAACTTAAGAGCTGTAACTCCTTTCCTCACGTCTACAGCAGAGAGCGACAAATGTTTCCAAGGGGAACACTCGCCCCACATCAGCAGGAGTGGATCTAAGCAGCCTATGAAATACACTGACCCAATGTGAAACTGACCCAGAACTAGTGTTTCGCTGGAAGGGTACTGAAACTTTTTTAGGGAGACCTCCTAAAATCTCGCTATATTTTTTTTTTTTAAAGATTTTATCTATCCATTTGACAGACAGAGACCACAAGTAGCAGAGAAGCAGAGAGATGGGGAGAAGCAGGCTCCCGGCTGAGCAGAGAGCCCAACACAGGGCTCAATCCCAGGACCCTGAGATCATGACCTGAGCCAAAGGCAGAGGCTTAACCCACTGAGCCACCCAGGTGCCCCTAAAATCTCGCTATCTTATGTTTAAACTTTCTAACGTTACTATTGCTGGCAGGCCAACGCACTTGAAAATGATGGGCTGAGTGTATTTTTAGAGAGAGATAGTCTCCATCTCTCCTAGGAGAATGTCCAAACCAACCTCGTCCTCGCAGGTACATTATGAACAGCACAAAGACGCACCCTGTGCTCAAACTACTGATTCACCCGTTCAAGAGCCTTTCGGATTCCTACCTGTTTTGCATCGGTCACAGATCCATGCTCAAAGCCTCCTCCTGAAACTCGGGGCAGAGTGCTAGTGGTGAGGCAAACTGAGCAGAGAGAAATTGCTCTCTACACTTCCTGACCGCCCCGGAGCCCTCACACCAAAAAACGTACCCTTGCCCTTGTTTCTTGTCAGATACAGGAATCCTCAACGGGTAAATTTTAAAAGCGTGGTCGAATGCTTTATATTGGAGTTAGAACTAGCAGCGGCAGTAAACACTGGACACACTTCTGGGTTGTAACAAAACTAAACACGGGACTTTTTCTGCTTGAAGGGCTTTACGTATGACCTGAGCAGACGTGCATGTCTTCCCAGGAGTTCACACGCTGGGGACTGGCCTTCTTGCTCACACGCATTTCCTCTAAGTGTCCAGCGCAGTGTCCAAGACTTCCTTTCCAAAGACTCTTCCCTTTGCAAAAAACTTCTGGGTCACACTTGGAAAAGTGTGACTGCATATCCCTTCCCAGCAGCAATTTAAAAAAAATAGAAGAAAGTTTACCAAATGATGAAAACCAGCATTATTTTGAAAAACCGGATCTTGATCATCGCACCCATCCGCCGCTCGTTCTCTGTGTAAATGCCTTGTCTTCCTTTTAGGAGAGAGGCCACTGCAAAAAACCAGAGTGGAACTTCATGTAAGGTTCACGACCTGCATTTCCAGAGGGACAAGGAAGGGAATCCGCGAAGACGGCAGCCCGTAAGCCAAGGCGGCGGAGCGTGTAGGCGCGACACCGCCTTTCTTCCCTCCCAGCTTGCAAGCTGCGGTTCACACAGACTCCAGGGGATGTAGAGTCTGTCAAATTTTCTTTTTCTTTCCTTTTCAGCTTATTTGAGAGAGGGAGAGAATGAGCGAGTGACTGAGAGAGAACACAAGCAAGGTAAAGGTGGACGGGCAGAGGGGAGTGGGGGAAGGAGGCTCCCCGCTGAGCAGGGAGCCTGATGCACGGCTCCATCCCAGGACCTCAGGACCATGACCCGAGCCGAAGGCAGATGTTCAGCCAAACGAGCCACTCAGGCGCACCTACAACTTACACTTTCAAATCACTGTAGACTTACATAAGAGTGGCAAAGACAGCACAGAGAGTTTCTACGAACACGTACCTGGATTCTTTCCATGCCAGCACCGGACACACACATATACGTCATGAGGAAGAGATTAGCAATACTGCTTTGCTATCAGTTCAGCTCCAGATTTTATTTCGATATTTTGAGTTCAAGAACTATATCTATTTTTTAAGAACTATATTCTTGAAGGTTTGTATTTTCTATTTTAAAAATAATGCACACTTGGGGCGCCTGGATGGCTCAGTCGGTTAAGCATCTGCCTTCAGCTCAGGTCATGATCCCGGGATCCCGGAATCCCGGGATCGAGTCCCACATCGAGTCTCACTCCCACATCTTGGGATCCCAGGATCAAGCTGAGTGGGGAGCCTGTTTCTCCCTCTGCAGTTTCCCCTGCTTAAGGTCTCTCTCCCTCTCAAATAAACAAACAAAATCTTTAAAAAATGATAATAATAATGCACACTTGCTGTTTTGGAACATTGAAAGATCAAAAATTTCTCTTTATACACAAGTTGGAAAATATTAAAAATGTTAGAGGAAAATTAATGAGCCATCATGCACCCTCAAACCAGCACTGTGCACATCTTCATGCATTTCTTTCCAGGTCTTTTCCTATAAGTGGTTTTCATTTGTTTGATGTAACTAACTCAGCGCTTCCATGCAAATCTGCTTAAAAAGTTGCTGTATTGTCAACAAAACCAAAAGCCAACTGACAGAATGGGAGAAGATATTCGCAAATGACAGTACAGATAAAGGGCTACTATCCAAAATCTATAAAGAACTTATCAAACTCAACACCCAAAGAACAAATAATCTAATCAAGAAATGGGCAGAGGACATGAACAAACATTTCTGCAAAGAAGACATCCAGATGGCCAACAGACACATGAAAAAGTGCTCCACATCACTCGGCATCAGGGAAATACAAATCAAAACCATAATGAGATATCACCTCACACCAGTCAGAATGGCTAAAATTAACAAGTCAGGAAATGACAGATGCTGGCAGGATGCGGAGAAAGGGGAACCCTCCTACACTGTTGGTGGGAATGCAAGCTGGTGCAACCACTCTGGAAAACAGCATGGAGGTTCCTCAAAATGTTGAAAATAGAACTACCCTATGACCCAGCAATCCCACTACTGGGTATTTACAAATTGATACTACTACCACAGATACAAATGCAGTGATCCGAAGGGGCACGTGTACCCGACTGTTTATAGCAGCAATGTCTACAATAGCCAAACTATGGAAAGAACCTAGATGTCCATCAGCAGATGAATGGATAAAGAAGATGTGGTATATATACACAATGGAATACTATGCAGCCATCAAAAGAAATGAAATCTTGCCATTTGTGATGACATGGATGGAACTAGAGGGTATTATGCTGAGTGAAATAAGTCAATCAGAGAAAGACAATTATCATATGATCTCCCTGACATGAGGAAGTTGAGAGGCAGGGCGGGGAGTTTGGGGGGTAGGAAAAAAAAATGAAACAAGATGAGATCGGAAGGGAGAGAAACCATGAGATTCAGGAAACAAACTGAGGGTTGCTGGGAGGTGGTAGGGAGGGATGAGATGTCCAGGTAACGGACACTGGGGAGGGTGTGTGCTGTGGTGAGTGCTGTGAAGTGTGTAAACCTGGTGATTCACAGACCTGTACCCCTGGGGCTAATAACACATTATATGTTTATATAAAAAAAAGTTGCTGTATTTAACATACTGTTTTTAAATGCAGACGTGGGGGACAAAAAAGGGATCCAAAGACCCGCAATGATTTCCTATTCCTTCCGGCAGAGTCCTTTGAACGTTTTAAGGTTCTACAGTCAACGGCTCATCTTCAATCGATCTCCTGTTAAGATGCACGTTTTTCTTTTTTTTGTCAAAGATCGCATTTATTTGAGAATGAGAAAACGTGCACACACCGGGGGAGCGGCAGAGGGAGGAGGAGAACGCCCCCCCAAGCGGGGACCCTGATGATGCAGGGCCGGATCCCTGGACCCCAAGATGACGCAAGGCTGGATCCCAGGAGGCTTAACGGACTGACCACCCAGGCGTCCCGCACGTCCTCATTCTTAATCCGCACCTGAGGGACCGCCGGGGCTTAAGCCTGGAGGTTGCTCCCGGTCACGCTTCCATGAGGACACGGTGGGGACCAGAATGCCAAGTCCCCAGTCTCAGCCTTCCAGCGCCTTCTGCTGGCTCACAACCTCCTTCTTATCCAGTTCTTACCACTGCACTTGACTCACTTCCTGTGCTCTGCTTCCTGTCTCCTGCCCCACCGAGGAAAGACACAAGCCAAGCGTATCTTGGGAGTGGCCAGGCTCACCACTCTCAGCCCAGACTCATCCCCCAGCGCCCTGGGAACTCCACAGTTTTCCAGGGGCGCGCCCGGGGCATGCAAGGCACAGCGAGTGCAGACCCACGATGAGCCCCGACAGAAACGGAAAGTCCACTGGTTCCGGCCTGGAGCTGTTCAACGCTGGCAGAGACGGAGCCCAGCCCTGAAGGGGCCTGCTCATCGCCGTTACCACACACGCTCACGTTCCCCACGTGTCCTGTGCTTCCGTCTCTGCACTTGATCTTAGCCAAAAGGCCGAGAAGCGATGTGTGCTTCCGTCTCTGGAGGGGGACCGATGAGGGCAACTGTCCCGGGGATTCCAGAACCACGACACCTGCCACCACGTGAGCCCAAGGCACGGAGCCGTACCCCCATGGTCCCGCCCCCGTACGCCCATGGTTCCGCCCCCGGAGCGCTCCCTGTCACTCACCCGCGGTCACCGTCTTCTGGAACAGGATGGGGTTGGCCACGAAGACCAGCAGCAGCGGCAAGTACGTGGTGACGTAGTGGGGGACGGCGTGCTCCAGGTCCCGCTCACACCTGTGGGAGGAAACAAGTCGTTCTGGAAAACAGCACTTTGCTGGAACATACAGACTTCTCTGGAAGCCAAGATAAGAGCAGGAGAGTGGCAAGGGAAATGCATAAGTCCACTTCAGAGCCGGCCCAAAGGAAATACGGCCGTAGCTCCTGTCTGCCAGTAAGCAAGGGAGCCCTGAGAGAAAGGTGGCTCAGTCAGGGCCCATCGGTCCTGAAGACGGGAGGGCCTCTCAGGCTTTCCACTGGGGGACCTGTTAAAGGGCCCTGCCGGGAAAGACAGAAACAGACACACTGGAATGGGGGAGTCCCCACCCTGGGTCTCTTCAAGGAGAAAAAGACGTTCAAGTAGACACAGAGGCACTCCGTGCAGTAGTGAGGTTTTAGGAACCCGCTCTGCACCGTGCCTGGCCAGTCCTGGGAAGAAGATCCAGTCCCACCCCCAGAGCACCCCGAAATACCCAAGCTTCATGTTCCAGAACAAATGTGTGCCACGGTTGTGCCTTATAATCGTTTCATGGGTGCTTTTCAGGAAGAAGGACTGGAATTTTTTTTTTTAAGACTTGATTTATTTTGAGCCCCTCGGTGGCTCAGTCGGGGAAGCGTCTGCCTTCGGCTCAGGTCATGATCCCAGGTCTTGGGATTGAGCCCCGTGGGGGCTCCCTGTGTGATGGGGAGCCTGCTTCTCCCTCTATCCCACCCCCCCATGAATGAATAAAGTCTTTTTAAAAAATTTATTTGTTAGAGCATGAGAGAGAGAGAGAGAGAAAGAGATCACAAGCAGGAGGGAAGGGTTTAACCACCTGGAGCGACGCAGACGGGAGTCCCCAAGGACAGGAATTCCTTCTGAGGGATCGTGGGACGCGCCGGTCAGCCCGTGATGCAGGGGAATGCACACACAGGTGTGAGTTTACCAAGATCAGAACCATCAGCGAAGAAATGCATCATGTAAGAGAAAAAAGGGCCAAGAGGAAGTGAGAATCGAAGGCAAAGGGGAGAGAGGACTGCCCCAGGCACACAGGAGGTGGAAAACCAGCTGAGGGACAGCCCCTGCAGCCACGCCAGGTGGAGGGATAAAGATGCAGGCACCCTTGTTTTAACAGGCAAGGCGCGGTTGACGCGGAAGGGGGAAATGACAGAAAGTGCAAAAAAGTGAGCAACGAATGAGAGGGTGAGGATGAGAGCTTGACACTGGCCCAGGAGCGGCCTCTTCAGGACCGTGGGGGCGTCCCAGAGCCCCTCGTGAGCCCTGCGCCACTGGCTCCCTCACGCTCAGATGCAACCTTCCCAGGAGGCTCCCAGAGCCCACGGGTGAAGCTGATGGACAGTAACTCCCTTTCCAAGGAAGGGCATCCATTATGACAGCCCCTGGCTGTACTTGACCTTTTAAAGTTCCTCAGGAGAGCAGCTGTGTGGGTGGACAGACCCACAACTCTGGGAGCACCGACCTTCAACTAGGCAACACCAATCTGGAGACATCTAACTAAGTAGCTGCGAGAAGTAAAAGAAAAAAAAGGCTCAGTGGGTTAAGCCTCTGCCTTCAGCTCAGGTCATGATCCCAGGGTCCTGGGATCAAGCCCTGCATGGGGATCTCTGCTCAGCAGGAAGCCTGCTTCCTTCTCTTTCTGCCTGCCTCTCTGACTACTTGTGATCTCTGTCAAATAAATAAATAAAATCTTTAAAAAAAAAAAAAAAGACGGGAAAAATGGAAAAGCATGAGTCAGCAAACTTTCTCTGTCAGGGAACACTGACAGAAGTATTTTTTGCTCCGTGGACCACGCAGCCTGTAGGAACTGACACTACAGTATGAAAGCAGCTATAAATCAGGCATAAACAAATGGCCATGACTGTGTTCCAATAAAACTTTATTTACAAAACCAAGCAGAGGGCCGGATTTGTCCTCAGGGCTGTGCTCTATGGATCCTTGTCTACAGTGCCCTAAAATCACAAAGAGACAACAATGTCCAACCTGTTTTTCAGTTTTCCATTGGCAGTTAGAATATACATACTTAGAGGAACCGTAAGGCCTTCCAAATGATTGCATCGATGAGACTTACTGTTTTATTTTTTTAAGACTTTATCTATTTGACAGAGAGCGCGTGAGCATGTGCAAGCAACGGAGCAGCAGAGGGAGAGAGAGAAGCAGGCTCCCTGCTCAGACACGGGGCTCTATCCCAGGACCTGAGCGGAGGGCAGATGCCTCACCGACTGAGCCACCCCAGCGCCCCTGCACGGATGAGACATTAGGTTGAAGAAGAAGCTGAGACCATTTCAGACCACTCTCTCCCAGTGTCTGTGTTCAGGAGAGCTGACAGCTGGGAGAGAAGTGACACGGTGAGGCTGGCGGAGGCTCAGAACTAGGTCTCCCAAGAGCAACGCTGGGATTCTCCCCAACGATGCGAACTCCTCCTCAGGATGGTCGCTGCCCTTGCTCGTGCAGAGGCAGCTGGTGTGGAGAATACAGCGTGTACCTGTGAAAGCCCCCTCAGGAGCCCTGGAGGGGCTTCGCCTCCAGGCGGAGGACACACCTAGGGCTGTGTGCACACCCATCCCCGAAGGAGACGCCCCTGGAGCTCTGCACACGTGCTTGCGGGCACAAGCGCCCGGCGCCCGCCCGGACACGAAGCACAGAGGCCGGGACGTGGGCCGCAGAGCACAGTCGTGGGCCCCCCCACCCCGCCGGGGGCCGCTGGCGGCTGTGCGCACGAGGGCCTGCGAGGGGCCCACTCTGGCTCCGCGCCCACGCCCCGTCCGCAGGGTCCCGCGGGGCCCGGGAGCAGGAGCCCCGGCTTACCTGGACACGGAAGGGGAGTAGAGCAGGACAGCGCCCTCCACGCAGAGCAGGGCGGCCAGGCCCCAGGCCGCAAGGCGGTAGAGCAGCATGGTGCTGGGGGGAAGCAGACGGGGCCTTGCCTCAGAGGAGGGATGGGCAAGTCCAGCCACAGCAAGTACCAGACCCACTCCCAGCCATCCCAAGAGTCAGGAAAAAGCACGCCCAGCAAACCCTTGGCGGAGACTTGCCTTACCACGCCTCTGGGCTTTTGTTTAATTGAGACGAAAGAAACAGAACACGGAGTAACCGTTTTCCAGCGAGCAGACCGGGAGCACTGGGCACACTCACGACGCTGCGCAACCATCTCCCCATCCCGCTCGGAAACCTCGTCATCCTGGCAGGAAAGCCCACGCGCATCGGGCGGCCTCCCCCGTTCCCCATGCTCGCAGCCCCCAGCAAGCCCCGGCCACCTCTGTGTCTCTGCACTTTTCCCGTTCGGCAGGAGGCAGGCAAATGGAGTCGCACAGCATCAGCCGTCTGCGTCTGCCTTCTTTCCCACCATGAGGCTTGCCAGGGTGAGCAAACAAGGCACGGACACCTCACCAGTCCTCCTAAGGACGCAGCTCACCCGCTAAGAGAGGAGCTCCTATCCCCAAACCTGCCCAGAGGCACCGGGTCCCTACAACTCGAGCGTCTCCGTGCTCAGTCCAAACCAAGGTCTCTGAAGAAACGCGCGCATTGGCTGTTCTGGGAGCCTGGGGAGCTTCCCTTCCTCCCCCTCGCCCCACCATGCAGGGCGCACTTCCCATTCCCCGACCACTGCCAGCCTCCCTCTTCCTCCGCCCCACACCGCGCCCTTTTCCCTGCACACCGGAGGCAGCCAGCCCCACAGCTGGGGTCCGGCGAGATCGGACTGTGCCCGCAGCCTTTATTGTGCCTCCCCGTGCCACGGGACAGGGCTGCAGCGATCCATGGGACGCGCCAGCCACAACCCGAGACTCTGCCAGCCGCCTGGCCAACTGCAACCCCCAACCCATCGGGACTTTAACTCTGAAGATCAGCTGCGCAGACAAGGAACAGGGCAGGATCCGCGCGCAGGAATGCCCTCCTCGGAGACAGGAGAAAGACGGCACACGGGTGAGCTTCAGGAAGAAGAACCTTCCACAGCCCACTCTCCAGAAGGCCGCAAGGAAACGATTCCAGCGTATGCTCCTCCCAGTCCTGGAGCGGCCCTGCCCCATCTGTCCGGGTTTGGGAGCAGGTGGGGCGTGTCTGGTCCAGAAGTCAGAGGCTCTACATGGAACAGAGGGAAAAAGGGGCAGCTCTCTGCGAGGGCCTAGGTGGTTGAACAGTGTAGAAGGTCTTCATTCCAGACCCTCACGTGGGCGGGAGGGAGCCACGGGTACTGAGAGGTGGGCAGGAGGGAGCCAGGGGGCTTGGCCAAGCGAGGCAGGGCTGGACGTGGCCAGACTGGGCAATGGTGCTCTAGTCAGTCTGGCCAGGCTGCGTGGACGGCAGGCAATTTAGTAACAGATACAACCCCAAACCCGCACCCGGGATGAGTCTGAGCCCCCGGGCACCCACAGTGAAGGGCAGCGGGCGGCTGCAGATCCCCGTCCCTTTATCTGACCACCAGACAGTATCCGGGTGCAGGCACGCAAGGGCCCTCCCCAGGCCCCCTTCCTCTCACACTCATGTCCACAGAGCAAGTAGAGACTTCAATTTAGGGGCACCTGGGTGGCTCAGTCGTTAACCATCTGCCTTTAGCTCAGGTCATGATCCCAGAGTCCTGGGATCGAGCCCCGAATCGGGCTCCCTGATGGGCTTTCCACTCTCCCTGCTTGTGTTCCCTCTCTCGCTGTCTCTGTCAAATAAATGAATACAATTCTTAAAAAAAAAAAAAAAAAAACCAAAGGGGTGCCTGGGTGGCTCAGTGGTTTAAGCCTCTGCCTTCAGCTCGGGTCATGATCTCAGGGTCCTGGGATCAAGCCCCACATCGGGCTCTCTGCTCTGCAGGGAGCCTGCCTCCCCCTCTCTCTCTGCTTGTCTCTCTGCCTACTTGTGATCTCTGTCTGTCAAATAAATAAATAAAATCTTTAAAAAAAAAAACAACAACAACAAAAAACAAAAAACTCAATTTAGGGCTTTGCCCACAACCTCAAGCGCCTTCTGTTACTGTTATTGTTCACAACTTGTACATCCCACATCAGGAATCAACATAGCCGTTTAAATTTTAACTCTAAATCAGTCTTAATGACATTTCTTAGGACTAGGATTTAAAAAGATTCTCCAGTGCCAAAGAAACAGCTGAGGACTAGAAGGATCTCGAAGGGAACGTGGCATTTAGTCCAGCCCTACCTGCAATGTCTGAGCCCTGCCTTGGATCTGTCCCAGGTAGCCCCCCTCCCCTTTTTTAAAGATTTTATTTATTTATTTGACGGAGAGAGAGAAAGTACAAGCAGGGGGAGAAGCAGGTTGGAGAGGGAGAAACAGGCTCCCATCGAGCAGAGAGCCTGATGCGGGGCTCGATCCCAGGACCCTGGGATCATGACCTGAGCCGAAGGCAGAGGCTTAACCGACTGAGCCACCCAGGCACCCCATTGCTACTCCTTTGTGATGCGAGACCCTGTTTCACTCTCAATGGTCTTCCTATTGCTGGACCCCTGCCCTTGCTCTTGTCCTTAGGAAGCATCTGGACGGTTCACATCTTTGGACGTCTGCCTCCTGCTTGATTGGCAGGTTCTTGGAAGCTGTGCTCCGCCGGCATCCGCTTATCTCTGCATGATGAACCGCAAACACTCTTCTGGGCATGAGGAAGGCCTCCTGATTGCCTGCCCTGGCTTCCAAGGGCCCCACCTGTCTTCTACGTCCAGAAAGCTCTCTGGCTGCCCCGTCTGACCACAGCCACCCATGGCCCGGGGCAGAGCAGTGCACACCCTGTGAGAGCAGGAGGCACATTCTTCTTCCAGCCTCGTTTCCCGCTCCACCGCTCCTCTTATTTCCACAACCGGCTGTCTGTGACACCTCTAGTGTGTCCTAACTCCAATCCCTCCAAACCTGAGTGAGAGAGGTCTCAGATGGGAACACACACTTACACTGGGCTTCCGGGTCGAAGACTTCTCATTGCAGCTAGCTGCCTACGCAAAGTCATCTTCCCTTTTTCCTTAGTACCATACCCTGGATGTCATGCCCAGCAGCAGCATGCTTTACAAACGGACTATACTTCCAACCTCCTCTTGCAGCTAAGTGTGGCCATGAAACTAAATTCTGGCCAATAATACGGAAGTGGAATTGTTGTGTCAAATCCCCAGGGAGGCTGCTTAAAGGGAGGTGGCTCAGAGGAAAACAGACCTTTATGCATTGGCCTCCTCCTCCTTCCTGGAATGCAGATGTGATGGCTAGAGCTCCAGCAGCTCTGTTGGGCCATGACACCTTGAAGTTGGAAGTCACACAACAGGACGATGGAGCAAGAAGATAGGAGGAACTTGGGTCCCTGATGTCCATCGTAAGGGCCCTGTATTGCCTACCTCTGGCCTCTTTTATTTAGTTTTTTTAAAAAGATTTACTTATTTATTTGACACAGAGAAACACAGCAAGGGAGGGAACACAAGCAGGGGGAATAGGAGAGGGAAAAGCAGGGTTCCCGCTGAGCAGGGAGCCTGATGTGGGCTGGGATCCCAGGACCCTGGGATCATGACCTGAGCTGAAGGCAGATTCCTAACCACTGAGCCACTCATGTGCCCCACTCTGGCCTCCTTTAGAGTAGAAGAAAGATTATTTTAAGTCACTATTATTTTCTGTATTTTATATAGCCAAAGCTAATCTTCACAGATGTATCTAGTTGGCTGCCTTTGACCTTCACTGCCTTCCCTGGAGAATTTTCAAAACCACGAGTATACAGGTTCTGTTCAGATGAATAAAAGTTTATGAGCTAAAGTAAAAAGGTGGAAGGAACAAGCACAAAAATAAACACTAAACTTCAAGCCAGAGAGACCCAAGTTAATGATGAGGACACACGAGGAACACCAACAATCATTTCCCTTTTTTTTTAATTTTTAATTTATTTCTTATTTTTTATAAACATATAATGTATTTTTATCCCCAGGGTACAGGTCTGTGAATCGCCAGGTTTACACACTTCACAGCACTCACCATAGCACATACCCTCCCCAAGATCATTTCCTTTTAAGACTGTATTTATTTATCTGACGGAGCAAGACAGCACAAGCAGGGGGGGCAGCAGAGGGAGAGGGAACAGCAGTCTCCCCACTGGGCAGGGAGCCCCACACATGGCTGGATCCCAGGACCTTGGGATTAAGCCCCACATCAAGCAGGGAGCCTGCTTCTCCCTCTCCTTCTGTCATGCCCCCGGTTCGTTCTCTCTCTCAAATAAATAAAATCTTTGAATAAAAACTTTAAAAAGTAATTTAAAAAAGTAAAATTTATTCAACAAATAGTGCTGGGACAAGTGGCCATCCCTATGCAAAGGCATGAACATTGGCCCTTTCCTCACCTACATAAAAATTAACTTAAAATGGATCACTGGGGCTCCTGGGTGGCTCAGGCAGTTAAACATCAAACTCTTGGTTTGAGCTCAGCTCATGACCTCAGGGTTGCAGGATCGAGCCCACATCAGTCCCCATGCTCAGTACAGAGTCTGTTTGAGAGTCTCTCTCCCTCTGCTCTCCCCCTCACAGTAAAATAAATACACAACATCTTAAAAATAATTATAATGGATCACAGACCATTTGATCTTGGGGTTGTGAGTTCAAGCCCCACACTGGGTGTTATGGACATTAGTTAAAAAGAAAATTTTTTAAATGGATCACAGAGCTAAATTACGGTGTTGAAACTCTCTTCTTTTCTGCTTGGTTCCCAAGTTTTTTTCAACTTGGAACAAAACATTCCAGATTAAGCCTGATCTTCCTGCCCTTCCTCACGCCGGTTAATCTGGAAGTAACAGTTCATAAGCGTCTTTGCTGTTCGCGACTACACACAACCACAGACTGTTCTTCTGACATCCTTCGGTGAGACTCTCACGTGCAGTTTGGGAAAAGGCACCTTAGGGACGCCGGGTGGCTCAGCTGGTTAAGCATCGGACTATTGGTTTCGGTTCAGGTCGTGATTTCATGGGTCCTGTGATCACGTCCCATGTGGAGCCCTAAGACCAGCTCTGAGCTCCGTGGGAATCCACTTGAAATTCTCTCCCTCTGCTGTTTCCCCTACTTACACGTGCACGCTCTCAAATAAATAAGGAAATCTTTAAAATAAAATCTTTAAGGGTGTGTGGGTAGCTCAGTCAGTTGAGCAGCTGCCTTCGGCTCAGGTCACCATCCCAGAGTCCTGGGACTGGGCTTCACCCCGGGGCTCCCTGCCCAGCGGGAAGCCTCCTTCTCCCTCGCCCACTCCCCCTGCTTGTGCTCCCTCTCTGTCTCCCTCCGTCAAATAAATAAATAAAATCTTTTTTAAAAAATTAAAAAATAAAGTCTTAAAAAATATATTTCAAGGGCGCCTGGGGGGGCTCAGTGGGTTAAGCGGCTGCCTTCGGCTCAGGTCATGATCCGGGGTCCTGGGATGCAGCCCTGTAAGGTGCGCCCTGCTCAGCGGGGAGCCTGCTTCCCCCTCTGCTGCTCTGTCACATGAATAAATAAAATCTTAAAAAAATATGTATAAACATACATACACATACACACTCACATACACTCTTTTTTTTTTTTAAGATTTTATTTATTTATTTATTTGACAGAGATCACAAGCAGACAGAGAGGCAGGCAGAGAGAGAGAGAGGAGGAAGCAGGCTCCCTGCCAAGCAGAGAGCCCGATGCGGGGCTCGATCCCAGGACCCTGGAATCCTGACCTGAGCGAAAGGCAGAGGCTTTAACCCACTGAGCCACCCAGGCGCCCCACACACTCATTTTTTAAATGCAGTATACCCAAGGGCAGCCGGGTGGCTCAGTTGGTTAAGCATCTGACTCTTAATTTCCCCTCAAGTCATGATCTCAGCATCATGAGATTGAGCCCCATGTCAGGTTCTGTGCTGAGAATGGAGCCTGCCTGACATTCTCCCGCTCTCCCTGTTCCTTCTCTCTCTCTCTCTCCTCCACCGCCCCACTCCCCTGCTCACATGCTTGGTGTCTCAAAATTAAATAAAAGGTAGTCCATCCATACAACAGAGCAGTATTCAGAAGCTCACAGAACAGACGGTGCTGCAACACAGGGAAAGCTTGAACACGGCCCACTAAGTTTAAAAGCCAGAAACGGTCACATGTTCAATGATTTCACTTTCAGGCAATGCCCAGAGTAGGCAAAGCTAGAGACAGCAAACAGACTGGCAGTTGCCAGGCGCTGGGGGGAGGAATTCATCACTGGTAGAGATGGGGGGGGTGATGACTACTGTCACGGAATTAGTTGGTGTGATGGTTGCACGACTTTGTAACTCAACTAAGAAACAACGGATTTTACACACTTAAATGGGTGAACTTCATAAAACTTAAAAAGAAAAAAGAAGTAAGCAAACAAGGGTTCCATGGGAAAGTGGGGGACACATGCTTCCTGGACCAGGAGTCAGGGGACCTGGGCGCTCACCCCACCCTGCCACGCGGCTTCCCCTGCTCACTTAGGTTCTCTGTATCTGTGTCCCCCAACACGCACGCACATCCCAGCGCACAGTTCCCAAGAGCCCACGACGTGCCAGGCCCGGTTCTCAACCATTCACACGCAGCATCGCACAGCGTCTCCCGGGACCCGATGGGGGCTACCGTTTCATGGCCGGCACTACGGACGTCTAGAGAGGTCAAGCGACTTGCTCACAGTTCCCCAGCCGGTGACAAATGCACGGGCCGCACCCAGGGGTCCTTCTCCGCAAGCAGCCCCTGGCAGCTGTGGCACTCCGGTCCCAAGTTTGGCATAACATGTCAATACGCACCGCAAAGACCTGTCTCCTCAAACCTTTGCATCGTCAAAAACTGCCTGGATTCCTGCCAATTCTTCTGTAGCATGTGTCCAGAATGCCAACATGTAACTTATGGATGACTGGTCATGGTCTAAACATCATCATAGTGAATCTGTCTTCAGCCTTTCGTACCAATGAGGGGCCAGAGAGGTGTCTCACATAGGGGCGGGCGGACATTCTGTGTCTGCCATACCGAAGAACATTCCAGAGCCCTCGGGGTGCCCCCGGCCCTTCCACACATGACAGAACCTGGGCATAGAGTTTTCCTTGTTCCCTCTGCACGTACCTGTGTCCAGCCGATCTCCGGATCACGAGGTAGGCGTCAACCGCATAGCAGAACAGCCACCAGAAGCAGGCACTATACAGCAGCTGGACCCACATCTGTAATCAGGAAGAGCCTGCATCAAAGCTCCAGAAACGGGCAGCGGATTGCCCCGTCCGTGAGATGAGCCGGCAGACGCCTCTTTCTTGTGACGTCGGGAAGTGGGACAGGAAAGCCATCCGTAGACACGTGCACAGTCTGGAGACGCAAGGGTGGGATGTCCCTCTATGCACAGGCCAGGCCTGCCTTGCGGGACACTTGCAGGCCAGGGCGATGAAGGCCTCTGCTGGGAGGCCCACGCTGGCCTGAGGGCTCATAGCACCTGCGAAGGAGCAGCTGTTCGCTGAGAAGGAAGGGGTAGCGGCCAGAAAGTGCTTCCCAGGAACGGCCAGGAAGGGGCTCGGTGCGCTACGGGCAGCACAGGCCGGTGTGTCTGCTGGGCTACGCTGCAGCGAGACCCAGGCGGCCCCGTACGCGGCTGGGAAGCCGTGCGGGCAGGAGGGAGGAGCGGAGAACTCTGCTCCGGCGCGGTGCACAGAGCAGGACACAGACGTCCATTCCCACGCAGGTTTTATCAAGCAGAGCACACCCAATACATCAGTACCTGCCTTCTCTCTCTCTTTTTGGCCAGCTGGCTTGAGCTGCAGCTCAGACTAAGGTAAGGACGGCCTACGTGTGCTTAGAAGGGGGCACAGAGCAGCCACACTCCAGGGTCCTCGGAAGGAAGCGGGTGCAGCACCCCCGTAATCGTGCAGCACACTCCCCTGAAGAGGAGCCAAGAGGACCTCGGGACCCTGCAAAACTAGAGATCTCTCTCTCGTCAGCCGGCCCCGTACACAAGACCCTGCAGGGTTCAGTACCTGGCAGAGGACCGCCCCACCCCCGCGGCAGGGAGCCTGAGCAGCGGGCTCTGAGAACTTGCATTCCTAACAAACCCCAGTGGCTGGGGACCACACTTTGAGGATGGCAGCCTAAGAGGAGCACAGAGACGGCGAGCGAGAGGAAGGTGCACTCACCGCGCTCCCCACACAGAACGCAGCCGGCCAGACGTCCGTCCCATTCCCGTCGGAGCGGTTTTCAACGAAGTCTGGGAAGCCCAGCCACACCGCAGACCGGAATACAATACCTACGAGACAAAGAGCGGATACGGTCATCCCGCGGGGCACGCGTTCCAGGCCGCCCAGTGGAGGCTGGCACCGCAGACCGTACTGAATCCCATCCACGTTTCTCCGCGACGTGTGCTCCTGGGACAGAGCAGTTTATTAGACACCGTAAGACACTAGCAATGACAGTAAAATAGAAGTGGAACACCGGACGGTCACGGACCAACATCGTCATGGGCCTCTGTCCCAACATCGTACCGCCCTGTCCTCACACTTCTTGTGACGGCGTGATGGGACCAGGGGCCTGCGTGACGAGACCCCGTGCAGAGAAGGACGCGGGCATCGTGACATGCTGGGAGCCCACCACCGACCTCCCAGCACCGGGGAAGAAGAGCGCCTGTTTCCCGACCGCAGTGCCCCGGGGCAACCAAGCCCGCGGAGAGCCGGGCGGCGGCTGCCGGCGAACTACGGCGCTTCGTGGCTGTCCGAATCCACGCGGGCAGCTGGCCCGGTACCCCGGCTCGGGAGCGGAAAGCAGACGGACGGAGGGATGAACAGCTAGGAAGGGACAGAGAAATGAGGGAGGAGAGAAACACACACACACGAGTGTGTGCAGAGAGACGGAGAAACACGGAAGACCCAGGGAGCAATTACTTCGGCCACAGAGCAAGCCCAGGCACTTGGATTTCAGCTTGAACCATCATCAGCCGCAGTCCTAACCGAATGTTGCTGTTTGTTTCTTCCACACGAAGCAGCCATTATGTGGATAAAAATCTATTTCTTGGCTATTTTTTAAAGATTTTTTTTTAATTTATTTGACAGACAGAGATCACAAGTAGGCAGAGAGAGAGCAGGAAGCAGGCTCCCTGCTGAGCAGAGTCGGATGCGGGGCTTGATCCCAGGATCCTGGGATCATGACCCGAGCCAAAGGCAGAGGCTTTAACCCACTGAGCCACCCAGGCACCCCTCTTGGCTATTTTTAATGTCCATATTAACTACTCCTCACAGGAAAAAAATGACTGAAAAAGCACAATTCTGAAATGTGAAAAGATAATTCTTTCATTCCCTGAAAAAATGCATTTAAGATTTTCACAAAGTAGCTCTCGGCGACTTGCTCTTGACATTTATCTTTTTTTGTTAAGTTTTCTTTGCTACTGGACCCAAATAGCTAATTCTCAAAATAGCATAACACACCCGTAAGGTCTATGCGAAGGCTGCTCGTCAGGTGAGTGATTTGCTTTGTGGAAGCACAGGGTCCGAGAGCCGATACTAAAGGGTAACTGTAAACACTACGAAGTTACACACTGTGTCCTTGTGCACACGTACACCGTGTGTAAGACGCTATTAAATACACAATTCACGATACGTTACTAGACACTGTAACCCACCGGCAAGCTCGCCCTGCACACTCTAGCGCCCGATACACACTGTCTGATCCACCGGCACACACTGGGCGCCTGGCCAGCGGGGTCGGCTGAGGATCTGCCTTCGGCGCAGGTCATGATCCCAGGGGGCTTGCATCAGGCTCCCTGCTCTCTGGGGAGTCTGCTTCCCCTGTGCCTCTGCCCACTATCCGCCCCCCTCCGCTTGTCCTTTCTGTCGCTCTCAAACAAAATCTTTTAAAAAATACCTCTACATAATGTGCGGTGTATGACCAAATACACATCGTGAAGTACAATACCAAGTCTGTATCATGCCACATACCACTAAAGAGGAACTATGGACACCAAAAAACTCGCGCTCTATCTTCTCGTTACCAGCACTGCTCACAAATAATGCTTTTCTTCTGCAGAACGCTGTATCAGGAATGCTTCTACTTACTGTGGTAAACATCTCACCACACATGTATGTTGAGTCATTATGCTCTAGATCTTAAATTTTCCTGGGCTGTATGTCAACTACATCTAAATAAAACTGAAAAAAACCTCTGCCCTATGAGGTAGGCATTTTAAGTATTTATTTTTCAGGGAGGTGTCAGTCACCAAGCCTTGCCCTTAATTCTGCCTCTGCTCACTTGTCAACGTCATGGTTGTCCCTTCTAAAAGCAAGAGTATATACAAATATCATTCCTCGGATCCTAAATTGCTATTAAGATGCTTTTCCAGGGGCGCCTGGGTGGCTCTGCGGTTAAGTGTCTGCCTTCGACTCAGGTCATGATCCCTGGGTCCCGGGATCAAGCCCCAAGTGGGGTTCCCTGCTTGGTGGGGAGTCTGCTTCTCCCTCTGCCTCTGGCCCTGCTTCTGCTCTCTTACTCTCACTCTGTGTTCTCTTTCAAATAAATAAAATCTTTAAAAAAATGCTTTTCTAGGGGTGCCTGGGCGGCTTGGTCCTCAGGGTATGTGACTCTTCGGGTTGTGGGTTCGAGCCCCACGTATAAACAAACAAACAAAGATGCTTTCCCAAAATGTTTTAGCATCATCAGGAAGAAAACCAATCTGATTGAATTAACGAGCACCAAGATGATTTTATCCATCAGAGAAAGGAAGTACTGCTTCCTGTCTGACTCCTCGAGTCTGAGAAAGTGACTAGAGATCCACAGCACTGACTGGAAGTCAACGTCCTTGAGGGTCTCCAGTCACAAGAGCACAGACTGGAGAACGGGGCCCTGAGACACAGTGACCTGTACTGCTATGTGCTCAAGGTGTGGAATAAGCTGCTGCCATCCCCTCAGGGCCGAAAGCCAACAACAGCTTTTGCTTCAAAAGCAAACTGGGCGCCTGCGTGGCTCAGTGGGTTGGAGCCTCTGCCTTCGGCTCAGGTCATGATCCCAGCGTCCTGGGATCGAGCCCTCTGTCAGGCTCTCTGCTCAGCAGGGAGTCTGCTTCCCCCTCTTTCTCTGCCTGCCTCTGCCTACTTGTGATCTCTGTCTGTCAAATAAATAAATAAAAATCGTAAAAAAAAAAAAGCAAACTTACCAAAAAATACAATTCCAAAATGGTTAGCACCTGTCAGCCAACTGCAAAGCGTGGGCTGTATCTGGATCCTGATTCAAACCAGGGTCTGATTCAAACCCCCCCTGGGGGGCTCGGCCAGTTAAGCATCTGCCTTTGGGTCAAATCATGATCTCAGGGTCCTGGGACCGAGCCCACCATTGTGCTCCCTGCTCGGTGGGGAGTCTGCTTCTCCCTCTCCCCTAGCTTGTGCTTGCACGCGCGTGCTCTCTCTCTAATAAATAAATAAAATCTTTAAAAAAAAAACTGATTTTCATTATTTTAAGGTGATAATACCACCTGTGACATATGTGTGTACACATACACACTTCCTTCTTACTTTCACAGCTATATACCGAGATCCGTATAGACAAAAGTACATACGTCCTGGGATTTGCTTCAAACTAATGCAGTGAAGAGTTTGATACAGGATGGAGTGTAGATAAAGTGAGGTCACGGGTCCAGGGGTTCATTATATAGTCTGTGTGATTTGTGTTTGTTAGAAATTATCCAAAATAAACCCTTAAACAAATGCTCAGCGCTATCTAGCTTAGAAGTCTGTAAAAACTGTCATGCATGTTTAAAGCAGGGGATGGCAAAGTTTCTGTAAAGTGCCAGATAAAAAATATTTTAGGCTTTATGGGCCACAATTTCTCTGCGGACATCCACCTCCGCGGACATCCAGCAGGTGCCACACACGGCTATGCTCCCATCAAACTGTCCTGAAGGACACAGGCATTTACATTTCACGGAATATTTATAAACCAGGAAATATTTTTCTTTTGATTAAAAAGAACAACAACAACTTTTGGGCCTCAGAAAGGGGCAGGCAGCAGGCAGGGTTTGGCACAGGGGTTGCAGCTGGCCACCTGTGGGATGAAACCCAAGCCTGACAAAATATATCTATTTATATATATTAGAGATACATACATCAAGTGTTCTTCCTGATTCTGCGAAATCGTTTTGGAAACGATTCTGTGTGTATACACAAATACTAGTTTCAGTAGCAGAATAACCATGGATCCCTCACAATATCTGGGTTTTTCTTAACCACCCCTTCTAAAGTTTCCCTAGTACGTTTGCAATAACAAACATGAGAAACTGGTATATTCCCTTCACCAAATGTCCCCCGGGCGTAATTTAACTGCTTATCCTGTTTTGCTGAGTCCCCTGGCCATCCTGTCCTGTCGCTACAGAGCCCCCTCCCGTTTCGACGTCTACCCTTCTAGCACGCGGCTGACACCCCGCCCAACGTGCGCACCGAGTAGGTCCCAACCCACTGGCCATGCTCCCTCATCTGGGCACCCAGCAGGTCCCAACCCGCGGGCCGCGAGCGCTCACCTGGACAGCCTGCCGGTCCCATCCCGCGGGCCACACGCGCGCACCTGGGCACCGAGCGGGTCCCAACCCGCGGGCAATGCTCCCTCACTCGGATCCCAGCAGGTCCCAATCCGCGGGCAGTGCTCCCTCACCGGGCCGCAAAGCAGGTCCCAACCCGCGGGCCGTGCGCGCCTCACCCGGACACCTAGCGGGTCCCATTCCGCAGGCCACACGCGCTCACCCGGGCACCGAGCAGGTCCCAACCTGCGGGCAATGCTCCCTCACCCGGGCACCGAGCAAGTCCCAACCCGCCGGCTGCGCGCGCTCACCTTGGCACCGAGCAGGGGGCGGCGCGCGCTAACCCGGGCACCCAGCAGGTCCCAACCCGCGGGCAGTGCTCCCTCACCCGGGCGCTGAGCAGCAGGTCCCAACCCGCGGGCCGCGCGCCTTACCCAGGCAGCCGAGCAGGTCGCAGACGGCGATGGCGCGCAGGATGCGGACGGAGGCCGGCGGGGCTGGGGAGGGGGCCCCGAGGCCCGCGGGCCGGCGCCGGGGCAGCAGCTGCAGGAGGCCGAGCGCCAGACTGCAGGCGCCGCTGCCCAGGCACAGCGCGTGGAACGCCCGCGGCTGGAAGCTCAGCACCAGCTGTGTGGCGGCGTCCCGCGTGGGGCAGCAGAAAGTCCCGAGGCGTGGGGAGGCCATGGGCCGTGCTCGGGGCCGCGGCTCGGGTCTGCCCGGACCCCTAGCGGCCCGCCGGAGTGAGGTGCTGGGCGGGCCGGGGGGCGGGGGCGGGGGGGATCATGTGCCCGCGCCGCTCCCCCTGCCCGCGCGTGCGGAGAAGGCGCGGGCCTCGGCGGGGGCTGTGCGCCCTCCGCAAACGCCACGAGGTCTCACGAGGGTGAGGGGGGGGCTGGGGGCGGAGGAGGAGGGGGAGGAGAGGGGGAAGAAGGGGGAAGAGGAGGCGCTGCGGGAAGGAGAAGCGCCCCAGGCCGGGCGGCTCAAGCTCTGTCCACTTCCCCCGAGCCTTCGCCAAACCGGCCCTCTCGCCGTAACTGACCTGACCAGAGAAACGTGCCTCAGTTGCCAGCCTCTCCCTGGTTGGAGCCGACCTCCCTCATTCCGGGCGATACGGGCACCGGAACACGTTCGTCAACCCTGAGGCGAGGCCTTCAAACGGCGCCCTTTCGAGCTCCGGCGCCACGGAAACAATCCCGCAGCCGCAGGGTCTGCGTGGAAATTCGAACCTTGGACAAAGACGGGGACGCTTCGACTAACGAAACAGACCTGTTTTGCACCTGACTGTTCGGTGTTCCGTTTTCACTCAGCTTCAACATAGGTTTGGGCATTCCAAATAAGCTTTCAAGAGTAATTACGGTTTTTGTAAAAACGTATTCAAGTTGATTCCGATTTCTTAACTGTTTCTGTGTGTTTCACTACGCACTGAAAATCAAGCTTTCTTTTGCACGCACAGAAGTTTCAAAATTATATCCTCACTGGGCTCCTGGCTGGCTCAGTCCGTGGGGCATGGGGCTGTGGGTCAAGGACTTGTGAGCTCCGGCCCCACACCGGGTGCAGACATTACTTAAAAAAAATTAATTAAATTTAAAAATTACATGATCACTAATGACAACAGTAAACATACTGGTGAAGTTAAAAAACAAAAACTCTTCAAGGTTGAAAAAAAACCCATCTAGGTTATGACTTCACTAACCAAAGCTTTATTTAAAACAACCCCCACCCCCCAACCCCGGGAACCTGGGTGGCTCAGTGGGTTAAAGCCTCTGCCTTCAGCTCAGGTCATGGTCTCAGGGTCCTGGGATCGAGTCCCGCATCAGGCGCTCTGCTCAGCGAAGAGCCTGCTTCCTCCTCTCTCCCTGCCTGCCTCTCTGCCTACTTGTAATCTCTGTCTATCAAATACATAAATAAAATCTAACTTTTTTTTAAAAAGTAAAAAAATAAAACAACCCACCCAAACCCTATCAGATTTATCATCTAATAAATTAACAGGCCCACTGGCAAAGCCCAAGCAGCCACCCTTTGATCTCTGACCCCAATAAGTGGGCCCCTCTCCAGGTTTTCTCCAATCAACCAAAGGGAAGGCAACCTCCCACTGTTCCCACCCCCCAGCTCATGAGACACTTAAATGCAAACACATGCCCTCCCACCCAGCTGCTCAATACATTCCCACCCCCAGCTTTGCAATTTTAAGTAAGGCAAGACTTGGGCTCAGCTACCACAGGTCTGGGCTTCCCTGTCAGATTTCATATAGGGACACACTGCCAGATGGGCAGCTGCGGAACCCAGCACTTCAAAAGGATCCGACTTGGCACGTCTATTAGCAGGGGCAGCTGCTTTGATAGGATTCTGGAACAGACATAGTCAAAACCTTAACTGCTCTTGGGGATTACGCACTTGCTTGCAAAACATCATGGGAGTTCTCCCCACACATCCTCAGAAAGCATGAATCCTGCTGGTTTTGGACTGTGGATCCCCACCTTCCTTTGCTCTTGGAAAGCAGAGATGGCTTCTGGGGGACAGTGTGTGAAATGTGCTTTCAAAGAGAAAAATGACAATGGGGGGTCTGTACCCTGGCCCTGATGCCCAGGGTCTGAGTGGCCAACCCACACACAAGTGCGACAGCATTTCCATCTCTGCTTTGCACCCAAAGTGCACAAAGCCCGCCTCCCTGCACCCACGTGCAAACCTGAGGGCTCTGGATGGCTCGGGTGCCAAGGAGTCAAGGCTGAGGCTCCCGGGGGGTGCAGGGGTGGGGGGGGATTACTACAGACGAAGAGTCCCAGGCCAGATGGGCTCAGATGATTATGGACAGATGGACTTCAGAGCAAACCTAAGGAAGGCTGGATGAGAGACTAAACTTCAGCTGTGAGGAAGGAACTTGCAACGCGTCTAAGAAATAAAAACTGACCGGATGGAACTAGAGGATATGACGCCGGGTGAAGCAAGTCAATCAGAGACAGACAATTACCGTATGATTTCACTCATATGCGGAATTCCAGAAACAAAACAGATGAACATAGGGGAACGGAGGGAAAAATAAAGCAAGACGAAATCAGAGGGAGACAAACTGGAAGAGAGTTTTAACCCTAGGAAACAAGCTAAGGGTTGCCGGAGGGGTGCAGTGTGGGGTGATGAGGTAACTGGGTGACGGGCACGAAGGAGGGCACGGGATGTGACTCACACCGGTGTCATACGCCACTGATGGATCACTGAGTTCTGCCCCTGAAACTCATAACACCCTGTATGTTAATTAACCGATTTTAAATAAAACTTTAAAAAATAAAATAAAAAATAATATAAATTTAAATAAATATAAATTTAAAAATTAATAAACTGTAAATAAATAAAATAAAAATGGAAAAATAACAAACTTGTGCTGGAGTGCAACTACAGTATGAAAAGGTAGACAGGTAAAACACACACACGGGAGGTGGAAACATCTGGAAATATGCAGATGTGAGAAACGCAGTGCTACTGCCAAGCCAGTGAGCCAAGCCCGAACGGGGAGGATCTGTGTCACGACCCTCGGGAACTTTGATGTGTGCACGCCCTTCCGCCCTCCGCAGTTTACCAGCCAGATTCCATCTCTCACCTTCACCCTGGGCTGCCCAGGAAATGCTCCACTGTCCTGACCGTCCTTTGCCGCAGCTTACACCTTGCCTGCCATCACACTTGATCACGCACACTAACGGCTGGAGGCGGCTCCGGGGCTTTCTTGTACAACCTGCTTCTCCCGGCAAACCCCCTGACACCTAGAGCTCTGAATTTAAAGGACTGATTTTGGGGGAAAACCTCAGGTCTGCCACAGAATGGAGGGTCCACCGAGATGTACCGGGAGCAGCAGCACTAGTGAGGAGGGGGCAATTCACAAAACCCCACTGTCTTCAGAGCCCATCAGTGGTTAGGCTCTATGCTCCGCATTCTGCGTTCATTGTCTTATTTATTTATTTGTTATTTATTTATTTGACAGAGAGAGATCACAAGTAGGCAGAGGCAGGCGGGGGGGGGGGGGGAGGTAGGCTCCCTGCTGAGCAGAGAGCCCTATGCGGGGCTCGATCCCAGGACCCTGAGATCATGACCCAAGGCTTTAACCCACTGAGCCACCCAGGTGCCCCCATTGTCTTATTTAATATACAGAATGAGCCTTTCGGGTGGGTTTTACTGATCCTTAAACTGATTGTGGACAGTATGTAAATTAATGGGGATGGCTGTGTTCCAATAAAACTTTATTTACAAAACCAGTGAAAACCTAGACATCTCGGCTCCTGTAGGTCTACCCACAGGGGCTCTGGCTTATTCAGCAGTTGCCCCACACAAGGATGGGTTCCTAAGCCCAAAATGCAGGAAGGTTAACACCTAGTGGGGCAGGCAAACAAGCCAATGAGGGATGGGAAGCAAGAAGCTACAGGCAGAGAAACTGGTCTTACTTCCTCCCTCCCTGTGGAAGTTTCTGAGCAGAGACTACATACAGCCCTTAGCAACCAGCTGTGTTTCTTAGGAATTTATGGTCTACTCAGAAATGCACAACCTTTTTTTTTTTTTTAAGATTTTATTTATTTATTGTGACAGAGATCACAAGTAGGCAGAGAGGCAGGCAGAGAGAGAGGAAGGAAAGCAGACTCACTGCTGAGCAGAGAGCCTGATGCGGGGCTCGATCCCAAGACCCTGGGATCATGACCCAAGCCGAAGGCAGTGGCTTTAACCCACTGAGCCACCCAGGTGCCCCAGAAATGCACCACCTTTAATTTGCTCTTCCTCCTTTCCTGTTTTCCTGCCCTTTTGTCCAGGGATCCCAGGATGTTCTCCCGTAGAACACAATTTGCTTCAAGCTCTGCTTTCTAAGGAAACCAGGCTAAGAATCTGCTCTCCTGATGGAAGGATCTCGGCTGCTGCAGCCAGAGCCCTGCTTGGGGTCCGTCTGGTGACCAGCAGCATCTTGGCCTTCCAATTCATTTCAGTTCAACAGAAATTGACTGAGTGCCACGTGCAAACTGGACAGCTCAAGAGACAGGCTTTGTCCACTGAATAAGGGTGTTATCAGGCCTTAATCAAGAGGACAAAGGCATTGTCGATGCCTCATGAACTAATGAAAGATGTAAGTGGTGTAGGGTGGAAAGAGATAGGGATTGAGTATGGTTTAAAATGGAACTGTACTCAAAAAAAAAAAAAGAAAAAGAAAAAGAAAAAATTAATGAGGCGCCTGGGTGAGCCTGGGTGGCTCAGTGGGTTAAGCCTCTGCCATCCACTCAGGATATGATCTTAGCGTCCTGGGATCGAGCCCCGCATCAGGCTCTCAGCTCAGCGGGGAGCCTGCTTCCCCCTCTCCCTCTGCCTGCCTCTCTGCCTACTTGTGATCTCTATCTCTCTTTCAAATAAATCAATAAAATCTTAAAAAAAATTTTTTTTTAAATGTGGATGTAGGATAAGTTTTTTTTTTTAAAGATTTTATTTATTTATTTGACAGAGAGAGATCACAAGTAGGGAGAGAGGCAGGCAGAGAGAGAGAGAGGAGGAAGCGGGCTCCCTGCCAAGCAGAGAGCCCGATGCGGGGCTCGATCCCAGGACCCTGGGATCATGACCTGAGCGAAAGGCAGAGGCTTTAACCCACTGAGCCACCCAGGCGCCCCTTAAAAAAAAATTTAAATGATTTCAGAGCTGAGAATAAAATGCATCGAGTGCAGTGTGCATCCTGCTGCAGATCTCCTGGAAAACCTGACTCTGCCTGTCGGGATGGCTGGGCGAGGCCACAAGTTTCATGAAACTGTTTCTAGCAAGTGTCCAGAGATGTGGATGCTGCTGCTCAGTGGCTCTTACTTGAGCAGCAAGGTCCTAGAGCTTGTATCTCAACCTAAAAACAGGAACCACCAGGCCACATTTAAATGTGGGGAGGACTTGGTTCAAAATGGCAGAAAAACTATCAACATCCAATGATGCTGAAGAGCATTCTGAATGCAAATGGCCAGTCAGGGACGGAAGCGCAGGGTGCACACTGAGAAGCTGCCGCTGTCCTTCTGGTTCCCAAAGCCCCAGTGGCTGAGAAATGTTTGGGACTCACCTGGAACAGAAGGCAGGATGCTGGGGGGACAGGGAAGCAAACGGGAAAGGAAGACGATGCCTAAGGACGGCGAGAGACAAACAAAAGTGATTTTTTGTTGAGGAAGGGAGAATGGCCTGACAAGGTTCTCAGGTAGCTTAGAGAGACTTTCCACCCTGGTCTGGAGACCAGGGTTCTGACAACTCCTACCGAGGGTCTAGCTCGAAGCTCGTTTTGCTTAGGTGAGTGGTTCAGTGTCTTCAGACCGCCTATCTTATCGCAAACGATCCCACCTCCTCAGACACCATCTAAAATGCGGTCTTCCTGAAAGCCTACTAACTGGCTGTCAAGTAAGCCTCAAGTAGAAGGCAAACAGGATTTGCTTCACAGATACTGGATTATTCTTTTTCTTCCTTAAGAGTTTACGTATTTGACACAGAGACCGAGAAAGGGAGCACAAGCAGGGAGAGCAGGAGAGGGAGAAGCAGACTCCCCGCTGAGCAGGGCGCCCAATGTGGGACTCGATCCCAGGGCTCTGGGATCCTGATCCAAGCCAAAGGCAGACGCTCAACCAACGGAGCCCCCAAGCGTCCCTGACTTTTCAATTCACAGCTAGATGTGCTGGAGCGCAGCCATTCCGCAAAGAAAATACAACAGTTAACAGTGTGATGCCTTAAAGGTACCAAAAGCAATTGTAGAGAATTGTTGCAACTGTAGAGAAAGTTGTAACTCACACTGATGATTGAACACGGAGGAAAAAGGAAAACAAAATGTATGTGAATCTGTTGTGAGATGAGTAGCGAACACTATGATTTTAAAGTAAATATTTAGGAGCAGCTGGGTGGCTCAGCTGGCTGACAGCCTTTGGTTCAGGTCACGATCTCAGGGTCCTGGGATAGAGCCCCATGTTAGGCTCCGCGCTCAGCGGGGAGTCTGCTTCTCCTTCTCCCTCTGCCACTCTCCCTGCTTGTGTTTTCTCTTTCAAATAAATAAATAAAATCTTAAAAGTTTTAGTAACTGAAAGAATGGAGCCACAGGCAAATGGACAGGCATGAACTAGTAAGGACAGTTCAGTGGTGAGTTAAGTCAAGGGCAGTGTTTTCCATCCATATCAGCATTTTATATGCTTCTTTGGGATGTGCATGCAAGCAGAAGTAATTCTACAATTCTTCATGTAAGAAACAATTATCCTTGCGTTTACATGTCTGAAGACATTTCTGTATCATTCTTTATGATGAGGAATACTGACGCGGCCAGTGCAGCGAATCGACCAGGAACGTGAGGGTAAGAGGATGGTGAAAGAAGAAGACTTGAGAGACAGAGATGGGGGCAGGAGGAGCACTGAGGAGGACGTCCAGCAGAGCCGACTTTATTCAGGGCAGAGAGGCATTATTTAGCCAAAGTAACAATTTTCAACTGGTTACAAAAGAATTTGCTACATGCACAAAAAACCTCCGGACTTCCCCATTACCTACTTCTCAAGGTCTAACTGCAGACCCTCTGGTTTCCTGTGAGAACTAGTGAGAAACAAACAAGGTGCACCGCAGGCAATGGCTGATGTTAGTACAATTGTCCCGTATTGATACAAAAAGTAACAACAAACCTGAGAGTGATCTATGAGCCGTGCTGGAACAGCAAGGATCAGTTAAGTGTTTATGACCCCAATCAAATTGCTCTCATCTAACTAGTAAACCTGTGGGAAGTCACGTGGGCGAGCGCACAACACACAACACGTAGCACAGACCCTTTCTCAGTGCTACTCAACTTCTCCGTCCTAAGCCTTTTGTTAGGCTACTCGGACTTTAAAGGAGACACAAGTCAGGGCCTGGTTTGGTCCTCGTCTCAAGCCTTATCGCGGCTTCCCACAGAATACCAGCTTTTCAGTTCAATTCACCAGATTCTAGATGCTGACATTCGGACCTTTCAGCTTAAAAAGAGAAAATTCTTTTTAATGACTATTTCTAATGCCCAAAAAAAGAATGTAATAAATTTGAGGCCCAGTGCTCAGCTGTGTATTTGAATTCAATTGACAAACACACGAGGACAATTAAGGGCAAATTCTTTTACATAAATCTGTCTTTGGAGTGGCTTTCAAAGTACACACATACATACATTAAAGGCACAGACAAGATTATCTCTTAATCTCTTAACAATTGCAAAAGCATTACATACCCTTGACTGGCAGCCAGATTGGACTTCAAAAATGTTGTGTTTGTGCTTTTAAAATCATGGATGATGGAAATGACTTATCCAATCAAAAGTTAGTAAATTCATTCCAATTTGAAATTATGTCTTGACTGTATACATGTTCTTGAATGTCTTACGTTCTTGAATGTCTTATCTCCACTAAAGTAAAAAAGACGACGACAGTGGGGCGCCCGGGTAGCTCCGTCAGTTATGTGTCTGCCTTCGGCCCAGGTCATGATCCCAAAGTCCTGGGATCCATCCCGACGTCGGGCTCCCTGCTCAGCGGGGAGCCTGCTTCTCCCTCAGCTCCTCCCCCTGCTTGTGCTCTCTCACTTTCCCTCAAATGCATAAATAAAACCATTTTTAAAACCCCCCCAAAACCGGAAAAAAGGCCAGTCTAAAGCCTAGCTGGTGAGAAGCCAGGAGGGACGGTTTCTGAAGTTCAGTCTTAGTGACTAAGGATGCGAGCTGCAAAGAAAGATTTGACATCGTACACGCGCACAAACACGGCAGCAGGCGTCTGTGGGAGCGGCTGGAGCCCGTCGCGCAGACCCCGAGGCGAGGACGCACGGGAAGTTTGCAGGGAAAGGCAGGAAGGAGCAGAACCATGTGATCCTGAAAGGGAGACCCAGCACAGATTTGCTGTCAAGGGAAGTCCCGTGAGGGGTGACTTGGGTTCCAACCCACAGGACTTGCAGAATTGGTTCGGCCATGGTAGTAATCCACACTACTTACCAAATGACCCGAATTCAGCGGCCGAAAGCAACAGACATTTATTGAACATCCCCGAGTACAGAGCAGATGCTTGCTTTGTCCTTTCAAACTGTTTGTCTTTTAGCATGCCTTGCGGCTCTTTGTTTAAAGCTGGATGTGGGGGCGCCTGGACGGCTCAAGGGGCTGACTCTTGGTTTTGGCTCAGGTCATCATCTTCGGGTTGTGAGACTGAGGCCCACCCCGGGCTCCGTGCTGGCTGTGGAGACCGCTTAAGACTCTCTCCCCCGCGCCTGCCCCTCACTCCCTTAAAAAGAAAAAAAAAGGGGGGGGGGGAGGCTGGACATGATGTCATAACGCGCTAGGTAAAAAGAATCGGGATAAACAGGCCATTAGTGGTGTCGTCAGGCGACGGGGAGGAGAGGCAGTTCTGGGATTGGTCTCAGTCTTGTAGTTAGCCTGTAGCCCTTGGCTGTGAACGACTCTTCATTGCGGCCCCCACCAGGGCCTCAGGAGACTGAGGTTGGGGATTTCCTTTCCCCAGGGTGGTTAGGTTCCAGCAACCCCCCTCTGTCAGGGTCAAGTTTCTCCCGAGGGCAGGTCTTGCTCAGAACGACAGAACGCTCTGGCAGACTTCAAAATGGCCCCTTCTGCCCTCCCGCTGCAGGACGCACAAGCCGTCTTGTCTCCGGTCCTCACTGTGAGAACCTGGTGGAGCCCCACGAGGCGAAACTCACAAAAGCGCGGGGACCGTCTACACTGAGCCTCCAGCAAACCGGTCAGTCACAGTTTGCACTTTCCTACCTCGGCAGCGATTCCTGTAGAAGCTTCTGCCCATGGGTGGCAGCTCCGGGAAGCTGTGGCTGTCCGCATCTGCCTGTCCTTTCAGTTGGCGGGGGGGGGGGGGGGGGGGGGTTCCAGTTTGTTCCGTGACCTCACTTCTCTGACAGATGTACGAAGAGACGGTTTTTTGGCTCGTCGAGGTTTCGGTTGTTAGGCTGAAGCGGTGAGCGCAAGCTCCTTCCGTGCCAGACGGGAAACCAACAACACACACTCCCTCCCTCCCAGCTTGTGTGGCTTAGGAGTCCAGGCGTGGCTTAGCTGGGCTTCCCCTTTTGGGGTCTCTCAACGGCTACAGTTAAGACGCTGACTAGGCTAGTCTCACCCGAAGGCTCAAGCGGGGAAACGTTTGCTTCCAAGTGCGTGCTTACATGTTCAGTGACGCCTTTTCACTCTTCATGGCTGTTGGCTGGGGGCCACCTTCCGTCCCTTGGCGCACGAGTCTCTCCACGAGGCAGCTTCCAGGAAGGCGGCTTCGTCCGTCCAAGCCAGCAAGTGAGAGTCACAATGTCTGGCAACAGGATCGCCGAGCGGGTGTCCCGTCCCCTCGGCCGCACCCTACGGCTTAGAAGAGGGTCATGGGTCGCGCTCGCACCCAGCGGGAGGAACACAGAGTGGCTGCCTGCAGGCGGGTGCCCTGGGAGGGCATCCTCACGTGTGTCCACCACACAAGAACGCCGGAGCGCCCACTCCTGTCCGTCAACCGGGAAGGGCGCTCCCGGGGGGGGGGGGGGGGCACCTCAGATCCTAGAACGTCTGGTTGCCCGGGCGCTCCCAGAGCGGCGGCCCCGAGGGCTTCCTTCCTCAGAGAGCCGCAAGGCTGCCCGCTGGAGCTCACGGAACGTGTCAGCGGGCGGGAAGGATGACCTCGCCCGCCATCCCCAACTGCATTTGCTCGGTGTGACCCTGGAGAACAGACAAAAATGCTCAGGGTTGGCTATAAAGCTTTAAGAGAGTAAAACGAGCTGCAGTGGCTTACACCTTGCCGCGGAAGCCCTTCCTCCGTCCGTGGGGCGCTGAGGAGCTTTGCAACAGGCCACACAGTGCGCGGGTTTCGAACCCAGGCTTGGCGCTCAAAGAGCCGCTCTGCGGTTGCTGCCGGGTGGAGTACGGACCTCCCCGGACGGAACTGGGAGAGTCTTGGCTTGAAGGAACCTTGCCCTTTCCTCTGACAGAGACACGGGAATTCACAGATTGAGAAAGAGTGTCTAAGAGCACATCTCCAGTTCTGCAACAGGCAGACTAGGAGTCCGTGAGCTACGTGGTCTCGGCCTGACGGAGACCAGACGGGGCCGTGGGAGGGAGCCGGCGGTGGGCTGTGTGCCCTGAGAGAAGTCATCCGGCCCTGGCGCTACCTGCCCGCCTTCCCCAGCCGGCAGCATTAAGTCAAGGTCTTGCTGAACTCTCCCCTCCACCCTGTGGCTCCGCTTTTTACCTCGTTTCACCCGGAAGGCACAGAGGAGGTGAGGAAACGCGTCCGAGGTCAGGGCGCGGCAGAGGTGAGAATCCAATCCAGGCAGGCTACACCAAAAGCACCTGAATGAAGGTCGGCCACGGACGGCTACAAACCAGTCGGACCACGGAAATGCGTCTTCTCACGCCACCACGCTGAAGCAAGGAGTCGGCGTTGGAGAAGCTGGAGGCAGGTCACGGGTGGCCAAATTGGAAGCCGTGTGACCGGAACTGCACTTCGCAAGGAAGTATGGCCGGGGGCGGGGGGAGCTGAGGAGGTACACGTAGGGTACGTGTCACCTATTTCAAACTTGGATCAAATCTGACGTTTCTTTCGCGGCACACTATACTGATACGGTGAAACGAGAGGACTGTCATTTCTGGGAGGACTGTTATACACTCCGCGGCTTTCATCTACATGAGAGTGTCAAACGGCAGATAGCGAATGAAAAGAAAGAAACACACTCAGATGTGGGCTAATTTTGAAATGACTGCTTCGCTGGTACTCGAGTGGCCACGGGTAGGGAATAGGAAACCCACATTAACCTCAAGGGTTTGGTCTGTGGTTAGAAACACAGCGTGCTGGGAGATAATATACCCTTACGTCAACCTGGCCGTGAACGCTGCGGAAACATCTGTCTGGTACCCACGCTACAGCACGTGTCTGTTTCAGAAGGGCTGAAAGGCGTTAACACAGAAAACGGGGGTCCGCCAGTCCTCTGAAGGGACTCTGATCATTTAAATGCAATGGCTCTCCCCTGCCGTATTTTTGGGTCTCACTGCATTCCCCCTAGTTGAACATCCAGCGGAAACCATGTGTATAACCCGAGTTTCCCAAACTTAGGACACGTCTTTAGTCCATCACAGGAATCAGAAATTGATTCTTAGCGGCCCAAACAGTACATATTTTTGCCTTTGCAAGCTACAAGGTCTCTTTCACAATTATTCCATTTCTCTCAAGGTGCTTTACGTTGACTTAATCAAGCGTCTTTATTTGGTCTTAAGGATAGCCTGTCCAGGTCTGAACTTGTGGATACCATGGAATCAGTGTGACTTCCCGCAGAACACCTATGCATTGTCAAACCCAAGTTCTTGGGTTTTTGTTTTTTAAGATTTTATTTATTTTTGAGAGACAGCGAGCGTGAGAGCATGAATGCAGGGAAGAGGGAGAAGCACACTCCCTGCTGAGCAAGAAGCCTGGTGTGGGGCTCCATGCCAGCGGGGATCATGACCTGAGCCAAAGGCAGGCGCTAACGGACTGAGCCACCAGGTGCCCCAAACCCAAATTGTTAAAAGAGTGAACCAGGAAAGGGAAAATTCTTGCTGTAACTTGACAGTGAGAAACCTGGCAGCCACCTCCTTACCCATGTAATAAGGTGACAGTCACAAGGGACAAGCCATGTAGACGTCCAGGAGTCCATGACACGGTGTGCGGAGAAGGCCACATCATCTGTGTACGTGTCTTCCCCCAAACCCATAACCCAGTCTAGTCATGAGAAAACATCAGACAAGCCTAAATTGGGGGACATTCTACAAAACACCCGGCCAGTCCTCAAAACTTCTGAGTCACAAAAACAAAGGGATGATGGAGACCAAAGGGGACATGACAACAAGGCGCACAGTGGAGCCCTGGGGACCGAAAGAGGACACTCACGTGCCAGCTGGGGAAATCCAAACAGGAGTTCAGCGACCAGGAACAGACCGGCACAAGGGGACGCAGGGGCTCCATTCAGTACCTTTGCAACCTCTCTGTAAACCTCAAATTGTTCCAACAGAAGAATTTACTTTTAAAGTTAATCACACAGTATTTCCTGTGGCCCTTCCAACATGTATAATTATGCAAGAGGAACCATCCCGACCCGTTAAGTGTTTAGAAACTTCCCCTGTCTGCCTGGAAGACATCTGCGCATTGTAGTAAAAACTCTGCCGCCCTTCAGCCAGCCGGCTGCTGGTCCTTCCTGTTATTTCTGCTGCTGGTCAAAGACGTCTACATTCCTTGAAGTTCAGGTGAAAAGATTCAATTGAAACAAGTATTCTGGCCCATGGCCAGCGACGGAATTTCCCGCATCCGAATCAACAGTCCCTCCAACACCAAAGACGCAGTGGCTTCCGTTTCCAGGGCCCCTCCTTCCCACAGGACATCTGAACTATCCCAGCGCTAAGGAAGCACAGATGGCCCCTTTCTCCGTGTCTGTGTGTCTGTGGCCGTGTTGGCGGGTGAGAGGGAGGGAACGCAGGAACATTTACCGAGCTCCGCAGCGTGACTTCCCTGGCTGCTGTTATTTTATGCCACAGCCCCCCAAGTGTGCTCCTGGAGGGCCCGCCTAGGCGTTGCGAAGGACCTTGTTTTTTATTTTTTTAAGATTTTATTCATTTGACAGACAGAGATCACAAGTAGGCAGAGAGGCAGGCAGGGGGGGGGGGGGACGCAGGCTCCCTGCTGAGCAGAGGGCTCGATCCCAGGACCTGGGATCATGACCTGAGCCAAAGGCAGAGGCTTTAAGCCACTGAGCCACCTAGGTGCCCCTGTGGAGGCCCTTGTTACAAAAATCCAAGTGCCAGTGTGCCCGGGTCACTCAGTGGGTTAAAGCCTCTGCCTTCGGTTTGGGTCATGATCCCAGAGTCCTGGGATAGAGCCCCACATAGGGCTCTCTGTTCCGTGGGGAGCCTGCTTCCTTCTGTCTCTCTGCCTGCCTCCTGCCTACTTGTGATCTGTCAAATAAATAAATATTTTTTTAAAAATTAAAAAAAAAAAAAATCCAAGTCCCCTGTGCTTTCTCTGAGAGCCTCACAGAAGTAATGGGTGTTTTTCTTTTTTTAAAGATTTTATTTATTTGAGAGAGAGAGAGAACACAAGCAGGGGGAGTGGCAGAGGCAGAGGGAGAAGCAGGCTCCCCACTGAACAGGAGTCCCACACAGGGCTCGATCCCAGGACCCTGGGATCGTGATCTGAGCCAAAGGTAGATGCTTAACAGACTGAGTCACCCAGGCGTCCCTACTCTGGGTTTTTCTCTCTCAAAATGTGGAGTACAAAATAAAAAGGCATTCCACAATCACACAAACGATATCATAGCAAGGGAGGTTTATGCTGTATTTGGAAAGAGTATATCCAAGGATGTCTTGAAATCTCATACACAGACTTATTTTTTGCTGCTTAAAAATTGCTGTTGGCTTTCACTAGAACCACTCAGACAGTATCTGGGACTCAGGTCTCATATTTCTATCCTGCGATTTCGTTGGCAAATTACAAGAAGGCTGGGTCAGGGAAGGTGTTTGAGATTTGAAAAGAATCTTTCCCAGATACAATGTTTTAAATGAAGGTGAGGTTGCCGGGCTGCTGTCGAAACTCCCATCCCCTCAGCGCATGCCAGTCCCTGCTCTGAGCTCTGATCTTCCATGGCCCGCGCTCCGCCTCTGACCTCCGCTCCCATGGAGGGTGGCGGACACCGCCCACGCATGGGGCTGCTTTTTTACCCCGCTTTTCCTCCTCTCATCAACTCTCCTTATTGAGTTTTGAAACAGGGGTTAACCAGTTAGTCTCTACCTTCCCAGGAACCCCGGGCTTCTCAGAAAGCAAGATCCCCCACCCCATACAGGGACCCCAGGGAGAGAGAAATGAGAGCAGACTTGGGGGCCTACACACCTGCATGACTGAGGGAGCCACTCAGATCTCGAGACGTTGACTTCATCTCCCAAACTACAATAACAGATGGTTTATACCCCCACTACCCACTCCCTGAGTAAAACTGCTGTCTCTTGCAAAGAAGTCACCATTCAAAATCCCTGCTTGGATCTGGGCAAATGGGACCTGTCAGCCTAAGCAGTAGTCCCGGGTCAGGCCGGAGTTTGCCCCTGTAAGCTGGTCAATTTCGGGAAAATCGGATATGTGGGGACATTCCCCCGGTGGACGGGGAGGGCGCACGCACATGCTCCTGAGCCCTCTGTCCCCCCGCTGCCCTCTGTGCGTGTCTGCACAAGGCACAGTAATCAACGGCACTTCCGGAAGTGCCACCCAAGCGCGAGATTCCACCCTCTGTCCTGTAGGTACCCCAAATCTTTACGAGGGACTCTCTGGGAGTTCTCACTTGGCTTGAGGGTGGGACAAGCCTTCTCCCCCTGCCCCCACCTCGGGACAGGCAGATCTGCGGCTCCCATGAGCACTTAAACTACCAGCAGGAACAGTGGCACTTTAGCCACAATGCTTCCAAACGAAGGACAGGAGTCCCATTCACCACCCTGCGACACCCCAGTGATTTCCACCGGCCTATCTGTAGTAAGATGACTAACACGCGCCAAAGATAATAGGTCCTAATGCCTGGAACCTGCAAATGGGACCTTACTTGGGAAGGGGTCTTTGCACACAGGATTAGATGAAGGATTCTGAGATGAAGAGAGCATCCTTGTTTTCCTAAAGGAAGTCCTAAAGGCAATCCCTGAAGGCAATCACAGTGACCTTATAAGAGAGCGACACGGGACTGACACGGGAGGCGACACAGGAGTGACACGGAAGGCGACAGAGGGAGACAGGACCCAGGCAGAAGAGAAGGCCCGGTGACCACAGAGGCAAAGGTTGGACTGATCGGATCACAAACCCAGGAGTGCCAGTGGCCACCAGACCCTGGAAGGGGCAGGAAACACACTCTCCCCTAGAGCCTCTGAGGGGGTATGGCCCTGCTGACACCTTGATTTCAGACTTCTGGCCTCTGGGAAGGAAAAAAATGGGTCTTAAGCAGCTTATGTTGATTTGTTACAAGAGTCTTAGAAAATTCATAGGGTATCCCACAGGCATTTCCCATTTCAACCTGCCCTCATTACTGCCTCTCATCTGCTGTCCAGCCACAATCTCCACACAGCAGCCCCCGCCCCCAGTCACTCCCCCACCTCCTACGGGGTGCACACGCCCCGGGATGGGGGAGTGAAGGCCCAGAGCACAGATTCCCAAGGAGCCGGACTGGGGCACTCCTTAACAAGGTTTCAGCCTTTTTATCCTGATGCTTTCAACTTCCCTATAAAGAACATTCCTCCGCTCACAGGATCCCCACCCAGCGAACTCTGGGCTCCACTTCCTCTCAGCCTCCAAGACAGCTCAGACATTAGATCCTGGATGTGTTTTGAAATACTTGGGGGGGCAGGGGGCGGGGATGAAACAAGACTTCTTGCTTTTGTGTCCATTTGAAATTTCCACCATTAAAAAAAAAAAAAGAAAAAAGAAAGAAAAGAAAAATTTAGAAAGTTCACCTATGGTTGTGATCACTTGTTTTTATTTTCTTCTCCACTTTGGTTTCTCTCCTGCTGGAACTTTTGCAGTTAAAGTCATTTTGCACGTAATTGTACTCTAATTGTTTTTTCTTCCTATTCTAGTTTCTTCACTGGCTGGACTTGATGTTTCATATTTCCTGCATCCTAACATTCCTTAGCGACCACTCCCCAGTACTGAGCAAGTTAAAAGTGCTCAAGAAGTACTTGTTGGCTACTTTATTAAAAAATAAAAAATGAAAAATAGCCAGTGGCTTTCTAAAGCTACATTTTAAAGATTTTGTTAATTTGAGAGAGAGCACAAGGGGCAGGAGGCAGCAGAGGGGAAGAGGGGAGGGAGGGAGGAGGGAAGGAGAATCTCAAGCCGACTCTGCACTGAGCACAGAGCCCAACACCGGTCTCGATCTCATGACCCTGAGATCACAACCTGAGCCAAAATCAAGAGTTGGATGCTTAACCAACTGAGCCACCCAGGCGCCCTTCAAACTGCATTTTAAAATAGAAACACTTTTTTTTTTTTTTAAAGATTTTATTTATTTATTTGACAGAGAGAGATCACAAGTAGATAGAGAGGCAGGCAGAGAGAGAGAGAGGGAAGCAGGCTGGCTCCCTGCTGAGCAGAGCCCGATGCGGGACTCGATCTCAGGACCCTGAGATCATGACCTGAGCCGAAGGCAGCGGCTTAACCCACTGAGCCACCCAGGTGCCCCTAAAATAGAAACACTTTTAAAGTAGTGGCTAAGTATTCCCAATTTGAAAAGTATTATTATTATATACATATATATTTCTTTAAGATTAAGACCTGACATGAGATCAAGAGTCAGAAGCTCAACCTACTGAGCAACCCAGGTGCCCCTACGTATAATTTAAAGACAGGTCTCCAAGGAAACAGGACTGGAACTCAACCAAACCTAAATTAGCATCCAGTTTTATAGGCAAAGTTTCCACATAGGAGGCTTTAGCCTCTTTGTTTGGAGATCAAGGGAACCTCAAAAGGAGGCTCACTGTCTCAATGTCCTACAGAGGAAAGTCAACTCACGGGCTCAGTGACAACTGTCCCACCACATCCAGTCTGGCACTGGTCCCTGTAAGGGAGGAAGAGGAGTCCTTCTTAAGACGGAGCTCAGCCACCTCCAGCAGGGTGTTAAGCCCCTCTGGCACTCAGTCTCTTCCTCTGGAAGATGGGGTGACGCATGCTGCAAGAAGCTTAGGACCTGAGTCCATTTACGTCATGTGCTTGGTCCGAAGCAGGTTCCCTGAATGTGGTGACTATCTATCTGGTCGCTACTCCTTGTTCTCAACTAAAGGCTGGGTGCTCGGATGCAGACTCGCACCGCACAGTCCACGAGCAGGACAACGGGGCCGGCTGTGAGGAAAGACCCCGCAGCCTCCCGTTCTTGCACAGAGAGAAGTCTCTCCCCCAGAGATCTGTAAATATCCTAACGGCCAGGGTAAAATCCCCCTGAGGTGAGAGCGGGAGGGGAAGGGGGCGCACCTGTGAGGCATTCAGCTTCTGTCACTGGGCCCAGATCTGCAGCTAATGAAATGCCCCCGTTTCCAGGAGTCACCTGGAGAAACCAAGATGAAGGCAATGGCGACGACGGTGAAGCAGAAAGTCACTCAGTCCATGTTTCTCTTTAGTGGGCCTCGCTGCGCTCTCACCTGGACGCACTCTCCACCATCTAAATTCATAGGGACGCCAACTCACATACGCAGAGGCTTAAGCAGAAAATGGCTAAATCTGCCTTTTAAAAAATTGCCACGGATGTCCTAGAAAGCTTGAATATCCTGAGCTACTAGTTTGAAAGGTGAAGGCAAAATTTTGGAACCCCATCCTCCAGGACATTTTCTTTTCTTTTTCATGGTTTTATTTTATTTCTTTTTAAGATTTTATTTATTTATTTGATGGACAGAGATCACAAGTAGGCAGAGAGACAGGCAGAGAGAAAGGAGGAAGCAAGCTCCCCGCGGAGCAGAGAACCCGACGCCGGGCTCAATCCCAGGACCCTGGGATCATGACCAGAGCCGAAAGCAGAGACTTTAACCCACTGAGCCACCCAGGCGCCCCTCCAGGACATTTTCTAATTATAAATCCCTTTTCTCCTTAGAACAAAAAACAAAGGTAATTTGAACTCTATTTCATAAAAAGGATTAGCCACTGATTAAATCTCTGAAAGTTCGTTCAATCTGCTTTCTATTCATTGATGGATTCATTCACCATTGGTAAAGTGAAAGAACTACCTTTATTTTTAAGTAATCTCCACACCCAACATGGGGCTTGAACTTACAACCCCGAGATAAAGAGTCACCCGCTCTATGGACTGGGCCAACCAGGTGAACGAGCTCCCTTTAATTTCACCTATCTCCTCTCTATCAAGGGAAGCAAGCCTCAGATCTGAAAATGTGGTGTATGTACGCAAGGCTACTGAATGCCTAGATACAGATGGTCACAGGGTCGTGCTCTGCAGGTCCTAAAGAGAATATGCTCACCCTGGGGTCTTCACAGCAATGAAGCTGAATGCCCAACATATGAGAAGCTGAGACTATCCAGAAGCATCTGGCCCTGGCTTTCCAAAAGAAAAAGCTAGATGTTCACAAATATATATCCGTGGAAAATCTGGCTGAGTGGAGTTCTCAGAAAGGAAAGCTATCGCCACTGTAAGTCCACACTGGTTCGGAATCTTTCTGAACACTTTCAAAAGGGGAGCAGGGTTAATATACTCAGGCAATGCCTTTCGGTCACAAGATAACGATATTTTCCAAGATATAGGACTGTGTCTAATAGGGATATAATGGATATGATACAGAAGTCTAGGTGTGATAGTAGGTACGCTCAGCTACATAAACCCAAGAGTGTCAGTGAAAGAATTTGACAGGGTCTGAGAGGAGGGCATCTATCTCAAAGCAGAGCACACAGATTTGGTCCAGTCCCTTCCGGTGTATTTATTAACATCCACACAAACAGCCTTATGAATATTCAAATAATGCTAAGCTGGGAGAGATGTCTAAAGTGAAGATGAAGAAAAAACGCAGGAAAATGATAATCTAGTAAGGAGAAATGTAAACCTGCGCCTATGTTTAAGGAATGAACACTAGAACTCCTTCAAGTGGCAGATAGCTAATCTCGTATAACCAACATAAAAACGCTAAGGATGACTCTAGCTGTGATTTAAGGAGACAACGCTTTGGTGACTCCTGGTCTGAATTTCAGCCCCAGTTAAGAGCTGAGATTTCAGTTAATACCACCGGGCCGGGGTGGGAAGCTGTTTTGGAAGCAGGGAACTTCCAAAAATTCTAGGTGCATTTGTATGGTCCTTTCCCTTTGGGTTTCTCATGTCTGTCCAGTTTTGTTTTGTTTTTTTTTAAGATTTTATTTATTTATTTGACAGACAGAGATCACAAGCAGGCAGAGAGGCAGGCAGAGAGAGAGAGAGAGGAAGGGAAGCAGGCTCCCTGCTGAGCAGAGAGTCCGATGTGGGGCTCGATCCCAGGACCCTGGGATCATGACCTGAGCCGAAGGCAGAGTCTTAACCCACTGAGCCACCCAGGCGCCTCGTCTGTCCAGTTTTTTAATTCAACTTTTATCAAGATAGTTAGAACAATGTGGTTTTAAAAAAGAACATAGGGACATCCTCTGCACCTGCATCTCACAGTCAGAATATTAACACTGACACCATCTACGAAGCTTATCTCCATTTCCTCATTTTGCGCGCAAGTCTGTGCCATTTAATCAATGTGTGCAGATCCGCACGCCCACGACAGTCAAGATACACTTGAGGTGGATTTTAACAGGCACCCTCCTTCAGTCTCCGTTTAGGAAGAAAAAAAATCACGTCATTCCCCGACGGGAAACACTGTGGGCACCACAGCTTGGAATTACTCATGGGGCAGTCACCACCGCTCAGAGCCGTGACAAGTGCCCAGTGAAGTTTGCACCCTGGGTGAGGCACAAACGATTCAGACCACAGAATGGAAATCCCTCACCTGACCACTGAAGACAGAGAGACTAGAGTTGAGACTCCTTGTCCCTCCTCAACGAGGACAGGAAGCCCGCACTCTTCCTGTCCAGTGGTCTCCGAGCTTTCTCATGCGGCCCATTCACCTGATCCAAGTCCCGGGAGGCAGTCCTGGCGATCACCAGCATCCAGCCTCGTTAACTACAAACGAAATAAAAGATTGTGGTTTGGGGGCAAAGCGTGCTTATACCCAGCAGTGCGGATATTTCTTCACACCGAACGTTTACAGAAACCGAAAAGGGGCAGGCATAGGTGGCACCCCCTTTCAGTAATCCCGGACCCCCACCTCTCCTTTGCAGGCAACGCAGACGTGGGACAGGAAGACCTCGTGGCACCGCGCCACCAAAGTGAGAATCCGGCCTGAACGCGAGCACTCCCTGCACCGGAACTATAGGAAGAGCCGAGAAGCAGCCCATTCCTCATCTGCGGGGCGCGCCGCCGCAGGGAATTGGTAGGAAGACGGTTAGTCTTTCATGGAACAGGTCCGGCGCCGTCCCCTCTGCCGCGACTTTCAGAGCACCCGCGGGGGGCCGGGGCAGTGCGGGTGCGTGGAGGGTACCCGGGACACCCCCTCCCCACCCCAAGCCCGGGCCTGGGGGCAAAGCGCGTCGGTGCCGGAACAGGCTGGCGGCTCGCGCTTCCGGTCTCACCTGGGCGGCCACCGGCAGCCCGCGGTCCGCGCGAACAAAGGCGGGGGCGCCGGGCCGGTCGCGCGCGCCAAGATGGAGGGCGCCGGGGACTCGGCCCGCCGCCCGCCCCGCCCCTACCCGCCCCGCGCGGGCGCTTCCGCCACCTCACCTGCCGGGACTCGGCCTCCCAGAGCGGAGGGTTGGCGCGTCCCGAGCCTCCCAAGGCCGCCCGGCGCTGGCACGGGTGAAAGGGCCGGACGTCGCGTCGCAGTCGCCCACGGGCCCCAGACTCCGCAGCGCAGCCGGTGGTCCCAGCGCGCGCCCCGCCCACTCCCACCCTCGGGGCAACAGGGGCGGAGGCGGGGGCCGGGGAAGGAGGAGGGGGGCTGAGCGCGCTCCCGCATCCGGCGAGGCGCACAGGTTCGTGTGCGCGCCGGCCCTCGCCCCCTCCCACCTTCTGGGTGACCAGTGGGGCAGTCCCGAGCGCGCACGCCCATCCCCGGCCCGCCGCACGGGTGCCGAGTGCGTGCCCGCCCTCGTCCACTCGCACCCTCCGGGCCCCGCGGATGAGACCCCCGAGCGCACGCCCCTGCCCCGAAGCCCTCTCGCCGCTCTATCCCCCGGCGGCCGCGCGGGTCCCGGAGCGCGCGCCTCCTCCGGCCCCTCCCAGCTTCTGGGCAGCCTCCGGGCAGCCCCGGGAGCCCAGCGCGCGCCCCGCCCCCTGCCCAAAGTGCAGCCCAAGCCCCTGAGCGCGCCGGCCCCGCCCCTGCCCGGCCCGCCCTCCCCCGCGCGCCGCGGCGCCCGCGCCCAACTCCCTCCCTGGCCCCGGCCGGCACTTTCCTCCCAAGTTGCCGCGCAAGTTTGCTGGTGGCCGGCGGCGGCAGGAGCGCCCCGACCTTCCCTCGCCCTCGGCCGGCCCGGGCTCCCCGAGTGCATGGGCGCAGGCCGGACGGACCCTGGAGGTTGAGCGGCCGCGCCGCCTCCGCGCTCCGCGTCCCGCGCCATGGAGGGCGCCGAGCCCCGCGCGCGGCCCGAGCGCCTGGCCGAGGCCGAGGCGCGGGCGCCCGACGGCGGGCGCTTGGTGGAGGTGCAGCTGAGCGGCGGCGCCCCGTGGGGCTTCACCCTGAAGGGCGGCCGCGAGCACGGCGAGCCGCTGGTCATCACTAAGGTGAGGCGGCCGCGGGACCCTCACGATGACAGCCCAGAGGTCGGCGCCGGGCGGGGGGTCCCGTCGGGGGTGGGGGGGGCGCCGGAGGGGCGGGCCAATCGTGTCCCCAACCCGGGGGCGCTAGTGTGTCTGGGTCACCTGCGGGGACGGGATCACCGGGACACGCAAAGGTGCGTGATTCCGGCTGCTCTGCGGCGGCTCCCAGCGCTGCTGATTCCCAGCGCCGCGCAGAGTTTAAATGGCTCCTGTTCCGGGTCCCCTCCCCTCCCCCTTCGAGAAGGGGCCTGGCTGGGTCCCCTGTCACTCCCGGCTTCTCCAGCGGCGGCCTGCACCTGTGGGACTGACCGGGGGCTGCCCAAGGAACAGTCCCACGTGCCAGGGGGGTGGACAGAACCGTCCACACCTGTGTTTGTCACCGTAGGCCCTTGGTTCTGCACCCCCTTGAACCAGTCCGTTCCCTTATCACTAGGAAACCCAGACGAGCAGCTGTCGCCAACTCAGCTTCTCAATTCCCATCAGCCCATCAATATTTACTGACTTTCGGCTTCCAGCCCTAGATCCATGGCGCTGTGGGACCTGCAGACACGTACCGAAACTTTCAGTGTCCTTTTTCAAAGTGGGATTTGAGCTCCAATAATAAGTTTCTAATGTGTCTCATCAGGAAATGTTTTGCGTTGTCTGTGGTAGGGGAAGGTGGGTGCTTTAGACTTTGAATTCTATAAACAGAGATCGATCTTGAAATTGACCAGCTGAACTTGTACAGAGCTGTGAAAACAAAACAACAAACCTACCATCCTGTTTTCTTCTGGTGAAAAGCCTCCGTTTCTCTGGGGAGGGTTGGGCCAGGCTTTTCCTAGGGACAAAGTTCCCTTTAAAATGCAAAAATTCTTGGGGACTACAGGAGTTTGAAGGTGACTTGCTGGGTTTTTTTCCTACTTTCCTGCTTCACTACCGGGAGGAAAGTGTAAGATCACTCCTTACTGACCCCACCCGTGAATTTGGGAAGTGGTGTGGCTTTGTTGTGCAAGGTAGCGAATGAGACACCAAACTTTTCTGTTCTGTATTTTCTCTCATTTTTGTATTCAAAACCAGAGACTCTGAGGGGAGGCTTGTTTAGATGTGCACTGAATTTATGTTCAACTGGGGAAAGAGGCTGTCGTTGCTATAAATTTAATGTGTAACCCATTAACGAATTGGGTTCTTTGAAAAGATGGTGAGCAAAGTGTGTCCAGCTTGCCCAGAGAGGTTAGTTTTCTGCGTGTATGTGTACTAAAGTGTATTACCCTGTGCCTTTTTAATAAAGGTTTTAGAGGACATTCCGATAGTAAAAGTTTAAAAGATAGCAGGTAAATTACTAACGCCCTTAGCATTTCATGTATTTCTTTTAAAGAGGTTTACACACAATTCAACGTACCTTGCTCAGACTTGTTATTACAAATGAGGGAATAAGTTGCAAAACATTAGTTAAGGTGAAATCTTGCCTTCTGTCTTTACTCCGTATAAGAAAGTTGGAGGTCACTTTAAACTCTGAAATTCAGTTGTTTAGCCAGAGGCTGGAAAGGTAGATCTCAGAGCACCTCCTCCTTTCTGTGGGTACTCCGGGTTCTAAACATCCTAGTGGCCCCCTGTTCACTCTGTCCAAGACTTCCCAGTCTAGAGTGTGGTAGGTGGGCAGTAAAACCCAGAAAACATGTACCAGGGCCTTTTGGGGCATGTGAGGCCCTTCGCCTCCTGATTTGGCCTGCTGGTTGGCTTTCATGGTACTTACTAAGGTGTTTTGGTCTGGTTTTTTGTTTTGTTTTGTTTTGTTTCTCTTTGGAAAAGTTTCTTATGGGTAGGCTAGTACCAGCGTAAGTGCTCTGCCTTTCCAGGTGGTGTTGTAGAATTTTGCAGGAATAAAAATGTTTGGGGTTCCTCTCTGAGAGGCCCAAAGGACTCGGGGGAGTTTGGGCCTTCTGTACTGAGTTTCCATGTACACTTGTATATGTGTGCAGAGATCAGTGCTCGTGCACGTGTGTATTAAAGATTTTGAACTCCGCGTTGCACGGAATTGGCACTATTTCACATGCCTGTCTTTTCTCTTGGATTAAGTCATCAATTATGCTTGCTTACACTCCAACAGCTGGTAATTAACTGCCACATTATTAGAAAAGGGTGAAGGAAAGTGTGTCCATTTAGAATCGCTTAAAGAGTGGGCATACGCTTTTGGAATAGAGGCTAGGAAAAATTGTTCCACCTGCAGAATTTGGATTAATCCAAGTTTTGACTATCCCTTGGTAGCTACTGAAAAATATTTGGGGCTCATTGTAACAGTTGTTGTTATTTGGAACTCAAATTATAATTGTTCCAATAGGACTTTGGGGGGGTTAAAAAATTGGGCTTTTTTTGGGCTTAAAAAAAAACTTGTAATTAAATATTTTGTATATAAGACCCCTGGAAAATTATACAACTTGTTTTCTATGTAACAGAATCTGATGTGGGGTAGCTTGAATAGCTGTAAGGTGACACACTTTTTGTGATAATAGGGGTCTGACTTGGAAGCGTCATGGGGTGCGCATCTTAGAACTGTAAGCAATGCCAAGAGCAAGGTTGATTTAACCCGTGATCTGCAGATCAAGAAATTTTATCAGCTCGTTTTATAGCTGCAACAGCTAAAGCAAAGGGAAGTGAAATGGCGTGTGGGGAGGTCACAAACCTGGCAGGTCATGAGAAGGCTTGCAAGGACCAGCTCCTGATCCCAGATGTCCTCACTGCCCCTCTACTCGGTTCCATCTGCTGTCCCCTGCAAACACTTGCAGTGCCGTGTGAAGTAACTTCGTCACATCCATCGGGAAGATTTCTCAGTTTTGTCACTGCTGATCTGCTCGTCTGCATCATCCTCTCTGCGGGGGCTGTTTTGTGCTTTGTAGGATCCTGGAAGCATTCCCTAAAGCCACTCACTCCCTTGACGCCCCGGTACCCCACACCAGCTGTGACAGCCAACAAAAGTCTCCGGAACCTGTCAGGTGTTACTTGCGGCCACATCGGCCTTGTCAGATGAACAGTGTTAGCACTGCAGTTTTTCAAAGGATTTTAGCTTTTAAAACTCAAGTTCATTTTTCTTTGTGAAGACACTGGCCTTTTGAAAGGTTTTCCTGAGGGGTTGTTTTCTTCCCAAGTGCTGACCCTGATAATAGGCTTTATTTACATAGTAAAACTCAAACAAATACTTGCTTCATCTGCATTTTTGTTGCTGGAGAAAGGAAATGAAGCTGGAAGTCCCGAGCACTGTGTTTTATGAGCCTCCAGTGGGGCCGTTGGGTAAGGACGGTCTTTTCTTTGGGTCTAGTTTTGAAGTCAAAAGGGATACTTACCCTCCCAGGAGTGGCATTCCTGGAATTTGGAGTGCATGTGTGAAGTCCCACCAGACCTCTGCTGAGACGTGGCACCCAGATTTCTATCTGCTCAGCACCTTGACGCTGGCTTCTCGCTTGACATTTTACTGGGGCTACAAAACACACAATGTTGCTCTTTCTCCATGCTCCTGTCCCAGAGCGAGCTGAAGGGATGTCGGTGTCCTAAGAAGCCACAAAGATTTTGACTCCTTAGTATTTCCAAGGCCTCATTTTGATGTGGGTTTGGTCCGGGGACCCGGATAATCAGATGCGATGGACGGATGTGGTCGCTGTTTTGGCCTGTTCCTTTCTCCATTGATTCAGCAAACCTGAAGCCCCAGTGAGGGGAAGGGAGGGGCCTGATCTCTAAAATGTCCCTGGAGGGCCTAAAATTTCAAAGGAGCCCTTCGGGATTTGCTAGGGAGCATTCTGTGCACTGGCTGGGTGTCAGTAGGCCCCCTGCAGTCCCAGGAATGTTTCTTAAAGAGGGAAGGAATGAAGCTCCAGATCCTCCTTTTCGCCAAGTCCCTCCCTGAAGAATGCCAGAGCCTCACCAGCAGCGCCAAGGAAGAGGTTACTTTAGGCCTGGTGTGGTCGCATGGGTGGCTCCTTGGGGAAGCCGCTGACTTTTGGGTTGCCTGTGAGGAACACTGCTGTCCTAGAGCAGGACGGCGGAGCTGTGGCTTGAGATGCGCCCAGCCTGACTCTCTGGCTTGGGGGCCTTTGGGCCGTTTAAACGTTGCTCTGGATACGAGACAAAGTCCTTAAATGTCCTTTCTAGTTGGATACTGCGGGTGGGGTGGAATGGGATGAGGGCTCATATTTTGAATGGAGGTTACACAGCCAGGTGGCAAATGTCCTGTGTAACCATTAGCCAGAGCTCCTGGCAGCCAAGGCCCAGCGCAGAGACTGACTGTTGGTGGTGGGAGGGGGTGGGAGGCACCGGGCACCAGAGGTCCCTTCCTTAATGGCCCAAACAGGGGCTCCACTTTACAGGACCTGAATGAGTCGCTGTCATAGGTGACCTCAGAGCCTGGAGCTAGTCGCAGCCTTGGTCAGGACATGTCATTGTCCTCACCTGTTGTTATTTGTCCCCACGAGCCGAGCCGAGTTCTTTGTCGGAGATCAGTAAAGGTTTCGCAGACGAGGATGTGATGAATTCAGCAGGGGATTTGGAGCTGACAGATGTGCCCTTGGCTGTGGCTCTTGCTCCATCTCTGTGTGAGAGCCCGGCAGTGCGTGCACTCCAGGATCCTGGGCGTCTGACAGCCCACCGGGGCCCAGGCTGGGCCCCGCGGGCCGCGGGTGCACTGGGGGCTGCGGCGGCTCCCGGCAGGGAGAGCCCCGACGCGTGCTGAGGCCCGCGGCCGACCGGCGTTGTTGGGATGACTGTAATTCTGAAGGCTCATTTGTGTATTAAGAATCATTAGTACAGTTAAGCAAAAACCAAAAAGAGGTGCGTTTTCTTTCGCGTGTGCTGAAACCCCTTTCCGTTGGCCTGCCAGCTGTCGCTCCGGCGTGTCTGTGTCACCCTGTCCCAGTCTCTGCCTCCCACAGGCGGCCCGCTTCTTCCTTGGTCCTCCGCAGGTGCACCGGGGGCGGCCGTGGGAGGTCGGGCAGCGTGACATGACCCCGCAGGGTTTGGTGGCTGCGCGCTTCGGTGGTTGAGGATTATTCCAGACGTTAGTTGAGCCGGATCGTCATCTGTAAACCCACCGTGGGCTTCTGTGCGGTACCAAGCTGTGAACGTGAGCGGTGCGCCACACTTCACGCCGTGTCGGACTCGCACTTCCTGAAGCGGTTGTGAGTATCGCCTGACGCGTCCCGACTTTACTCTTCTGGAAAAAGAAAGCTGGTTTGCCCGAGAGCTAAATGTAGCATAGCAGGATAATGAAGTGTTCTTAAAAATAGTCGTTTTCACCTCGTCCCGTGAACTGGGATTCCTTAACTTACCTTTCTCTCTCATGGCCATGGCCATGGCCAAGGCCACAGGAGCTGGGCCCCCTGCTGGGAAAGGGCTGGTTTGTCTATTTGGAAAGCAGCTTGGAGTTGCCCTCTTGCCAAAGCTGTTTTGTGTCAGCATGCAAATACACCTGGCTTTGTGGATTCCTTAGGGCCTCTTTGGGGCTTTTCTTCTTGTACACAGGGAGCCCTGTAAACATTCGACAAGATAATTTAAGGATTGAAAGGCTAAATGGGCTTTTTATTCAGGTCTTCTTTTACTTGGAAACACTGTGGTCAGGAGTGGGCAGCGCTTGGAGGAGAAATTCTGCCAGCTGCACTCTTCCAAGCTAAAAACTTTCGCTCACATGAAGGACTTTGAAAGAGCTGAGGGTCCCATGTTACTCTCTTTGGTCTTATTAAAACAGAGGCAGCGTCTAACACGGCTGTGTTCGGGAAGAATTGTTTTTCTGTTACCTTGTTGGAACAAATGTCTGCATTGTCTTGCGGTAGATGGAGCCTTTTCTGTTTACTGATGCGAATGTTATGGCTTCTCTTTGGGGAATGTGCCTTAGACAATAGGGTAAAAAAATAATTGGACTAATCTAGTTTCAGGTTCAAACAAATATGATGGTTCTGGGCAGGATTTTCTGAGTTGCAGCAGAACAGTAACATTTTTTAACTTGGGTGGTTCTTTTTAAATCCCGAGGGCATTGTTAGGGACCGTTATCCATGTCTGAGATGGGGAAGGGAGAACTGTGCTCCAGACCCGCTGGGCAGGGTTGGGATTATCTCTCTCTGGCCAAGAGAGACTAACACGTTCACATCGAAGGCAAATAATATCCCAGGCCTGGTGGATTCTGTGTGCTGTCAAGGCAACATTTTTACTTTCTCGTGGAAGGAAAGGAACAAAATATTAGTGTATCTTTGAGTTTTGTTTTCATTTATATCAAAGTGGTTCTGGCACAGTGTAAATAATCAGATAGTTCTTCAGGGCCTGTTATCATACCAGCAGCTCCCCACTGCCATTTCCCCTTCCCTGGAGACAGCGACTGAAGCTTTTTAGCTGCTGTCTTCTGGCATTTGCATACATTCTCTACTGCTGCTACTTCTGTTCCTGACTGTTGCCTTGCCGCCACACGGGAAAGGAGGACTTAGCCTTTTTCTGCACACCACCTGCCCACCATCCACCCCACACTTCAGATCTGAAGTTAGAATCTTTGGTTAGAAGAGGCTTTTTCAACTTGAGCTCCACTGACATTTTGGGTCAAATACAGTTTAGCCTTGAACAACATGGGTTTGAACTACGCAGGTCCATTTATGCATGTATTTTTTTTCAATGAATACAATAAAGTACTGTAGATATCTTTTCCTTATGATTTTCTTTATGTTTTTCTAATTTTACTTTATTTTAAAGATTTTAATTATTTATTTGACAGACAGAGATCACAAGTAGGCAGAGAGGCAGGCAGAGAGAGTGGGGGAAGCAGGCTTCCCGCTGAGCAGAGAGCCCGATGTGGGGCTCGATCCCAGGACCCTGAGACATGACCTGAGCCGAAGGAAGAGGCCTAACCCACTGAGCCACCCAGCCCCCCCCATTTTATTTATTTATTTATTATTTTTATTTTAAAAGATTTTATTTATTTATTTGACAGACAGAGATCACAAGTAAGCAGAGAGGCAGGCAGAGAGAGAGGAAGGGAAGCAGGCTCTCTGCTGAGCAGAGAGCCCGATGCGGGGCTCGATCCCAGGACCATGACCTGAGCCGAAGGCAGAGGCTTTAACCCACTGAGCCACCCAGGTGCCCCCCCATTTTATTTTTAAGTAATCTCTACACTCAGCGCAGGGCTCAAACTCAACGACCCTCTGGTCAAGAGTCGCCCACTCTACTGACTGAGCCGGCCAGGAGCTCCTCTTTATGATTTTCTTAATCACACTTTCTTTTTTCTAGCTATCTTCATTGTAAGAATATAGTATGTAATAATACGTGAAGCATGCCGAGGTCTTGTTAACAGACCTCCAACCAATGGTCACCTATTAGTAGTTAAGCTTCAAGGGAGTAGAAAGTTACGCGCTTATTTCTGACTACATGAGGCATCAGTGCCCCTAACCCCTGTGTTAAGGGTCAAGTGCAACTCTTTGTTTTGGGGGCTTCCCTGTGCGTTGTAAGATGAACAGCTTCCCTGGCCTCTACCCACTAGAGCCCGTAGCTCCTCTCACCCCAGTTGTGACAACCAAACCTGTCTCTGGACATTACCACCTGTCTCTTGGGGGGGGGTGCAAAATCACCCCCTTTGAGAACCACGCAGTTAACAGTATTCGGTGTTTGCATTATTTTGACGGCCAGTGCTATCGATGCTGAACCTGGCGGTACAAACGCGGTTATTTTTCCGGTACAAGTTTTCACAGTCACCAAGGTTCTTGTTTCTTTGCTTGATTTCTTCCACACTTCTCATTGATTCAGCCTCCAAATCCTCCCCAATTGTGAAAAATCTTTTCATATATTTCAACACACAGGGGGTAGGCTTTAACGACCTTCTCTCTCTGAAAATGGCTTTTTATCTGCGCAGTGAACGGATCGTTCGGTAGAGAAGTACTGTTGAGCTAGTTCTCCCTTGGCGCTTTGCAGACGCCGTTCATTCCCCATCGATGCTCAGGATTGCTGTGGGGGGAGCAGGCCTCCGTGTTTGTTGCTCTTTGGACTGGTACTAATTTTTTCTGATTTATATTTCATTTCTTTATATTTTTTTCCTTCTTTTAAAGATTTTATTTATTTGAGAGAGAACGTAAGCAGGGAGAAGGGCAGAGGGAGAGGAAGAAGCAGACTCCCCCCTGAGCACGTGGGGCTCCACCTTGGACACTTCAGGGCTGGAAGCGGGGCTCAATCCCAGGACCCCGGGATCACGATCTGAGCTGAAGTCAGATGCTTAACCGACGGAGCCACCCAGGCGCCCCACATTTTTGTTCTTTTGGGGAGTTTTCTAAAGCCTTAGCTTTCAGACCTTACATGGAGTTTTAAATTTATGCTGTTTTTTTTCAAATTCCAAAGTTTTTGTTGTTCCAAATGTTCCTTTTTTATCTCTTACTGATCTTATTTCATGGTTCTTATTTTAAAGAAGATAGGATAATTGAGGATAATTAAGCTGCCCTTTTTTTTTTTTTTTAAAGTCCCTTTCTGCATAGATTGAGTTTCTGAGCTCTGCTGCTTTTTTGTTCGGGCTTCTCTCTTCCCTGTTGAAGGCTGTCCTTGAATGTTTCGTGACCCTTGTCATTGGCAGTACTTAAGAGTAGGTGACCCAAGTGTTCTTTGGGAGCTGCGTGCCTGTGGCTGAGGGACACTGAGGCGCCTCCCTAGGGAGTCCTATAAGGCCATAGCTTCGAGGTTTCTTTCTGGGACCATCTTGTCCTTGTCAGACAGTAACTCTTACCACAACTGGAAGTGAGTTTCCAGTATAGGGCAGATTTGAAGGCTGCTGTGATGGATGCCAGTTCCAGGGATGTCTGCTGTGATCAGCCCAGTGGGAGTGGTCGCCGCTGCCCACCACGTGGCTGCCGTGGTTCCAGTTTGTGGGGAAGGTTGTCACTGGGGTTAAGCGGCAGTGCTTGCGTTTCAGGCTGGATCTTGACTCTGTCGTTACCCTTTTCAGTCTCCAATCCTCAGCCTGTCAAACCAGGGTCATTACCATTCTGTTACAGTATCACAGGAATTACAGGAGGTGAAGTAGAAAACTAGCTGTGGGAAATGTAAATTCCTTATCTTCTCCCCTTCCTCCCCTTGCACTATTTAATTCTGTTTCATTAAGAATTGGACAACTAGGGGCGCCTGGGTGGCTCAGTGGGTTAAGCCTCTGCCTTCGGCTCAGGTCATGATCTCAGGGTCCTGGGATCTAGTTCCGCATCCAGCTCTCTGTGCAGCAGGGAACCTGCTTCCTCCTCTCTCTCTCTGCCTGCCTCTCTGCCTACTTGTGATCTCTGTCTGTCAAATAAAAAAAAAAAAAAAAAAGAATTGGACAACTGCGGGGCCCCTGAGTGGCTCCATTGTGTAAGGGGCTGCCTTTGGCTCAGGTCATGATGGTCCCTGTTCAGCAGGGAGCCTGCTTCTCCCTCTGCCCCTTCCCCTGCTTGTGCTCCCTGACACCCTCTCTCACAATCTCTGACAAATAAATAAAATCCTTAGGAAAAGAGGGGGGAATTGGAAAACTGGGGGGCCTGGATTGCTCAGTCAGTAGAGCATGTAACTCCTGATCTCAGGGTTGTGAGTTCGAGCCCTGTGTTGGGTATAGAAGTTACTTGAAAATAAAATCTTTAAAAAAATGTGAAAAATGTAAAAATATAATGTTAATGCATTGAACCACCAATTCACTGTGGAAAGACTTTAATCTAGATTTTGTGTGGCAACATGTTAATTGTCTCGTGAAGATTCTGTTACTGATTTTGGTAGTTCGGTATGGTGTTTGAAGGAAAGCATTTAATTAAAATGCACATCGATTGCCCAACAATGATACATTGGTTGTGCTCTTTACACCACACTGGAAGCGATTATTTCTTCTTTTCCATAATTGTTTTTAAGATTTAATTTTTAAGTAATCCTATACCTAGTGTGGGGCTCGAACTCAGGAGCCCAAGATCAAGATTCTCACGCTTCACTGACTGAGCCAGCCAGGTGCCCCATCTATCAGGGGTTTTTCTGTGTTTGGTTGTTTTTTTTTTTTATTAATAGTGTTTCTCATTTTCCTAATACTAACGAAGGGTAGCTCTTTCAGATCAATGTGATATTCAGAAGAACAGGATTTCAGAAAAGTGCCTTGGGAAATGAAAGTAGTAGGAACGATGAAGGCTGAGTGTCCCTACAACAGGAGGCTCTGTTTTGGGACTGCTCCGGTCTGCGGCAGTAGGAGGCCTTTCGGGGCACAGAGCTGGACCGGACCGGAAGGCTTGCCTGGGCGCAGTCTGCTCGCCGCATGGGGTCCAGTTCTCCTCCGTGTGCACGCCTGGCGGCGGGACTACGGTTCCCAGCTTCACGCTGCTGGGCGTGACCTTGTGATGGTTCTGCCCCATCAGACAGGGGTGGGGGGGTGTCTGCCTTGTAGCCTGCCCTCCTGTCCCCTCTTCTGGCTGTCCGGAGTGAAGGTGGGCCTAGGGCAGATCCCGGTCAGCACAGGTCCCTGGATGGCGGAGGAGGCAGCTGCCTGCAGCAGGATTGCCCCCGGGGACACAGGGACTCATGTGAGCAGCGAGCCTGTGCTGCGCGTGAGCTGTTACGAATTTCTGGGATCGTGCCCTCTGTCAGAGGCCATTCTAACAACTGAAATCACAGTTCTCCTTCTCACAAGTACACCTGGCTGTAGGAGATCGAGTATGTGACAGCTTCCATGCGCACGGGAGGGAATGGTGATTGACCTTGCAGAAAGCATCACTGCGGGCATCCATTTAGCATGAGCTTCTTCCCCACACCCTTGTTACATACAGTGAGACCTGTGTGCCATCGTGCCATCGTTTTGGCTTCCTTCCACCTCAGCTTTTCCTCTCAGATGATAATTTAATTTTCACCATGCCTTGGTTTGCCTTCTCCTCGCTGCCGATGATTGCCTGGAAGCCAGGGAGAGGTAGGGCAGAGGCAGGAGAATCCCCAGTCTAGGTAATTAGCGCTCGGGTAGGGCTGGCCGGAGGACAGGGCGGGGGGCCGGCTGCTGGTGTGATGTCAGGGCTGCGACCTTCCTCCTACTGGAATCGCCCTTTCCTAAACCGCCAAGCTTCAGGTGCAGGAGACGTTGGCCGGGAGGGTTACACATTAAGTCTTCATTAGCAGGGCTGCCCTTATCAAATTGATGAATTATAATCTCGTTCGGCAGACTGGTTGTCCCCTAGAGGGGACGGGACTTAAACTCCTGAGTTAGCCCAGAAGAAAAGGAGGTCAGGATGCGTGCAGAGTCCCCGCCAGCGGTGTCAGGAGGAAGGTGCCGTTGCAATGCAGATCTGAGGGACAGGAGAAGGGTCGCTTCTGCTTGGGGGCCAGGAAAGCCAGGGAGCGTGGTGGGCAGGACGGGGACCAGAGCCTCGAGGTGGGTAGCCCCCCGTGACTTTCCAGGGAGGGGAAGGTGCTTCCTTGCCTGTGGCTGGCAGACACCGAAGCCACATCTGCATAGGGTAATTGTGCGGGTTTGTAGGTTTTCAAGCGCACAGATGTTTATCTGTGCTCTTTGTACGCATGCTTGTAAATTTTTCAGTATAGTGATTTCTATTTGGTGCAGAAACCTTAAAATCATTGAAAAAAGTGAAAATGAAGGAAATGATTGATCAGTAGCCCAAAACATATAGTAATCTTATTTCTGGTGGCGTGGCTGTACTGATTCATTTTCCCTGTCTCTGGAGTTCTTTGCTTGGCTCCATGTAATCTACTTATTCATTGCTTGAAGGTAATTCTCCTAAGAATTGCACTGTCGTCAATCTTAGGAATCAGGGGAAGCTTAAAGGAAGCTTGGTTTTGTGTATGCCACTTGGAATTTTGAAAGTGACATGTTTTGTTATTGTGGAATATATTGAGTTTTTTAGTTTTTTTCTAAACAGCATATTTTTTCCAAAGCCCTAACTTCTGGGAAACTGACTATATTGGTCAAATATGTCACTCTTTAAAACAACTGTGTGGGGGCGCCTAGGTGGCTCAGCGGGTTAAGCCGCTGCCTTCAGCTCAGGTCATGATCTCAGGGTCCTGGGATCGAGTCCCGCATCGGGCTCTCTGCTCAGCAGCGAGCCTGCTTCCCTCTCTCTCTCTCTGCCTGCCTCTCTGTCTACTTGTGATCTCTCTCTGTCAAATAAATAAATAAAATCTTTAAAAAAAAAATAAAAAACAACTGTGTGGGGTTTTTTTGGTACGTGTAAGCTTTTCTTTTAATTTTCTTTTCTTTTTTTTCTTTTTAATTGTATTTACTTACTTGCCAGAGAGAAAGCAAGTACAAGCTGGGGATGAGGGACAGAGGGAGAAGCAGACTCCGCCCTGAGCAAGGAGCTCGATGCCGGACTCAATCCCAGGACCCTGAGATCATGACCTGAGCCAAAGGCAGGTGCTTGACTGACCTAGCCACCCAGGCGTCCCTTCTTTTAATTTTCCTTCATGTTTAGATGTTCTGGACCTTTTTTTTTTTTTTTTAAGATTTTATTTATTTATTTGACAGACAGAGATCACAAGTAGGCAGAGAGAGAGGGGGACACAGCCTCCCTGCCGAGCAGAGAGCTCGACTCCATCCCAGGACCCTGAGATCAGGGCCTGAGCCGAAGGCAGTGGGTTAACCCACTGCACCACCCAGGCCCCCCATGGACCTTTTGTTTTTTTAAAGTAGGCTCCACGCTGGCTCAGCATCGGGGCCAAAGTGGGGCTTGAACTCATGACCTGAGCTGAGAGCCAGAGTTGGACGGTTAACTGACTGAGCCTGAATCGTGATGTCCTAAATCTTGAATGAAAGTTTGGGAAGGAAACCTCGACTTGGAAGGGCAGGCCTGCTGCTGCTCTAATCGTACTGACTTTGTGCCAGTCTGATCCCAGGATGTCACAGCTGATAGCCTCCAGGGTTTGGGAGGGGTGCTGTTTCCGTCCTCCTTCGCATCTTCAGTGACTGGTGTTTAGGAGAAAAGAATCGCAACCTGACAAGCCACCGCCGTGCATGCTGCACTCGCCGCTGCTGACTGAGGGTGCCCTTCCCGTGCCCGGGGAGCTTGGTCAGCTTTTCAGAGTTCAGTCCTCAGCATTCCCAGGGCGCAGTTGTCATCTGACAGAGGTGTCTTATTCACAGGAACACGCTGTGTCTGCCTTTCTTTGTGTCCATTGCGCAAACAGCCTTGACCGGCTCTTGTCCTTTGCCGTCAGCTGCGATGCTGGTTTGGCTGGAAGGTTCTGCCTCGTGTCTCCTCTCTGGTCTCGGTGAGCTCAAGCGCGTCCCTGCCAGATCCGGTGCGTGCGGAGGCCTCTCCCATCTCCAGCTGTGGGGTCCAGTCTCCAGACCTTCCCTCCCTTTACTCCCCCTCCCCCTGCCATTGCTCAGACGGCCCCTCCCCTGCAAAGTGGCCCCTGTGTAATCCTCCCCACCGGGCACGGCTGCCCACAGGGCTCTTCATGGCCCCTGGGCGAGCAAGGACCTTGTGGCCTCCTTGAGCCCAATCGACTGGGACCTCCCTGAGACTGGAGACTGGATGTCCCTCGTCCAGGTAGCCCAGTCCATCGGCCCCCACGTGGTAAGGACGCGCTGGTCAGGAGCTCGTGCCTGGAACCAGGCCAGCATCGTCTTGCTACTCCTGGTGTCGGCCTTGGCAGTGAAGGTCAGAGTACGCCCAGGACCGAACAGGTCCCACGGGGCCCCATTTCCATGAGCCAGGGCCTGGGGCCCGTGGGGAGGCTGCAGGTCTGGGGAGACCACGCAGACCATCAGTGGTTTGTTTTTTTTTTAAGATTTTTTTTATTTATTTATTCATTTGAGAGAGAATGAGTGAGAGAGAGCACGAGAGAGGAGAAGGTCAGAGGGAGAAGCAGGCTCCCTAAGGAGCTGGGAGTCCGATGCGGGACTCGATCCTGGAAGTCCGGGATCATGACCTGAGCCAAAGGCAGTCACTCAACCAACTGAGCCACCCAGGCGCCCATGTCAGTGTTTCTAAAGAACAGGACCGTGCGTGTCGGTAAAAGGTGCTACAGAAGGACGCCGCCTCGGCCTCTCACAGTGTGGGATCACTCAGATTGGGCCCTCTGCAGAGGACAGAGAGTCAGGATACCCAGCCGCGAGGGTTCCTGGCCGCAGGGGTGAAGAGCATGCCCCCGGCCCGCCAAGAGAGGTATACGCCAGGGACTACAAGGTTGTGTTAGAATCCGGAGCCGACAGTGACCCGTTCTTTCCTCTCTTCCAGATCGCTTCTGACGTGGTGGGTGCGCTTTGTCCTGAAAGGCACACTCACACGTTTAAAGGAAGCCCTGCCCTGAGTTTCCTTCCCTGCCCTCCTGGGCTGCGTTTTCCTATCTTAACTGCTGCGTCCCTTTGTAAGCCAGGAGGTTAGGGAGGGGGTGGCCTGGCAAGAGCAGACCAGGCAGGAGCCCAACTAAAGAGCGCGAGAGCAGTGTGGGTGACAGGCGGACCTGAATGAGCACAGGCCTGACGCCACAGGCAGGGTTGTCCTGGGCACTCACCTGGCGGCCACCGACTGACTTGAGCAGAAATCGAGTCTGATGAACGCTTAACTGACTGAGCCACCCAGGTGCCCCTGAATCTTACAATTTTATTTATTTTTAAAGATTATTTATTTGAGAGAGAGCGAGAGATCACAAGTAGGCAGAGAGGCAGGCGGGGGCGGAGCAGGCTCCCCGCGGAGCAGAGAGCCCAACACGGGGCTGGATCCCAGGACCCCAAGATCATGACCTGAGCCAAAGGCAGAGGCTTAACCCACTGAACCACCCAGGTGCCCCGCATCTTACAATTTTATAAAAGCTTCAGATGAATAGTTTTGGAAACTCATGACAGGCTTCTGCCTTAATGACACGAGAGGGAATGTGGATCCCTGCTGTGGGAATCATGCGGTCTCACCTGGGCCCTTAGAACAGCCGCGACACAATGTGCAGGCCTCCTGGCGCCCTCTCTGCCCTGAGGATGGCAGCTCACGGGTGCTGCTGCTGTCGCCATCTGAGCGTGCGCATCTCGAGCGGCCCCGTCAAGTGGACACTGTTACTTCCCATCTTGCAGCCAAGGGTAGAGATTTGCCTAAACGGAGGACTGCACCCACCGCACGAGCCGCTGCCTGGGGAGCTGCGACCTGGGTGTGCAGAGCCCTGGCGGGGGGAGGGGCTGCAGCCTGTGAGCCAAGTGCTTGGTGGCTGCAGACAGACCTTCTGGGGGTCGAGGGAGCATCCCTCCTTCACGACGCCATGGCCACCTCCATTCTGCTGCAGAATTCATTTGAGGGTGCTGTGCGCCTTGCTGCTGGGCTGATTCTGCTGTGCAGACCCCCCGCAGGGTCCCTCCATGGCCACGGGCATAACAGATCCCTGAGGCATCGCTCCTGCGGGAAATGGTCCTGATCCGCTCTCCTCTTTGTAGGAGCACAGCTTCCAACGAAAACGAAAACCTCCATTCTTGAACCCAGACTGTAGGGGAATCCCTCAATAAACGTAACTTCCAGGGCTGGGGACATTGAAACTATCTTCATATAGCATCGTAGGGTTTAGGACATATTCTGTTAACTATTTTATTTCACTTTTCTTTTGCCCCTTGCTTTGTAACAAGCCTGCCGGAGGTTCGCAGGGCTGTGTGTGCTCTCGGCTGAGAAGGCAAGGCCCTGGGTTCCCTGCCACCCGTCCTGTGAGCTGGCTGGGAGACCCAGGGCTCCAGCCCGCCGGGGCCTTTCACGCACAACTAAACAGCCCTTTTTTCTCTGACTTTTTCTCTTTCTTTTTAATTTGAGAGAGCTTGAGCGAGCACACATGAGAGGGGACAGAGGGTGAGGGAGAGAATCCCAAGTCAAGTCCTGACCTCAGCCGAAACCAAGAGTCAGACCCTCAACCAGTTGAGCCACCCAGATACCCCTTTCTGTGAGACTTTTTTAAAAAACTTTTTGAGATTTTTTTTTTAAAGACTTATTTATTTATTTGCAGGAGAAAGTAGGCTCGCAGGAGTGCAGGGCAGAGGTGGGGGAGCAGAGGAAAAGGAGAGGGAGGATCTCAAGCAGACTCTTGGCTGACCCTGACCCTGAGATCATGACCTGAGCCGAAATCCAGAGTCTTTGGATGTGTATCTCCCCCCACATCCCACTTCTGCGCTCTCGCACTTGCTCTCTCAAATAAAATCTTAAGGAAAAAAAAAAAAAAAGCCAGGGGGAAGAAAAGCCAGACCCTAAACACACTGAGCCACCCAGGCATTCTGAGATTAATTTTTAAAGTGTAAGAATCCTGGGGCGGGGCGCCTGGGTGGCTCAGTGGGTTAAAGCCTCTGCTTTCAGCTCAGGTCATGATCCCAGAGTCCTGGGATCGAGCCCCGCATCGGGCTCTCTGCTCAGCAGGGAGCCTGCTTCCTCCTCTCTCTCTGCCTGCTGCTCTGCCTACTTGTGATCTCTGTCTGTCAAATAAATAAATAAAATCTTAAAAAAAAAAAAAAAGAATCCTGGGGCGCCTGCATGGCTCAGTGGGTTAAGCCTCAGCCTTTGGCTCAGGTCATGATCTCAGGGTCCTGGGATCCAGCCCTGCATCAGGCTCTCTGCTCAGCAGGGAGCCTGCTTCCCCTTCTCTTTCTGACTACTTGTGATCTCTCTTTCTGTGTCAAATAAATAAATAAAATCTTAAAAAAAAATAAAGTGTAAGAATCCTTAGGATTTTTATAAAGTTATGTGCCCTCATTCTCTGAAACCTATATAAAATACTAGAATCTCAACTTGGTGATAGAACTGTTCATAGTTCTAATATTTAGATCTTTCTCCACAAGCTAGAGGTTAGCAAACTTTTTCTGCACAGGGCCAGAGTAAACATTTTTGGTTTTGTGGCCCGAACTGCTATTCTCTGCAGTTACAGCATGAAAACAGCCATGGACAATACATAAATGAAAGGGCTGGGTGCCAATAAACTTTATCTATAAGAGCAGGTGGTGTGCGGGATTTGGCATGCTGGTTGAGGGATTGCCTCCCCCCAGCAAGTGTGGCCCTCAGACTAGCCCTATCAGTATCACCTGGAAACCTGTTAGAAATGCAGGGTCTTGAGGTGCCTGGGTGGCTCGGTTGGTGAAGCGTCTGCCTTGGGCTCCAGTCATGATCTCAGGGTTGGAGGATAAAGCCCTGCGTCGGGCTCCCTGCCCAGCGGGGAGTCTGCTTCTCTCTTGCTCTTTCTCTTTCAAATAAATAAAATCTTTGAAAACAAACGGATTTCTAAAACAGCACTTCTCCGGATCAGTAGAGGAGATGGGGAGCCAGCAGGGAGCAGCAGGTGGCCCCAGGAAGTGGATTTATTTCTAACACCTCGTGTGTATCCCGAAGCCAGGCATTTCTGGAATTCAGACTCAGACCTTCTGAGCAGAACTGCCGCATACCCGACCACATTTGCTAATGCGTATTTAGTGTTTGAAATAAAAGCCGGTTGAGAACATACTGTCTGATTCCATTGATGGAAATGTCCAGCGTAGGCAAATGCATAGAGACAGAGAGCGGATGGGGGTGGTTGCTAATGGGCTCGAGGTTTCTTTTGGGCAGTGATGAAAATGTTTTGGAATTACAGAATAGTGGTGTTTACACAAGTCTACTGAGTGTAGTAAAAACCACCAAATTGTAAACTTTAGAAAGGTGAATTTTATGGAATGTGAGCTATAGCTCAATAAAGCTGTTATTGAATAAAAGGAAATAGATTGGGGCATTCAGGCATCTTCTTGAATGGCAAAAACTTATTGCCAGGAGGCCAACTGGGAAAGTCCCATCCTCTGGGCAGTTCCGTAGAGGTAGAGCCGCACATTGTGCTTGTCACCGGATTCCTCTGTTGGTACTGGGTCTGGCCCGTGAGCAGACAGCCCGGGGAGAGCATCAGTATTTGCTCTTCAGGGAGACTCACTCCTGACAGCCGGGAGGCTCCTGGGCTGGGAGAGTCTCTTCCTGCAAGTTAGAGGAAGTGGGGAAGGCTGCGTGGGAGGCGAGGCAGGCAGGAGCCCAGGCCTTGCTCCAAGAGCGGTGGGAGCCATGGAAGGTGTTAGAGCAGCTGGGGTGGCAGGAGTCACTGGCCGCAGAAGGGCAAGTGGGTTCACGTGTGTGGGGAGGAAGCTTTCAGCTACTGGTGGCAATAGGGAGAAGTCGGGGGATCTGAGAGGTACCCCCAAGGCACAGGGGGTCCCACCTGGAACTGGTGCTTGGAGGGAGGTTGCTGGATATAGCCCCTGAGCTAAGACTGCGCGTGCAGGTGATCTCCCCTCTCCCCAGCCCATTCACTGGCGGCTGGGGCTGAGCAGGGCTGTGAGTCTGCGAGTCCCAGCGCCTAAAAGTGGAGAGGCCTCCAGAAACTCTGTGAGGGAACAGGTGGGGCCAGGGTGGACCTGGCCCTTCTCTTTGTCCAGGTGTGATTGGAGCCATGAGCAGGTGTGCTCAGGGGCCGTCCACACAGGCCGCTGTCGTCTCCCAGCACTTCCCAACAAGCATTTAGCTTGCCTTGCTCCTAAGTGTGTTTTCCATGCACTGCCCTGCTTCTGGAGGAAAGGAGCAGCTGGTTGGAAAAAATTCCCTTTTAAGAATAAGAATTATTAAAAAGTAGTTGTCTGGGGTCGCCTGGGTGGCTCAGTGGGTTAATGCCTCCGCCTTCGGCTCAGGTCATGATCTCAGGGTCCTGGGATCAAGCCCCGCATCAGGTTCTCTGCTCAGCAGGAAGCCTGCTTCCCCCTCTCTCTCTGCCTGCCTCTCTGCCTACTTGTGATCTCTCTCTCTGTCAAATAAATAAATAAAATCTTAAAAAAAAAAGTTGTCTGGCTCCATCATTTGAGTTACTTTAACTTAAATTTACTCCGTTTAATGAAACACGGGTCAAAATAAGGATGTTATAAACATTCGGGAAAGATGGGATTGGCTTCTCTGGAAAGCAGGATCAGAGTCTTTGTTTCTTTCTTTTTTTTTTTTTTTTTTTTTTTTTTGACAGAGAGAAAGAGAGATCACAAGTAGGCAGAGAGGCAGGCAAAGAGAGGGGGAAGCAGGCTCCCCGCCGAGCAGAGAGCCTGATGCAGGGCTCGATCCCAGGACCCTGAGATCATGACCTGAACTGAAGGCAGAGGCTTTAACCCACTGAGCCACCCAGGCGCCCCTTTATTTCATTTTTTTATTAAAGATTTTATCTAATACAGAGAGAGAAAACACAAGCGGGAAAAGGGGGAGAGGGAGAGAAGGAAAGAACTTCAAGCCGACTCCGTGTTGTGCTGAGCCTGATGTAGGGCTTGATCTCATGACTCTGAGATCATGATCTGAGCGGAAATCAAAAGCCACCCAGGCGCCCCGAGAAGAAGGTATTTTGAAATTTAAGTTTCACGGGGAGATACAGTGAATATCAGACAGCCCTGCGGACACCTGGGTGGCTCATTCAGTTAACCGTCTGACTCGTGATTGCTGCTGAGGTCATGATCTCGGGGTCGTGAGATGGAGCTCCCCCGTGTCTGGCTCTGCGCTTAGAGTGGAGCTCTAGGCTGAGCTGCCTCAACTTTGGGGACCCGATTTCAGTAGTAGCATTTAAAGCCAGACCTGCCCTTGTAATTCAGCCCCAAGCTGTAGCTATTAATAAATAGTATTAATCACCACGAAACTGTAATTCATCAGATGAATCATCTGTCTGATTTTGCATAGATTAATAACCATTCTGGTTATGGGACTACTGCCAAATTAATTGTACTGTAGCGTAAAAATTGGTGATATGATCGAATGAATCTTCTCAGTGCTTTCTTAAAAATGTGGTCTTGGGGTGTCTGAGTGGCTCACTCAGTTAAGCGTCTGCCTATGGCTCAGGTCATGATCCCAGGGTCTTGGGATAGAGTCCCCCGTAGGGCTCCCTGCTCAGCGGGGAGCCTGCTTCTCCCTGTCCTTGTGCCCCTCCCCTGCTTGGGCGCACTCTCTCGTTCTCTCTCAAATAAATAAAATCTTACCCCCCCAAAAAGTTCTTAATCATCATAAGATTGTATTCAAATTATCCTCATAAGTAATGAGATTTTGTATTTGTAGATACGACTTCGGTTCCTGTAGAGTATATAGCATGCTGCAACAACTTCTTCATTATTTTCTCAGAGGCAGGATCTGTAAGGCGAAGGATTCGAGGGGAGCAGACCCTGTATGAGCCCGGTGGGGAGGGTGTGGACTCTTGCTCCATGACTCTTTCCTAGTAGGACCTGGTTTCACATTCCCCACCACCACCAAAAAAAAAAAATTACTGATGACGTGATTACTACATGATTACTATGAAATCATGTTTCAGATTTTAATGGAGAAGCAACATTCAGGTTTTAGGTAATTGAGGCTAGTTACATTCTGAGTTTTCCCTCCCATCTTTTTAGTTCAGCTGTTTAAACATTAAAAGATGATTGATTTCTAGTAAGAGAAAGGAACATCTGAGTTGGGATACATAAGCCTAGAAATCTTCCATTGATCCCCCCACCCCCAGGAATAATGTATTTGGACAAAAGTAATTGCATGAGCCCTTTTTGCAGCTAGCTCGGGGAATTCAGAGCTCAAGCAGGGGAACAATGATGGAAAGCCGGAGGAACATTCTGGGTATTGGAATGCCAGCGAGTGGATCAATACCCCTGCTGTGCTTCTGTGATCCCAGTGCACAAGAATTCTGCCCTTTTGAACTGTGCAGGGTCTCACTGAGCGGGCCCAGTCAGTGTGGCGGATTTCCCCGGTTAGGATGCCTGCATTATGGTTCAGAACCTGGGAAGTGCAGGCAAGAGACATTCCAAGCCAAACGTTCCCAGAAGTCTCCCCTGGGGCCAGCATGGGCAGACACACACCGGGACCGCCACCTTCCCGAGATTCTCAGGATTGCCTCAGTGAGAGGAGTGTTTCACTGCTTTTAGAGGGCTGTCTCTTTGATGGGGTAATGGCAGAAAAGATTTCTCCTGGAGAAGAGTTGACTATTCTTACATAGGGAGCATTGGACAAAGAAGCCCTAATATCAAAATACAATGGTTATGGAATAATGTGTACTTAGGATACTGTTTTGAAGGACTCTAGAAAATTCCAACTTTTAAAAAAAATTCCCTTTGCTCTGTATTAAAAAAAAAAAAAGAGGGAAGGAATTGCAGGCAGTGTGTGTTAAGCCTACTTTGTTTGCTGGGGTAATTGCCACGTGGCTTTTTCTCCCTAGTAGAAGCCATGCTCATAGTATAATTAATCCTTGCATCCAGAAACAGTATTTGTACATAATCCCATGACAGCATGAACTTTTCCTTTAACTTTTAAAGCTTTTTGGTTCTCATACAATGGTGAGAATCTTTCAGTGTTCTGTTCCCATAAACCGGACTGGGGATGAGAAAATGAACGAGCTGGCATCTTCGAGAAGGTTATGTGCGTTAACTTCCGGTACTCTTCCTGTGTTTATATGCATGCTGCTAAAATGCTCTCTGGCCCCGCTCCTCCTCCAGGATCGTGGATGAAAGGACATTGTGCGCAGTCGTTGGGAAACAGGCATTCCGAAACACTTGTCTTCTTTTAGACACCGTGCTCAAGCTGGGTGCGAGGCACGAGGCCCGGTATTTGTGCATGTGTGTGTGAGAGTGTGTGTGAGATAGAGAGAGAAAAAGCTGCTTGGCGCAGCCAGCACCACTCCCCCCCCCCCCCCCCCCCCCCCGCCCCGTGCATGCCACACACCTGGGGACCTCGGAAGGGCGGGTGCCCGGGCGGCCTTTCCGTCAGAACCCCTGGTTGTAGTGTAAGCTCCCGGGTGATTCGACCTTGGCCTTTACGTTCTTGGGGCTGCACTGGTCCCTTTAGCGCAAGCTTCCCACACCAGCAACTGCAGGGCTTGACGCCGAGGGCCCGGGTTCCCCAGGGATCAGCATCCGCACAGCACTGTCCGGCGCCTCATGCATGATAAGCCCACGGCGAATGTGCAAGGTTCAATGGAACTTCATTCGTTTCTTTATTTGTCAGGTTCAACTGAACTTTGTCAGGTTCAACGGAACTTTATTCATTTATTTATTTTGGCCTGTTGGGTTTTCAGCATGGTCATCCAAGCCATGTCTCTCATAAGTCATAGCCTTCTCCATCCGTGCTGAACTTGGGTGACCCAGACCGTGCAGACGGGAATGGTACGAAGTTGGTGTGACATCTAGGTAGGATTGCACACCCTTCTTTGATAGGTGTTGTTGTCTTAAAGATCTGTTTCTAAGAGTAACTGTAGTTTCAGCTCTTGGTTACTGAAAAACCAGTATCAGCAATAAGAAAAGTCACTCTATGCAATCGTTCCTTGCCCAGGAGGGGCAGGATTTGGGGGAACTTTGCGAGAGGCGTAAATGCTTTTGAAAAGGTGTTCAGTCGTGAACCATCCCGAGCCTTTGGACCTCTACTGAGCCTTAAAACTCCGCTGAAAACTGGTTCTTGGAAATGTTACAGCAGGTTTTGTGTAGATGGAAGAAGGGGGATGACTTCACATTTCCCCAGACACAATGGATTGAATTCCAGGCTGTGTATTTGAGTCACCTAGGGGAGTTTTGGAAACTATTGATGTCCAGGGTATACCCCAGACCAGTCAGGGTCACAGGGTGGGCCCAGGTGTCAGTGACTTTATTTTATTTAAAGATTTTATTTGTCAGAGAGAGAGACAGCGCACAAGCAGGAGGAGCGGCAGATGGCTCCCCACTGAGCAGGGAGACAGATGATGTGGGACTCGATCCCAGGACCCTGGGATCATGACCTGAGCCACAGGCAGACGCTTCACGGACTGAGCCCCCCAGGTGCCCCGGAATCAGTGATGTTAAAGCCCACCCGGAGATTCAGATGTGTACTCAAGGTGGAGAATCACAGTCTTACCTTTTGGCCTTAACTCTTGCGGGCAGGTTTACAATCAGGGACCAAGAGTTGTCTGCAGAGCTCGAATGAAATTCAGTCCACCTGGCCGGAGGGCTCCGTGGGTGCCCTGCACAAGTGTGTTTTCCGAACCCAAGGAAGGCACATGGGTTCCCTTTGTGCCAGCGTAAGGGGACAGGGTCAAGCTGGAGCTGAGGGGTTTTAAAGCCAAAGATGTGGGGCGAGCACCTGTTTTATGGGGTACGGCTGCCAGTAGGGGACCTGCCAGGTGGTACGCCAAATGCTTTGCTGCCAGGATCGTCTGAGTGGGGTCTCTCATCAGCCTCCTCGAGGAGCTTGTCACAATGCAGACTGTCGGCCTTGCCCCCCGGCCCAGCAAGCTGTTTTAAGCCCGTGGTATCCAGCTCGTAGGCCGCTTTGTGGGAACCTCAGCTTTGTGTGCGTCATCTGATTGGCTCCTTAGATCTACTCTGAGGGAGTGCTTCCTGCTTTTTATATGCTCTGGTGTTGAAAACTGAAGTTTGGGCATCTCCGTTTAAAGTGGCAGAGTTGGCGGATGGTAGAGCTGTGAACGGGGCTCGGCCAGGCGCCCCGCGGCTCTGGAGGTAGGCTCCGGGACTCGGGGCTTCTCCTTTGGAAGCCCCTGACTCCAATCTGTTCACCCCTATGCGTCTCTTTCCAGAACCGACGAGATGAGATAGAAGGTGTATAAGTGCAGGGCTAGCAATTAGTTTTAATAGATGTTTAGCTTTTAAGTAAGTGCTTATCTAGACTTAGGGGTGGGCCGGGGAGGGGTTCCTGTCTACCTTACGCAGGACTGTGGTGCTTCGGTTTTTCTTAAAATCATGTCTGTGTGTTACTCAGACACAGTTCTACAAACGGCAGAGCAGTACTCGTTTCCATGTGAACAGGAAAACAAAAAACCTCAGCAAGGTGTGAAGGCTGTAGAATTGTGTGGGAGTCAGGAAAGCGGATGCTGACGGCTCCTGGTGCATTGACCTCCAACCGTCTTTGGAACTCTGCGTGGTTTTCCCTAGTGTAAACTTGGGAGGCTAACAGGGAGCTTTATGTAATGGGTAGAGTGTTCCGTGTATGTTTAAGCAATCTGTGCCTGTTGCTGATGGTATTACAAACAGCACTAGTCTGAGTCCCCCCCAGCGGGTGGGTGTCCTTATACTGGGTGCCGTGGGTTTGATGCAGGTGGCTGATGCCGCGGGTGAGTGATGGCAGTGGCCGGAGGCATCCTTTGGCCGTGGAATCCCAGGGATGCCGTGTCCAAGATGGAGCAACAGGATCACTGTCTCCAGACCGCAGGTAGCTGCGCACTCGGCTTCCCCTCCAGGCCTCAGGGGGACAAGAACGCCCTGCAGGCTTTAGGGCTGGATGATGGGGAGCCAGTCCTAGTACGAGAAACCTTTTTTCCTCTGTGAAAACCCCGCCAAAAATTTCAGGGTTGAGAAATTGCCTTTGGCGGAAGATGAATCATGAAGGTATGTTCTGAAGTTAGCATCTGAGATAGAAAGTATGATTCAGATTGGAGAAACCGTGCACACCTGCCCCAGCATGGGGACCAGAATGGGCTTATCACGCCCGTCTCACTGGGGTAGGCTGGTTACGGCGCAGGTTTTCGGGGTGAGCCGACCAGGGACTCAGAGCTCGTGCGGTAGGATTCAGGTGGCGGCTTCAGCCTCGAGAACAGGTCCGCCGTGCATTGCTGAAGATCACGGGTTACCGGCTCCAGAAAATCGCCAGCTCTTTTTCCAGGGGCAGGTCCAGCTCCTTCTGAGGGTTCGCACCTGGGAGAGGCAAGGTAGCCGCTTTGTGCCCGTGGTCGAGTGAGCATGACGGGGGCCGGGGGGGGGGGAGAATCCCAGACCCCGGGGTTAGGAACACTGTAGCACAAAACACCTGTGCGGGTCCCTTACCACCCGCTGGCCGTGTTAGCGAGCCTGCCCTCGAAGGCTATCTGAGCTGGGCGGGATCCTTTGGTCACCGGTGGGCGCAGCTCGAGCCAGGGGTGGGGGGGTGGGGGGCCTGCGTGGCCCCTGGAGGGGCCGGCAGGAGCCGGAGCAGACGTGGGATCCACGCCGCACAGACTCATGTGCGGCGGCCGGACTGACCCGGCTCCGCAGCTTGTCACTGGCCCGGCTCCGCAGCTTGTCACGGGACGCGCGGGGCACTGGGGGCCAGGTCACCCGCTTTGAGCCGGCAGCTCCCGGCTTGCATCTATATTGGGTGCTCGTTCCCCTGGCCAAGGTCCGGACGGCCACTGTTCGATGTCTCGTGTTGAGGCTTCGCAGAAACCCGCCTCGTAATGGGTTCAGAGGGAGGGTGAGGACCTACTGTCCTGGTTTCTGCAGCAGCAGGTGGCCAGATGGGACGGCTTCCGGGGGCTGTGCTTGTGCACAGGGACAGGAAGGACTTGTCGGGAACACTGGGGCTGGCTTCTTCCTGCTCACTCACACACGTGTTCTGCCATCGTCCTGACAGAGCAGACCTGCGGCCCATCCTTACCCTGTTGTGTGCTGAGAAAGGACGCCTGTGCTCACAGCCACCCTAGAGAAAGCGTCACGTCACACCCCTCATGGTCTTTGGGTGCCAGCAAGTTCTCCTGTGCCTAAGCGGGACCTTCTTGGGGGTGGGGGGCGGCGGGCGTGCTGCTAGGGGTTTCTAGGTGCCCTGGGGACGACTCTCTGGCTTTCCCCCTAAGCACGGCTTGGCCTTGCCTCTGTAAGTCTGAGACTTCCATTCCCTCTTTTCCTAACCCTTCTGAAATTCCCCACTCCTAGGTCAAAATGTTGGGTGATGATCCGCAAGTTATTATTTTTTTTGAAGATTTTATTTATTTATTGGACAGATAATAAGAGAGGGAGCACAAGCAGGGGGAGCGGGAGAGGGAGAAGCAGACTTCCCGCCAAGGAGGGATCCTGATGGGGGGCTCGTTCCCCTGGGATCATGACCTGAACCGAAGGCAGACGCCCAAAGACTGAGCCACCCAGGTGCCCCTGCAAATTACTTTGCTTCACTTCATTGTGAACCTCTGTTCATTTTTAGTTCTTACCCCCGCCCCCCCCCCCCCGTGCCTCCCCAGGGAGCTTACTGCAAACATCCTAACTGAACACATGTTTCCTAAGAACTTAAATACCAAGGATTACTTGCAATGAACTGACACCCCCCTCCCCCCGCCCCATGCTCCTCTGTGTGCGGTTATCGGAGCAGAGAGCGGGAGAGAGCCCAGTCCATTTCGGGCGCTCGGACGAGCAGCCTCCGTGCACAACAGACTGCTGAGTCCGCAGATGCGTCCGGTGTAAGGCGGGGGGCGGGGGGGGCGCTCATGCAGATGGGGCAGGCCGGTCTATCCGCCTCTTCCCTGCTGCTGAATTCTCCAGCACGTTTCCCCCTGGCGACCTGAAAGGTTGGCCCTGGGTTTAGGTTCCACAGGCCCGCCTTCTGGCAGCCTCGCAGACGTCCTCTTTACTGCCGCTGGGCGTGAGTTTGCCTCCAGATAGCTGGCAATGTCTAGAGACATTTCGGTTGCTCTAGCTGCAGGGGTAGGTGGCTTCTGGCATCTCGGGGGTGGATACCAGGGAGGGCTCAGCACCCTGCAGCGGACAGGACGCCCTAGCACGGAGAACGATCCGCCCCACGTCCATAATGCCACGCAGACAGCGGTGGCCCTGGAACCATCCCTGTTTGCAGGGACCGGGGTCCCCGGAACGGGTTTGGTGGTGTGGCCTGGGTGCTGGGAGGTGGGGCAGAGGAAGCAGGAGAGCGGTGGGGAAACCTGCCAGGGAGAGCTGGTTTCCTCAAGAAGAAGGAATGCCGGCAGACAAGCGTCCTTACGACTTAGACACTAGGTGTGGGCCCCTGGAGGCACCTGGTGTCTGCTCCCCGGACCAGTTACAGGGATGACTAGTCACAGGGGTGTCCCATCCGTGCTTGCTGACAGGTTTGCGAGCCCTCCAGGCGTCTGGCCCTGAAAACAGGGAGGGCTCACCCAGCGTTTCTGGCTGTAGCCCGGAGCTTAGAGGAGATCAGGCAGGGGGAGTGCAGCCCTTGCTGACTGGGGTCCTGCGTCCGCTGCTCCTTGTGCATGAGCATGGCTCCCAGCTCCCTCTCTCCGCCTGGCTTTGGCTTGTGCAAACCTTTTCCCTCCTCCTGTCACTGTGCTGGCGCTCCTTCTCTTTCCCTGGGAGTAGGTCTCCTTTCTGGAGCTTACAGCCCTGACTGTCTTCATGTCCTCTGCAGAGCCTGACGTCACAGCCAGCAGGGACTTCCTGTCACACCCCCTCCTGCGAGCGAGAAAACACTGAAGTCCATGGACACGGTGGACGCTCCCCAAGGTCACACAGTTCGTCTAAGACCCGATGATATCTAACTGACCCTCAGGGCCTTAAAGTCTGTTTCGGGCTGTGTCTTTAAAAACACTTACTATGAATGATTATGAAATTACTACATCTTAAGAGTCATAAAAACAAGGGCAATGAATACTGAGTTTTACAGTCATTCCGGCCAGACTTCCAGTGATCAATGCAAAATAAATCCAGGCCTCTTTCCTTATCACATGGTATTTTTTCCAATTAGAAGTTTTATGGGCTGATAATGTGAATCACAGGGGTAAAAAATTTTAAGATTTTATTTATTTATTTGACAGGGACACAGTGAGAGATCACAAGCAGGGGGAGTGGGAGAGGGAGAAGCAGGTTCCCTGCTGAGCAGGGAGCCCAGTGCGGGGCTCGATCCCAGGACTCTGGGATCATGACCTGAGCCTGAGCGGAAGGCAAATGCTTAACTGCAGAGCCACCCAGGTGCCCCTGTAGGGCTAACATTTTTTAAGACTTTTTGACGTGCAGTTTTAGGTTTCTAATAAAATGGAGAGGAAAGTCGAGTGATTTTCCATCCCTCCTGCGCCCACACACGCGCAGCCTCCCCCACGACCACCGACACTTAATGGAGTGGGACATTTGTGGCGGCCGGACCCCTCATCATCACCTGGAGTCCCCGGTTTACCTCAGGATTCCCTCTGGGCTTGCGCCTTCTGTGCATTTAGACAAACACGTAACGGCCTGTATCCGTCGTGGGGATGCAGTACCGCGTATTCCCAGGGCCCTCAAAACCCTCCGGGCTCTGTCTTCGTCCCTCTCCTGTCTTCCTGGCAAGCGCTGGCCTTTTCCCTGTCTTCCTAGTTCCGCCTTTTCCAGAATGTCGTGGAGCTGCAGACGTGCCGTGTGTGGCTTCCTCAGACCGACTTAGTGGGCGCTCTGCAGGAAGGTTCCTTCATGTCTTTTCGTGGTTTGAGAGTTCCGTTCTCTTCAGTGCTGAAAGAAGGTTTTATGTTACTACCTACGGCATGAAATTTTGATATATATTTTTTTTTATGTGACGGTTTTTTGCTCTCCTTCCCGGAATGGTGAGTGGCTTCTCTACAGTCTACGCTTGGTCCTGCACACGATCTCTGACAATGATGACCCCTAAATAGTATCACACGGTGAATTTTATGTTCCAGATTCCTTGCCAAGTGTAGGACCTCAGTTATCCACTGAATCCCACAGCAACCCCTAGTTAGGTAGTGTCATTCGGTTTACAAACCAGGAAGCTGGAGCTGAGCCAAGGCTGTAAGCTGGTCCCTGCCAGATGCAAATCCAGGCTCTCGCATCCCCGATCCTGTGCCCTTCGGACCGGCCCGCCGTGCTCACCGATGGTTCTAACGCTGTAATGTGGGCATTCTGGAGGGCAGGGCGCGGGCTGTAGATCTCCGAGGCTCCCCTGTGATGGTCTGGACCACTTGCACAACCGTGAGAGTTGCTGTCAGGATTGAACAAGGATCACTCCAGAAGCCACTCTCATAAATGCGTTAGAGGTTTTAACCAACTCTGTTTCTACCTGAGATGCAAAACCTACTCCCGTCCTTTCACTGTGTGTTTTCTGTGTTCGTTAAATTACCCCTTGCCTTGACAGCTCTGTTCTCCAGCGCCCCATCCAGCACCTCCTCTCCAGGTCGATTCTCTTGTCCGCGGTGCATCGTTGTGTCTTGTTCGTCTGTCTTTATCTTTGTCCCGTGGAACCCTCCGGTCTGTGCTCTCAGTCCCGCCTGGGCCCGAGGTACCTGCCAGGTGCTCCTGCCCCTCGGCTCTACCTGTTGTGCCATTTCCTTGTGATTCGGACCCCCACACCGTAGCGCGGGGCCGGGACTGGACTGGGCTGTGGTGATATGCTTTGCATTCCCACATCTGGTAGGACAGCATTGCCTGCGAAATCTCTGTGAAATGCCCACCTAGGAGGTGTCAGGGTTAGGGGGCGTGGCAAGGGCTGGAGGTCCAGTCAGGTGGTAAGTTGCTGCTTAAAGATGCTGGATTACTGGGGCGCCTGGGTGGCTCAGTGTGTTAAGCCTCTGTCTTCAGCTCAGGTCATGATCTCGGGGTCCTGGGATCAAGTAAGTCTGCATTGGCTCTCTGCTCTGTGGGGAGCCTCCTTCCCCCTCTCTCTGTGCCTGCTTGTCTGCCTACTTGTGATCTGTGTCAAATAAATAAACAAAATCTTTAAAAAACAAAAAACAAAAAGATGCTGGATTGGAGAAGATGGCGGAGGGACAGCAGAGAGGGGAAGGAGGCAACAGCGGGGAGAGGAACAGGTGATGAAGACTGGAGAAGCAGCCAAAGGAGAGTGGAAATGAGACACGGAGGACAGACCGTGGTACAGCCCTTGTGTGGGAAGGGTCCGAGAGGAATCTCTTCCCTCCGTGCTGGCGACATCCTTGGACCTTGCCTTCCGTGGGACTCCTTGCCCCTGCACAAGGTGATGTGGGTGGTTTGCCTGAAACGGCCTTCGGAGCCTCTTTGGGGGGGGGGGGGGTTTCGATGGCGACCATCCGCGAAGAAAAGGGAGCCCGGGGACAGAGGGCGCAGGTGTGCTTGGTTTCCCCGCTAGGGACGAGCGGATATCGCCAGCTCCAGCATGCCACCCGCAGACACTCGGCCAGGCTGCGCAGCCTGGGGAGGTCCAGGAGCCAGGCCCTCCCTGCTCCTCCTCGGGTAGAGCTGACGGACAGGTGGCTTCGAGCTAGATCGAGCTAGATCCATTCGGACATTGAGGGGCACTTGCCAGCCGGTCGCACCCGGTGGCTGCTCTAGCAGGTGCCGCTCCTGCTCCCTGATTGGCCAGTCAAGGTCGTCTAGTCAAGGTCGTCTCTGTTCCGGAAAGTAGGTCACATCCCGTTAACCCTGGAAAACACAACAGCAATATTTACTGTAAACATGGTGACCTCATATTCTGTTCTTGAGCTGGGTGTCGGGAAATTTGACTTGAACTGCCACTTTTTTTTCTTGACCTGTAACCTGTGCTTCCTTGTGGCTTGGAGGAGAGGCGCACAGCTGGTAGGAAGGAGGGGGGCTGTGTACAGGCATACGTGGCGGGGGTGTGGCCCACGGTGTCTGGGAGTCCTGCCTCCCCTGTTCCGTCCGTGCTGCTGTCCCTCCTCCCTGGGCGCCCCACTTCCTCCATCCCCTGTATCTGTTTCTTGGCTGGTGGTTCAGGTAAAATCCAGCCGCTGTTGGCCTGCGGTTCCTCATCCAGGAACCGGGCTGGGAAGCCCTGCCTTGCAGCACTGCTCCCGGATCCGAGGGCCTGAGGGGCGGCCGGAGCTCTGCGGAGGGGGCTGGGAATGACCCAGAAGTCTGCGTCTCCACGCGCTCCTCTGTGCTGTCTGCTCCCTTTGTTCCTCTCTCCGTCCCCGCTCGCTATCCCCGCCCGGTTGTCGTAGTTTTCGGCAAGTGTCTGAATTCACGCGTTGGGACTGTGTGTCTCAGGGACTTAGTAAACTCAGACGTTGGCGATTTTCCACCATTTCCATCACCCGTGGAAGATCCTTTGTGCCCTCTGTACCTCCCTGTTCCCACCTCTGCCTCAGGGGACCTCGAATCTTCTGTCTCCAATAATAGATTGGCCTGTTCTGGGGATTTCCTGTCAATGGTAGTCCTGCCCGGCTCTGGCCTTCTGTATCTGGCTTCCTTCACCCAGGATACCCTGTGAAGGCTCACCCCGACCCTCGGCTTGTCTCGGTACTGCATTCCTTTTCCTGCCCAGTCCCGGTCCGTTGTGTGGCCAGACGACACTTGTGTGTCTGTTCCCCTGACGGGCATGCTGCTGGTTACCTGTGCTCTGGTGCAGGTGGACCCCCCCCTTTCCAGGCACTTGAGGGAGGTGGTCCGGCTCTGTGTCCTGGGGGGATGGGCCACTTGAGTCCTTGGAATAGCCATTCCGTCCCTTGTAAGCAGGGGTGGGGGTTTTCTCCTAATATATCAGGGTTGTTAGAAAATCTAATAAACCAAATATCTGAAAAATGTGTCTCATGTCTTTTCTCGCTGACCTCAGGAAGTAACTCTAAATTCTTGTCATGTGGAGAAAAATCCCCAGCTTTATCAAACTGACAGCTAAATGGAGAGCGGCTTCAGGAGACATATTCTCTATGTCGTTTTTTCTGAAAATGTGTGGTGTGCACATGCCTCGTCTTGCCCTCGTGAAAGCGTGGAATGTGTACTGACCCGAGCGAGGGAAGCTCTGTTGCGGTGGGGACAGGCCTTCGGGCTCTGTGTGCTGCTGGGCCGCGTCCCCGTGCCGAGCTCTGCGATTTGCGGTGCCCTGTTTACTTCGTGGTGTGCAGCTGGAATGAGGGGGTCAGACGCTTGCCGCCCTGTGCCCCTGGGGCTCCGGCTCCTTCCTCGCAGGGTCCCGGATACGGCAGGGCCCCTAAGGACTGACCCGTTTGCACCTGCTTAGAGCAGGGCTTGGCGAAAGGGCAGGGCTTCATGCAGGGCGGCCTTCGGGCGGCGCCGCAGGAGCAATGTGTCTTCCTGCGGTCTGCAGGTCTCAGCGGGAGCCTGGGGATCCACACACCCACAACATACATTAAGTCTTCACTCCTAGGAGTCGAAGTAATTTGCACAGAAGCATCTAGAATGGCAAGCAGTGCCTCATGGTAGATCCTTTGTTTCTTCTCAGACTTACAGCCGGAAGCCCTCTGCAGCTAAACGGGCCAGAAGGAAACGAGAGGGTTAAGAAAACTTGAAGAGAACCTCCCCTTGATACCGACTTAATTTGGAAAGCATTTGCATCCAGTGGTCAAAGGGCCGGCGCTTTGCCCTGAACCAGGCTCTGCTTTGTCATACGGGGGCCCAAGCGGTCCCCACTAAGGTGTCATGATCAGCCTTCCAGGGAAGGAGATCGGACACCTGACGACGGGGCTGGATGCGTTAAATCGTGGCATCGTTTTCTGGACTGAAATTTCACCACGTGGCTCTTGCTGTTGATAGACATCCTGGAGCAGTGTCCAGTATATGCCGAATGTTCTCGGTCCCTTCCTAACTGGCGTACTGGCCCCAGCAACCTCTGTGTGTGCTGTGTGTTCTGCGAGCCAAGAGCTGTTGGGTTTCCATACCGGGTGGTGTGCGGAAGAGGAGGACGGGCTCCACGGGGCACCTGTGCTCTGGGTGTGGCCTATTCGAGTGGTTGGTGGCCTTCTCTTGTCACCCACATGTCCTTACCCAGTCTGGGGGAAAACGTTGTTCGTTAGTATGGCGGGTCCTGAAGTTGAAGAGCGGCTTGGCACCCCCAGCCCTCCAGAAAACAAGTGACTGAGAGCTTTTGAAAACTATTAACTGAACTTCTTAGCAGCCTTAGGTGATTTTTTTTAAAGATTTGTTTACTTATTTGAGAGTGATGGTGAACAGGAGAGGGAGGGAGAATCTTTTTTTGGGTGGGGGGAGAATCTCAAGCAGACTCAATGCTGACCATGGAACCCAGCGCGGGGCTCGATCTCCGGACCCTGAGATCACGACCTGAGCCGAAACCAGGGTCGGACACTCAGCCCGCTGCACCACCCAGGTGCGCGCTCCCCCCCATGCAGTGCTTAACTGCTTAGAACCAAACCGTGAGCTCTTGCACAGTTGTTCGAGAGGGATTTTTTTTTTTTTTTTGAGCCTCTAAGGAATAAAGTTGAGTTGAACAGTTCAGTAGGTTTTGACGTATGTGTGTATGTGTGAAACTCCGCGTGATGGAGGGAAGGACACCAGCCATCGCTGCGGAAGTGTCCTCCTCCTGCTTTGTCACGTCTCCTTCCACCACCTCCCCAGCCGCGCCCCCGACCTGCTGTCACTGCGGGGCCGTGTGCGTGGTCTGCAATCCCCTAGGAACGGAGTCCGGGGGGGCAGGTGGCAGGGAGCACGTGTGTCTGGCTGGCGGCTCCTGCTCAGAGTGAGTGACGTGTTGTCGAATACGCATCACACCTGTCTCCCTGCGTCGTGTTGCATTGGCAGGTCATGTGTTAGATGCTGGTGGGCTTCTTTCTTTTTCTTGCTCTCAGAGGCTCAGTTTCAGGAAATCACTGAAAGGAGAGCCCACAGGAGAACAGACCCTTTCCCTTGTCTGCCAATGTACCTCTCCAGGCTGATGGGTTGGGAGCGGGGGCTTGTGCCTTTTCTGACTCCCGTATTTACATCACATGCCACGGAGCTCTAACTTCAACCTTCACTTGACTTTCCCAGTTGAGATAAGACCTTTTTTCTGCCAGATTTGAGGTCCTTGGAGGCCTTGGTTTTATCATCACCAAGAGGACAGGGGAAGGTGGCTGGTGATGACGGGGTATGATGTCACGTTGGAAAGAGAACTCCGCTCTCCACGAACCTGGCACACCTTAATTCCCACGTATCATTTCTAAGCCCCCTTGCTATGCTAATTTTTAAATTTGAAGGGATGTATATTACTTTTATACAGAAAATCGTATCAACTTTTCTACAGAATATTCTATGAATTGAACTCCCATGTGGCGTTGCTTTCTATCCTGCATTCTTGTGCACAGGTGAGACGACAAGAAGTTCAGTTTAACCTCAGGCTTAACATCTGTTGCTGCTGTTTTCCACAGTCACTAACTGAAAACAGATTCAGTGTTCTCTGAAATTATTCAAACGGTGAATATCCTACAGCAATTCAAGCTGCTATTTGGGGAGTTTATAGGAGGGCAAATGCTTATAATTTAAAGTTGCTTACACAACATAGAGAAAAAATTGAAGACATCAAGATGTTACATTTTTTTAGTTAGGGAATGCGGGTGAGTGTTTTCCCACCGCCACACATACACTTCTTCATGCTTTTATACAACGTAAAACTCCTTTGTACTGAGTATTTTTAAAAAAGAAAATGAATGTTGTATACAACTTTGCAGAACTTGGCTTTTCCAAGTAGGGTTCTTTGAAGATTTAAAGATTTATTTCTTTTAGAAATTCTTTGTAGCCTCCATTGCAGTGAGTATGATAAAATAGTTCACGTGCAAGGCTTTGTATGAGGCATAAAACAGTGTCTAAGTGACCGCACTACCTTCTGCTAAGACTCATGCCTCGTCCCTCTGGCTTCTGTGAAGACCAGAGAAAGCCCCGTGGGGTTTTCGATTCAGGCCATCTTGAATCCCCAGAAAGAGCAAGAGGGGAGGGGGCTGGAGAGAATATCCCGGAGGCCAGGGTAGGAGAGCAGCAGTGTGTTGCTGTGTGCCCCACGGGGGATGCTGGCTGCATCGTTCCTCACCCGGACGGCTCCGGGTCCCCCTGCCTCCTGTCCTGGGCAGCCGCGAGAATCGAGTCTGCGTCTGTCGGCTCTTTCTTCCCAGCATCGCTGGGCACTCTCCAGTGATCACTCAGAAGGTGCTGTGTGCAAACATGGTCTGTTTTCTCTACCAGGCCGCAGAATGCGATCTTCACGTTCAAATGTTCTGATGCTGGGGTGGGTGTGGGGTGTGTGTGTCCTTGGGCTTCTGTAATCTGGCGGCAGGAGCGTTCTGTGTTGTAAATTTCTCTTATTTATGACTTCCTGAGAGTTCTTTCTCTCAGTTCCTCTTAAAGTTAATGTAAACTTAGGGAGTTTGGACCGTTTCCCTTTTAACCTATTATACTTAGTAATAGATTTTGTTATTTAGAGAAATTTCTGAGGGTCCATGTGGGACTCAGAGGGATTTCTCTGAAGTGTTCTTATTTTTCCTTTGAACCACGGTAGGCACTTGGCCTGTCCTAAGGTCCTTGTGAGAGAATTCACACGGCCCTGTGCATGGTGGCTGGATGACTTTGAACCCTAAGTCATAAACATGGTGGGCTCTTTAGAGCGAATCAGAAGAAAGACCCCTCCCCACCTACTGTCCTTGAGTCTAAAGCGAGCACCTAATCTGATGGCCAGATGCCTGTGGTTCAGGGTTTTCTTAGGGATCTCTTCCACTTCCCCTCCCACCACATGAAGGCCAGGGGAGCTGACACGTTTCAGGCCTGCCCTTTGGTTAGATGAGCCTGCCCTGCCTCTCTTTTCCTGTCCCTTCCCTGCTCCCTGTCCTAGGGGTGGATGGGGCTTTTCTTGGAAGGGAGGGAGAGAAACCTTGAGATCTGTCCCCAGTGATTCTGTGACCTTTTCTGGCTCTGTCCTGCCTGTCAGCGATGCAGGGTGCCCTCTGTCCGCCTGGCGGGAGCCCATAACCCCATGTGCCCTGGAGAACATCCGTGGCCTGTTGTCGCCCCTTTCTCAGGAACACAGGAGCTCCTGGGGTCTCCAGACAGGAGAAGAGTGCTGGTCACTCCTGGGGCCGGTTGCTCATGGCCTAGGCACACACAGTGCACTGTGGCTGCTTTAAATAAAAGCTGGATTTGGGGAAGAGTTTGTGATGTACAGAGACATTTCACCGCTGGCCCAGAGCATTCCCAGATACGGGACACCCAGCTTCCCTGCGGTCAGGATTTTATGTCATGACAGTAAGTTTCCCCAGTCCAGGAGCCGGTATTGGTAATGATCAATAAGCTCGTTCTCTGGTCAGATCTCCTTAGTTTCCCCCTGATGTCCTTTTCTGTTGTGGGATTTCCTCCAAGGTGGTACATGACGTCCCGTCCTCTTCTTGCCTTGGGCTCTCCTTGACAGAGACCTGTTCTCAGACTGCCCTTGTCTGGCTGACCTTGACCATGTGGGGCAGGGCTGGTTGGCTGTCGTCAGCACTGCTCTACCGACAGGGATTTGTCTGATCTTTCTGTCATGGTGAGCCCAACGTTCTGCTTTTCTGGGAGGAAGACCACAGACGTAAAGCACCATTCTTTTTTTTTTTAATTTTTTAAAAAATTTTAATTTATTTGACAGACAGAGATCACCAGTAGGCAGAGAGGCAGGCAGAGAGAGAGAGGAACAGGCTCCCTGCCGAGCAGAGAGCCCGATGCCAGGCTCAATCCCAGGACCCTGGGATCGTGACCTGAGCTGAAGGCAGAGGCTTTAACCCACTGAGCCACCCAGGCGCCCCTAAAGCACCATTCCTATTAAGTGTGATGTTTTTTACTGGATTTTTCCAAGTTTTCTTAATTCTAGAAATAAAGATTTTTCACAACCTCCGTGCTTTGGAAATCTTGACACTTTTAGGGGAGGAAAATCAATGAATTAACTTTGGAAGCTTTCTGGCAAAGAAACTTTTCTCACTGGAATGGTCCAGCTGGGGTGGTGGTATAGGCTGAATTTTGTCCCCCAGAATTCATATATTGAAACCCTAATCCCCAGTCCCTCAGAATGTGACCATGCTTGCAGATAGGGCCTTTGAAGAGGTAGCAAAATTAAATGAGGCTCTAGCCCAGCCTGACTGCTGTCCTCCTGGGGAGAGGGAGAGACACCAGGGATTCTGGCACGGACAAAGGAAAGACCGTGGGAGGACACAGCCAAAAAGTGGCTGTCTTCAAGCCAAGGAGAGCGACTTCGGGCGAAAGCAGTCTTGCTGACTCCTTGTTCTTGGACATCCAGCCTCGAACTGTGCGGAAATAAATTGCTGTTGTTTAAGCCACCCTGTGTGCAGAATTTGTTATGGCAGCCCCAACGGACGCGTATTGGGGGCTGGGGTTTGGGGGGGACCGGGGATCAGTGCTGCTGTGCCGTCCTGTGTCGGTAGAGCTGACCGTTTGGGGCGGGAGAGCCTGCCGCGCGTGTCCCGTGTTTGTGGTGTTCGTCCTGTCCTTCATCCTTCATTTCACACTGAAAGATTTCAAGCTCCCAGGTAGTGTTGGGCATCTCGGGAGTGCACATGCTGCCGAGAACCTCTTACCCCCACGTCGGCAGGGGCCCTCGTTGGGGCAGATCTCGTCCTGTGGGGCCGACAGAGGATGCTCCCTCTGCGGCGTGGGAGTCGGCGCATCATCTCGAAGAGCGGACTTTGCCGTTCCAGGTGTGGCGGGCCCCGTGGCCGCCGTGGCAGCGGGTCGGTGCCGCCCCTGGCGCAGCTCCGGCAGTACATAGAGCCATGCCTCTTCCTTGTGCTTTGTAGTTATTTTTGCTTTCGTTTCTCGGCTTTTTTTTTTTTTTTTTTTTTATAAAGATTTTATTTATTTATTTGACAGAGAGAGAGATCACAAGTAGGCAGAGAGGCAGGCAGAGAGAGAGGAAGCAGGCTCCCTGCAGAGCAGAGAGCCCGATGCGGGGCTCGATCCCACGACCCTGAGATCATGACCTGAGCCGAAGGCAGTGGCTTAATCCACTGAGCCACCCAGGCTTTTTTTTCTAGGTGAGTCCCTCTCTGGGTAACAGTCCGGTGTGTTCATGTGCAGGTGTTTGCCAGGCACCTGGCATCTGCCGGGCTGCTTACCAGGGGTCTCTGTGGCTCTTGACGGTTTCCGAGATCCTGGAGCCACGCGCCAGTGCTGACGGAGGGGCAGGCCTGAGCCACCAGACCAGGTCACAGTTCTCCGGAGTGTCTCCCCCAGAGCCTGCTGCTGAAAGGGCAGGGTTTCACTTCAAGCTAGCATCCCCTCCTCCCAGATGTTTTTTCTCTTGAAAACAAAGGCTTTTATTGTCTCTAGTTGTCGGGAAGGATGAGGGGGTGGAAGCTTCCAGAGTTGAAAGGGCTCAGAGCCCAGGGGTGAACTTTGTCTGGATGCTTAGCCCTTCCTGGCTCCTGGCGGCCCGCCTTTCTACCTTACTCTGCCCTCCTGAGTCTCGGTCTCTCCCTCTGCTGCAGACTCACTGCCCCGGGGGTTGGACATCATGCTTGGCGGCTGCAGTCCGGCCTCGGGGAAGGGGGATGACCAGGGCTGCTGGTCTGGACCCTGTGCCTTACCCAGATGCCTTGGTGTATGGCATTCTTCTCCCTGGCCACAACTGGAGACCACATCCTGGTTTCCTGATGCTTCTGCCAAGATGCCTTTTATCCGTCAGCATAACCTTGACTCTAGGGGCCCTAGGCCTCTCAGCAGGGAAGGAGCTGGCCTGTTGCTGGATACAGCTCTCGGACGGGAGCTCCCTGACGCCAGTGTTCCGATGTCTGTGGCCTAAGGAGGTGCCACTCCGCACCCCAAAGAAGAGTTGGTTCCGTCTGGAAAGGAGCTCTCGGGGACGGGCTGCTGCGTGTCCTCTGAATGTCGTTGCTGTTAGGATTTGTTGGGAATGGTGGGTTCCCTTCATTTGTTAATAGATGTATTTTGAGAGTGAAACATAGCTGCATTCAGAAAAGTGACCAGGCGGCTAGGACAGCCACGTGAATCTTCACGGAGCAAACACGGGTGTGTAATTCGTTGTCCACATCAAGAAGCAGAACATTCCTGGGGCGCCTGGGTGGCTCAGTCGGTTGAGCGTCTGACCACTTCAGGTCGTGGGCTCAGAGTCCTGGGATCAAGCCCTGCATCAGGGTCCGTGTCGGCAGCAAGTCTGCTTCTCCTTCTGCCCCTCCCGCTGAGCCTCCTGCTTGCGTGCTCTCACTCTTTCTCAAATAAATAAAATCTCCGGGGGGAAAAAGATTGATTTATTAAAAAGAAAGAGAGAGAGAACCTTCCTGTCTACATGTACTAGGCCCCAGAGCACCATTGGGCCTTGCCCCTAAAGATACTAAATCTTAAATTTTCACACCGTAGATTACTTTGGTCTCTGCTGGTCGTTCTTGTACACGGACTGCGCATGTACATCTGGGTCTAGGTTTTTCACTCTTCGTGTAGCAGATGTATGTGTGTTCTTGCTTGGGGCTAGAGGAGGTCACTCAGTTTGTCTCCTGAACTGCAGGGGTGTATGTGTGTGTACGTGTGTATGTTTCAGGGTACTTTTGAAAATTCTTTGTGGCTTGACCTCTTTGTGGTCCCTTTTCATCCTTCCCCAGAGATCAGCCATCTTGAACACAGATTTGAGATCTCTTGCCTCAGAGCTTATCCTGGCTACTCTGTGGTTGGGATCTGCCTTCCAGAAGATTCCGTTTTCCCACAGGCGCTTTGTAACCAGTTCACTACAGCATTGAGATTCATGCTAGCTGCTTCTGGGTTTCATTTCCTTTCCTGGAATTTCATCCATGGAATCTGGACTCCAAGACACATCAACTTCCCTTTTTTTTTTTTTAAGATTTTATTTATTTATTTGGCAGAGAGAAAGAGAGATCACAAAATAGGCAGAGAGAGAGGGGAAGCAGGCTCCCTGCTGAGCAGAGAGCCCGATGCGGGGCTCGATCCCAGGACCCCGAAACCGTGACCTGAGCCTAAGGTAGAGGCTTAACCCACTGAGCCACCCAGGTGCCCCTCAACTTCCCATTTTTAAGAGGATAATCCAACTGCTAGAATATCGCCTTTGATCTGTTGGGTTTTGTCTTTTAGGTTTGCTAAAGCTGTTAACTGCTCTTATTGTTCTGTGCTTGAATTGGCTTCAGCTCAGTATTCACGAAACCAGGCGCCTCTCCTCGTGGAGTAAGCCTGGCATACTGCCATGATAGCCATCAAACCTGGGGGCAAGGAGTTGGGCCCTCCGCGGGTTGGGGCTTCATTCTGAAGCATAAGATAACGTGCTTAGGGAGTGATACTCATCTTAGGGACTTTCAGGGCCTGTCCTGGTCTCTGCATGAGATGCTGTCACAAAGGCTCCTGCAGTGAGTGACCACAGCATGTTGGAATGCAGTGTGCTCCAAAGGAAGGTGGGATTGATTGATCTTGTCCTAAAAGCTGCGTGAATCCAGATACCAGTGCAAAACGCCAACGTACCCAGGTACTCGCAGGTGAGCACGAGAGGGGCGGTGGTGAGTGGGCGTCCAGACACGCGGGCGTTTGAGGAAGGGTGGAAGGGAGGGGCTAGCCGAGGAACCAGGGGGTCTAGAGAGAATAAGTGACCGGCGACCAGCGCTGTCAGCTGTGCGGTTCCTACGAAGTCGGTGGGGGGCGCCTCGGCCGCTCTGGACGGATGAATGCTACTTGGGATGTGATTCACTCTGTATTCTTGTCCTCACGAGTGAGTTCGCAGCCTGCGTTCTGATGTCCTGCCAACACGCTTGTGCTGCCTTCCGTGCACTGCATTCCCCAGTCTCATTGGGTGCTGGCTGATTCTAAGGATTTCTCCCCTTTGCTTTTATCATGTCCTAGTGGAATTAACTTTTAAAAAATGGTTTTTCTTTCCTCCTTCGCACCTGTGGCTGCATTTCTCCTTACACATGGTGTAGGGGAGGGATGCGAGGATCTGATGTAATCAGGGAGTTAATACCCCCCATGCCTTGGAGCCTACTGAGAGGCAAGTCCTAGGAGATAAAAATCTTTCGCTACAGGGTTACCAGGAGAGGGAAACTATAGGATATGTTTTATGTTTCACCACTAATTGGATATATGACCTTGAATGAGTGACTTCATATCTCTGAGCTGAATAAACTGCCCTTTGGCCAACTTTTTAGCCTCATGAATCTGTTTTATCTCCAAGATAGGGGTGTTCCTAGGTACATTTCCAATGGGGAAAGGTTTCATAGTGCATGCCAGGAACCCAGCCCAGCGTCACCAAGTGAGCTGTTCAGTGAAGGGTCTTGTGTTGCTGTTCCTGGAACACACACGTTCTGGTCCATGCATCTGCCTTGATCACCTAAAGAGCTAGAGCAAAGGACCATCCACTTAGAACCATCCTCAGGGCAAGAACGTTTACCCAATAGTACAGCTAACAGTACATCCAGACTTGGCCATCTGTCCGTCCACGTGTGTGTGTGTGAGAGAGAGAGAAATACAGAGCATGGGATCACCATGCAGCCTCTGTCCCTGCCCCATAAGCACGGCCCATCGGCAGCGCTAAACCATCCCGGGGTGGCTTTTTTTGGCAACTGGTGCAAGAATGCTAAAGGCTACAGCCATGTGAGGGCTCAGGAAACAGGTCACGTCCTCTGTACTTACATGCTCACCGTGGGACAGCCTGGACGTGCCACCGGCAGGAACGGGGCCTGGTGGAGGCCGCTACTTGGACGCTACTCACTCACCGTCTCTCCTTCATCTTGTTGACCTTGTTCCTTCCATTATGGAGAGTTAGGCATCCGACGCTTGATTTCTGCTCAGGGTTGATCTCAGGGTTGTGAGTGCACAATCAGTGCACAGTCTGCTTGAGATTCTCTTTCCCCTTCCGTTGCCCCCCCGCCATGCTCCTGCTTGTGCGTGCGCGTTCTCTCTCTTACTCCCTCTCAGATCTTTTTTTGAGATTTTACTTATTTATTTGAGACAGAGCAAGAGCACAAGCAGGAAGAACCGTAGGCAGAGGGAAAAGCAGGCTCCCCACTGAGCAGGGAGCCCGATGTGGAGCTTGATCCCAGGGTCCTGGGATCATGACCTGAGCCCAAGGTAGACGCTTAACCTACTAAGCCATCCAGGCACCCCAAATAAATAAATCTTAAAAAAAAAAGATTTTCCAAACATTTATGAATACTTTATGCATGGTATTGCCCTTTGGTTTTTTAATAAGGTGAGGGTAAATGACAAGGGAGCACTCATTATACAAGTGCGGCATTATTTTTTCGTGCTTTTTTTTTTATGCCCCGCCTGTGGGAGAAGTGAGGAAAGGTGGGAGAAGCAATGATTTGTGGGATACCTCAAGCATGGTGGGAAAAGTAGAGGATTGTGGGAGATGTGGGGCATGGTGGGAGAAGGAATGGTTTATGGGAGATGGGAGACATGGCGGCTGAAGGAATAGACTGTGAGAGAGGCAGGGGATTGTGGGAACGGGAATGGATTGTGGGAGAAGTGAAGAATGATGGAAGAAGAAATGGTTTATGGGGAATGTGAAGCATGGTGGCAGAAGAAACGGATTGTGGGAGCCGTTGGGCACGGTGGGAGAAGAAATGGTTTATGGGAGATATGAGGAATGGTGGGAGAAGGAATGGATTGTAGGAGAGAGGCAAGTCTTGGGTTGTTTTCACGCATTCTTTTTTTTTTTTTGGTCCAGAAAGTGTCTGAGTGCTTACCATTAGCTAGGCTCTGTACTCGGCAGTGTACTACATGAAGACTTCCAGGGAGAGGAGTTGGGTCTGATTTGGATTTGTCACGTGACAGTTTCATAATTGTCCCGAACTCCAGCAATGTGTTATTATTTCAGCCTTTTGATCATCTGTTCACAAGTCCTACTAGCAGTCGACCCAAAATAAGGCAGGACTACTTTCTCAACTTCAAAGGCCTGTTCCTTTAGAAACTGCCCAATATGTACTCGAATGAGCATGTAGTTAAAAATCTCTTACTAAATGGGCACCTGGGTGGCTCAGTCAGTTGAGGGTCCGGCTCTTCATCTCGGCTCGGGTCTGGATTTCCGGATCCTGAGTTCACGGTCTGCATTGGAGCCTGCTTAAAAAATGTGTGTGTGTGTGTGTATGCACACACACACACATATACACACACACGTATATAATGTTACTAAGAAGACCTCTTATTAAGCTCAGAGGGACACCACATCTAAATCCCAGGGTCTTGTGTTTCGTTGAATTAGACATACTCACATCGGTAAACTATTACTGATACTAGTGTGCAGCTGTCAATTAATTTGGAAAATATACTTTATTATAAAAACTGAGTGCCTTTAATGCTGTTGAAACCTAACACTGTGGTGAGAATGAGAGAAGGGGGCTGTGTGCCCTGTGCTATAGACCCCCGCCCCCTGGGGTTCCTTTGATCTCTGTAACTTCCGGTTAATTTTTTCTATGGCTGACTTGCTGACAGCCTCCTGAGTGTCTGTGACAATAAGTGGTGTTTATGGAACTTTGGTAGAGTCTTTTTGGAAATACTTTTTTTTTTTTTAAGATTTTATTTATTTGAGACAGAGCGAGCAAGGGGGTGAGAGAACACAAGTGCTGAGAGGGACAAAGAGATGCAGACTCCATGCTGAGCAGGGAGCCCGATGCAGGGTTGATCCCAGGACCCTGGATGGTGACCTGAGCCAAAGGCAGACACTTAACCGACTGAGCCACCCAGGTGCTCCGGCAATACTTGTAAAAGTAGCTTCAAGTCATACAGTTCGTTACTCACCTGCTTTTCAGCTACAGAGAGTTCCCCATCTCCTCCACAGTGCGTAGTGGATGTCCGTACTGTTGGGTTTCATGGCTCACATTTCCCCTTCCTCATGGCACCCCCATTTCCTTATAAAAATCTCCCCATTGTTAGGCTTCGTCAGGAGGACCCCCTACTTGTCACCATGACCGTCTACGGGTCAACGAAATCTCTTTGCCTCCTGCCCCTGGTTGAAGCCTGGTAGCCTCATGATGTTTTTGCCCGTCTCCCCCCACCGCAAATTAAGCACTTACTTAATGCAATAACTGTAGATTCAGTTGCCAACGTAAAAAGATAGAGGTTCCCCTGGTGGTTATGCCTTGCAAAACTCTAGTAGCAGCGTCCCAGCCGGGATATTGATGTGGGTAGTCAAGATACAGCACCTTTCCCTCACCACGAGGATCCATGCCAGTTCACGCCAGCCCCATCCCACCCTGAAGCCCTAGCCACCGTTTCTACAACTGGATTTTAAGAATAGTACCTAATCCTATACCCTCGGGACTGGCAGTTTTCACAGAGCTTAATTCTCTGGAGATTCATCCAGGGTACTGGATCAAGAGTTCACCGCATTGCTGAGTAGTAGTCCTGGCTCCTTCGCATACATCGTAGTATCCGTTCATCTACATAGTACATGTTCACACATTACATCGTGACCAGTAGGTGTCTGCCCTGAGGCCTTTGCTGACTTCCTGCTTTCCTGCTCTTTTCGCTCTCTGGAACCTTTGGGGCCGTTCTCAGTCCTGGGATTTCCGTGATTTCCTAGATCCTTGAAATAGATGCCACTTTGCTATCGAGAGCCGGAGTATCTCTGTGGGAGCCCGGAGTGATGGGGAGCGCAGGGTTACCTGGTCACATCCGCGCCTCTTGTGCTTACTGGCCGTCCCGCAGGCTGGGGCTCAAACCAGCAGCGCCGTGCCTGCCACCCGGATGTTTGAGCTCCTCGCCTAGGCATGCGGACAGAACTTTCCTGCAGTGTCTCTGTGGAGACAGTGCTGTCATTCAGGTGCGTGTGTAGAAATGCGGAAAGGTAGAGGCACCTGGGTGGGGGTGGCTCAGTGGGTTAAAGCCTCTGCCTTCGGCTCAGGTCATGATCTCAGGGTCCTGGGATCAAGCCCCGCATCGGGCTCTCTGCTCAGCAGGGACCCTGCTTCCCCCTCTCTCTCTCTGCCTGTCTTTCTGCTTACTTGTGATCTCTGTCTGTCAGATAAATAAAATCTTAAAAAACCGAAATGGGGAAAGGTACAGAATTTCAGCGTGCCCTGTCCACACTGCTGCTTTCACGTTTTGCTTACGGTGTATGCTTTTAGCTTCTGCTCTGTCCTGCCTTTATAAGGATAAAAAGCTGAAAATCTTACTCTGTAGAAACTCTCTGTTAAATTTTCTTTTCCCTCTGTTAATTATTGACTGTTCAGCTTGGAGTTAGAACCCAGGACGTTCCCCAAGTGACTAGAGTGTGTTTGATCCCTTCAACTTCTGGTTGTGGATTAACAGGCGTTCACTGAATTAGAGAAAGAGGCAGTGACAGGCTTCTTCTGCTTCTTTCAAGAGTTACCGCCCAGTAGAAAGGGCCTGCTCATTAAAGGCAGTCTCTCGTGAAGATAGACATCTGTGGGAAGGCAGGGCATCACTATCAGCTGGCTGGGCCATTCAGACCTTTGGGGAGGTTAGTGTCCATGAAAAGGCTCTGTGGCAGTCTGCACAAACCCCGCGTTAGCGCCCGACAGCACATTCCACTAAAGATGACTGATTGCAGTATTCACTTAACAGCACAGTTTTCCACGCTCTACTTGCTTCTTTTTTTTTTTTTTTTTAAGATTTTATTTATTTATGACAGAGAGAGCATGAGAGAGAGTGAGAGCACAAGCAGGGGGAGAGGGAGAGGGAGAGGCAGACTCCCCGCTGAGCAGGGAGTCTGATGAGGGACTCCATCTCAGGACCCTGGGATCATGACCAGAGCCCCCCCCATGCACCCCCCCCCATGTTCTGCTTTTAAGAAGGACCTCCCCCCACCGTGCCTTGGCAGCTTAGGTGGTACCAAACGTATTCCCTTCCGCTGCCCCAACCCCTGGTGCAATTATCCTGTAAGGATCTGTCTCACTGCTTGCTGGCTTTTCTTAACATCTGGGGCTTCATTCTTCCTACCACCTCCTTGAATTTCTCTTTGAGCTGGGTCGTCAAAGGGTTGCTTTCTGTTACCCCAGTCTCCCCTGGGAGCACAATTCACCCCTCAGTCATGCACAGATCCTCACGAACTGTCGAATTAGACCCCACCGCAAGAATGATTGTAGAACCGGAGTTTCCAGATTGGAAAGCCGAAAGAAATCCACTCAGGGTGGAATTGCTGATTTTGATGGGTAAGGAAACAAAGGCCCAGAAAAGAACAGTGGTTTGACCCAAGTGTGTGTTTGTATCTCTGGGGAAAGCTGGACATTTAAGCTCTTTCTTCAGTCCCTGGCACCCAGCCTGTGAGTTTTCAACAAAGGATGATGTAGTCCTCTGTGTCTGCGTTACCCTGCACCCTTCCTGTCCCTCCTCCCCCCGCATACAATATAAAACAATCCAGAAAACATCTTTAAAGGTTTGTGAATGTACCTCTTGGGCTTTGTAGATGATTTCCTTTAAGAGAAAAAGAAAACTGGGACGCCTGGGTGGCTCAGATGGTTGGGTGCCTGCTTTTGGCTCCGGTCTTGATCTCCAGGTTCTGGGATCGAGCCCCAAGTCAGGCTCCTGGCTGGCTCAGCAGGAAGCCTACTTCTCCCTCTCCCTCTGCCTTTCCCTGCTGCTTGTGTGCTCTGTGTCTCTCTCAAATGGATAAGTAAACCCCTTAAAAAAGAAAGAGAAAAAAGCCTATCTTCATGTGATTGCTTCTTGGGTGCTTATCAGACCTGGCACCACCCGCTCATAAGGGAGCCCCCCAGCCTGTCCTTGGTTGGGTCGGGGGAGATCCCTTATGGCTCGGAGGGGCAGGGTGTTGCCCTCCTCCTGCCGGGTCTCCAGAAGGCAGGTGGCTAGTAGGGGTGCTGCTGCGGGGTCTTCAGAACGCCCTTGCTCCAAACATGGTCTTATCCTGGAACCTTTAAGTCGCTGTGCCAGAAGGTCTTGTGTCCATTTTCATCGTAGCCTTGTCTTTGCGGCAAAATGTGATGCAGAAGTTCCCCAGGGCTGTCATAACCCAGGACTGCATAGTGGCCACTCAAGTTTACTGTCTCACAGTTCTGGAAGCTGGTTGGTAGAAAGCAGGCGTCAGCAAGACTCTGGGGACGATCCTTCCTTGCTTTCTTCCAGCTTCTGGTGGTTCCAGGCAACCGGTGGCGTTCCTGGGCTTGTGGTTGCAGCGCTCCAGTCTCCGGCTCCGTCTTCATGCGGTCTTCTCCCCTGCGTGGCTGTGCCCACGTTCTCTTTAGTTTCGTTTGTGCTTTTGAATTTTGTATGTTGCCGACACTTCAGGCCGGATATACTGTAATAAAACACCTGATGACAGGCGTTAGGAATTCACCTAATGCTTGCGTGGTAGGTATATTTATATGTTTGTTTTTATTTAAGGAAACCTCAGACTGAACAGGTTCACCTTTTGTCTGCAGTAGCTTCCTGAGAACTCTGTTGCAAGGAATAGGTATAAAACGGTTAGTCTCAGTAGCAGTAATCGTATTTAAATTCGAGCTGGGGGGCAGGGGAATATAAATTCATTACATTTCAGGTAGGACCCATGCCACGCTAAAGCATATCCCCCACTATAACCTCGCATTGCTTTGCCAGTTTGGAAGGCTGCTGAGTCCTACGTCGGGCTGCTGTGCATTCCCCTTCTGAGTCTCTGATCTCTGAGGGGAGAGGATTCTCCTCCTTGAGGGGTGGTCCGGGCTGCTGCCCACCTCCAGACCTAGCCTCTATCGTGGCGTGAGTGCCGAGGCCAGAGCGGGCCGAGCTGCCCGAAGCACCGGACGGGGGTGGCTGTTCTCTCTTCTGAGTTTCTCTCTGAGTAAAGGTGCCCACTCATTCCTCCCTCTCCTAGTGACTGGCACGACACCTCTCTCTTTGTGGCCTTTGGTGTGCTTTTCTAGACAGCTGGAGGGAGGGCAAACTTGCCTGGCCTCCCTGCAATTGTTTCTTTCTTTTGTTGATTAATTAATTTGCTTATTTGTCAGAGATAGAGAGAGAGCACACAAGCAGGAGAAGCAGGCTCCCGGCTGAGCAGGGAGCTCGATGTGGGACTCCATCCCAGGACCCTGGGATCATGACCTGAGACGTTTAATACTGAGCCACGCAGGTGCTCCTTGTTTTTAGGAGTGGAAGTAGAAGCCGGCAGATGAACAGTTTGGGTTCTGCAGGAACCAAGCAGGGGAAGAGAAACGAACTTGAAGCACGGAGGCAAGGCCATTTGCGTTCCTATTTATTTATTTTATTTAAAGGTATTATTTTTAAGTAATCTCTACACCCAGTGTGGGGCTCGAGCTCACAACCTCGAGATCAGGAGTTGCGCACTCCACCGACTGAGTCAGCCAGACCCCCCGGGATGGCCATTCTTAAATTGTCGGATTATACTAAATTGAGAAGAGTCAGAATGAATAGGAACACGGGGTTCTGGTCTTACTATAAAATCCTCCTCAGTGATTTTGATTGGCACCAATAATTTTATGACATTTCATGTCAAAACCACGTCAAAGACTGTTATACATGATACAGAGCTATTCAAGGACTCTTCTTTTTCTCCTTTTTCTTTTTTTCAAAGATTTTTCTTTTTTTTTTTTTTTAACTAAGCTTTACACCCAGTGTGGGACTCGAACCAACAACCCCAAGATCAAGAGTCACACGCTCCACCGACCAAGTCAGTCAGGCGCCCCTCAAGGACCTTTCTTTAAATGAAGAGACCAAGAACATTGTTTGCTTTTTCTTTTGTCACTTACGTTTTAAATCTGGCTTTTAAAAAATCTTAATTATAAAATGTCCACTCTTGTAAAGAGAAAAAAAAATGCACTTCTTACGTTCTGAATGTCACACACAGTGAAGAGGACCTTTGCCGGTTGTGTCGGATATTTGAGCTGTATTTGGAATCTGTCGCTGTTACTGTGCTGACTCTATTTTCCAGGCCCTTGGATAGAATTTCTTTATAGTCTGTCATGGGAGACAGTTGCCTCCCTACTTCTTTGAATAGTGATTTAAAAATCCCAAGTAGTCCTATATCAGTCCTAACAGACAAATACATATTACACATCTAATTTTGACCTTACAGGACTGCATAAAGCATGAGAGACAAAATTAAGCCAGGCTGCGTGCCTGGGTGGCTCAGTGGGTTAAGCCTCTGCCTTCGGCTCAGGTCATGATCTCAGGGTCCTAGGATAGAGTCCCACATTGGGCTCTCTGCTCAGCGGGGAGCCTGCTTCCCCCTCTCTCTCTGCCTGCCTCTCTCTGCCTGCTTGTGATCTCTCTCTCTGCTAAATAAAGATATAAAAAATCTTTAAAAAAAAATTAAGCCTGGCTGCAGCTAGCTTTTAAGAAATGACTTTGCTGGGATGCCTGGGGTGGGCGGGGGGCTCTGTTGGTGAAGCGTCTGCCTTCAGTTCAGGTCATAATCCCAGGGTCCTGGGATCAAGTCCCACATCAGTGAAGAGCCTGCTTCTCCCTCTCCCTCTTTCTGCTGCTCCCCCTGTTTGTGTGTGTAGTCTCTCGCTCTCTCTCTCTGACAAATAAATAACAAAAATAATTTTTAAAAAATGACTTTGCTGGGGCGCCTGGGTGGCTCAGTGGGTTAATTCCTCTGCCTTCGGCTCGGGTCATGGTCCCAGGGTCCTGGGATCGAGTCCCGCATCGGGCTCTCTGCTCGGCAGGGAGCCTGCTTTCCCCTCTCTCTCTCTGCCTGCCTCTCTGCCTATTTGTGATCTCTGTCTGTCAAATAAATAAATAAAATCTTTAAAAAAAAAAAATGACTTTGCTGAGCTTGGCCACGTTGTGTTAAACCCAGGACCAGGAAGAAATGGTGATTCCATTCACCCCCAACGTGCACAACCCCGGGGATGTGGTGGGGTTCTTGGCATGTCTGTGCCTTGCGTCTCCACACTCTGCCTATCGTAAACTAAGCACATAAGAGTAACTCCATGTTTGTAGTTAACTGGTGAATAATTCCGTCTTTAACCTGGGAAAAAGAGGAGGTGGGCTACTAAGCCAGTTCTGTGATCTGGGAAAAGGTTGCACGCCCTCAAACCACAACACAAAGCTTCGAATTTGCCCAGCTTGGCTGTGGGCTATGGCTCTGCTGTGTTAGGGAAATGAAGTCCTTTTATTTTGACTTTTTTTTTTCTTAAGACCTAAGAGTGTTTCCCCTTTCTCGCTGCAAAGCTGTGAATGAACTCGGGAGAAATAAATAACATTAAGGATCGAAGATTCAGCCTGTACAAGTTGGCTGTTGGAAAAAGTCAGCAAAGCGTTTCAGATTTTTTTGTGCCCTCTCCTTATGGTCAGAGTAGCTTAAACCTTCAGTGTTGTTCTTTTTCGTGACAGAGAAGAGTTCCAAGTTAGATAATCATTTGGCTATTTGGGTTTGAGTCTGACTTCAGTTCACTGTGGAGAAATAATATTACTGATGAGGTGAGGAATGTGTGTAGTGTCAGGAAAACCTGCTTTCGCGCAGTCCCATTGCGTTTGAACAGTCAGATTTTAGACGCTCCAAGGTTTTTTTGTGTTACAGTGTTTTATACCATTTTTCTTTGTCAGCAAGGGATACAAGCCTTAGATGAGGAGAAATGTAATGACTCCCCATTCCTGCTAGATTTTTTTTTTTTTAGGGCAGATGCAATATGTCTTAATAAGCAAGACATTATAGGGTTTTTTAGCCTGTTTCTTAGACATAATAAATTCTGCCTCTACATACCTTGTTTGCTTTTGTAATTAAAATTTTTTTTGCTCTTTAGAAGTATTCTGTATGTTGATTTTCAAATTACAAGAAAGATAAATGATCCGGATTTATAAAGAATTCTGGCTCATTTGAAAGTGACCGTGTCACTGCTGAATGGATTGTTCTGGTTTTCTAAGGACTTTGCCCCGGGCACTGGACGGGAGCGGACAACCAAGGCCGTTGAGTCTGCTGTCCTGCATGCTGTGCCCCAGTCCCGGCTGTCCGCCCCTGGAGCCCTGGCCGGGACTCTCCGGGTCCTTCTCTGCCGCTTGCCCAGCAGCTGCAGCGTCCGGGAGCACCAGCCGCTTCTGCCCCCTGCTGCGGCCTCCTGCTGTCCCCTGCTCCCATCCCCTCTGTCCCTGCCGGGAAATGTCATGGTTGTCCCCTCCTGGGGTGATTCCGACTCTGGGGAGGACTCCTGCAGGCGAGCAGGGGGAAGGGTGCATCACCCCGAAAGACGCAGTCAGGCCTGCGGGACTTGGGAGTTGACAGAGGCTGACAGACGGCGTGCAGGTGGGCACACCCGCAGGGGCCCGGGCAAGCACCGAGTGTGCCGAGTTCCTGCGTGGTGGGGCACAGCACTCCCGACCCCCCACCCGCTGCGCTGGGCCCTGGCCTGCGCCTCTGCCGTCCGTCTGGGGTTTTCCGGGCTGCTGGAACAGAGATAGCGCAGGCCGGGCGGCTTATCCGAGAAGTTACTCCTCACAGTTCTGGAGGCCAGAAGTCGGAGATCAAGGTGCTGGCCGCTGGGGAGAGCCCCCCTGCTGCAGGGTGGACGGCTGTCCTCCCACGGCGTCCTCCCAGGGCGGGAGGGCTGTCGGAGCTCTGTGGGGTCTCTTGTTAGAGCAGCCATTCCTTTCCTCGGGGCTCCACCTCCGTGACCTGATGCCGTCCCCCAAAGGCCCCACTTTGCAGGATCCCTCTGGGAATTAGGTGTCCCCAGTGCATTCGGGCAGGACGAAGACCCTCCATGGGAAGGTCACAGAGATTTCTTCCAAAAGAAAGCCCTTGCGTTGGCTGAGGTCATCCGTCGTTTCCCAGGAAAGAGACAGAGGCTTGCGGGGCGCTCGGGGTGTCCCCGAAGGAAAGGTGAGCTAGTTTGGGCGGCCCCCCTCGCCCGGCCAGGCCACGGCCTCATTGGCAGCAGCAAGCACTGCGTCTTTGAAAGAGCACTAGGCTGGGCACGTCCGTGTAAAATAAACAGCCGTGTGCTCTGAAAAGCGGGGACACTTTGTTCTCGTGTCCAGCAGTTCCTTTTCCTGCTTCGTGATTGCCTATCAGCCCTTTCAGATGGCTTTTCTGCTTTGAAAAGTGTGAAACGCAGTCCTCCCAGCCATGGCTGCAGGCGGCGTGGCCAGGATCCCGCCGTTGGTTTTCGGCCATGCTGGGAACAGGGTGAGAGCCTGGGCGGCTTGGTGGGGGGAAGCCTGCCGGCTGTGCTCTTGCTCCAAGCGCTCCTGGAAAGACCAGGACTGTGGTGTGGGCTTCTCCTCCTGTGACACTAGGACAAGGGCAGGGCCTTAGGCAAAAACCTTGCGATCGGGATCGCCTTCCTCCCTGCTCACCCTTCCCAGCAAGGTTGCCTGCGGCCTTGGAACAGAAACTGGAATAGGGAAGGAGCGCAGATCCGTCTGGGCCTGTTCTTGCAGACGCGCTGGGCCTGCTGCCAAACCAGGAGCCTACACTGGGGACCATCGAGAGGGTCCGGGGCAGTGCTCAACGACACACCCAGGACAGTCGGGAGGCTCCAGGGAGGGCATGTGGTCTGGGGCTAGAGGAGGTCCGGGCCTTGTGTGGGATCAAGCCAGGCTGTGTGTGTCCATGTGGCTGGCGGGGCTAGGGGTGTGAATTGCTGGGGACCCGGCCAACACGGCCCGTGGACAAGAAGGACTGTTTTTTCTGGGGAGAAAGAACAAAGGCTTCTTAGTCGGGGGGTGTGATGTCAGGGTGGGACTTGTGGCACCCGGAACAACAAGGCCTGTTTTGCATGGTGATGATGGGCTTATTGGACACGGTGGTTCCGTCCGGCCTGACGGGCCTTCTGTGGGGCTGCCAGCGACCACAGAGACCTCTCTGTGCGGGGCTGCCGGCTTCTTGCCATGCCCAATGCGTTTCGTGCGGCAGGACACTGAAATGAGATTTGGGAGGGGCTCACTTTGAGTGAGAACGGTAATGGTCTTCTCGGATACTTAATCCTTTCTGCAGAAAGGACTGGGTTTTTTGGGTCCCCTACCAGACATTGAGTCATATCTGGGGACATTTTTGGGTATGACAGTTTGGGGTGCCAGATGCTACCGGCATCTCGAACGAGAGGATCAGGGATGCGGCTGATAAACGTTCTGTGCCCAACACGGCCCCCCGGGTAGGGAATCTTCCAGCCCCAAACGTCGGCAGTGCTGAGGCGGAGACAATGTGACAAGACCGTTCGGTTCTCCCGTATTTTACGTTCTTGACATCTGGGTCGTCCCGGGTTTGCGCTGTTACGGATGGCGCGGGCATGGTCGTCCTTCTGTGGGTCTCTGGGTGCCGTACGGACACGTGGCTGAGCTACCTAGGCTGGTGCAGCCTGTTGCGCGGGTGGTCGTGTGGGCTCGAACACCCACCCGGTCTGCGGGGGTTGCCGGAGCTGGAAGCAGCCGAGTGTCCGCTGAGAGACGGGAGTGTGGACAGAAGGCAGCACGTGCGTACGACGGCATTGAGGAGGGAAGGCCGCCGAGCATCCCACGCTGTAACACGGATGGACCTGAAGTCCTATGAGCAGACAAGATGACAAACACCGCATGGTTACACTTACACTAGTGTCTGGAGTGATCCGAGTCGTGGAAGAAAGAAAGACTGGTGGTTGCCGGGGACGGGGGAGGAGGGGAATGGAGCGCTGTTCAGATAGAGATTCTAGAAAATGTGGTTCCCGTTTCAGCCAGGAGGACCCATGACTGATGCCTTCGCGACAAACACCACACAGACTTGGACTTACCATCTCTGTTCGAAGGGCCACCTGGGGACATCCGTGTTCCTTTCGCTCCGTTGGCTTCATGACAGATCGGCAGCCTTTAAAGCACGAGTCATTTCTGGAGGCGTTTGGGTCTTACCCTGAGCATTTAACTGCTACGGAAATAAGGCTCTTTTTTAAATGGGGGAAATGTGGCCTGGTTTCTGCCTGATCCACTTAGGCTAAATTTTTGTAAAACACCCCACTTAATAATTACAACTTTCTCTACTTCAAAAGTGTTCTGTAACGCCATGATCGCTAAACAGACGGGAAAGGAAACTTCAAGTTGGGTTTAATGGAAACGATAACATGTTGGTGAACTGAGCTTCGGGATTTTTTTCCCCCAAACGTCCTTATTAAAGGACTTAGAAACAATTCTACCGCCATAACTAGCATGGAGCGCTGTAGATGACGCGCTCTCCCGACCGCTTCAGCTTTGCTTCCTGATGGGAAGACCGAGAAGAGGATCCTTTGTCCCTGAACTTGAGAATCCAGAAGCCTAGCCAGCTCGTCCCACCTTGTACACCAACAAATTAGAAGTGAAACAGTTTGTGAATATGCTTGTATAACGCTCTAGAGCTTACAAAGTGTTTTGGAAAAAAAAATTATTTTAGGTGACAAAACAGACAAAAAGAAGTAACTTTCTCTAAATCAGGTAGTTAAGTAGCAGAGGCAAGACTCATACTAGATCTCACACCTCCTCTTTTTTTGTTTGTTTGTTTTTGTAAGATTTTATTTTTAAGTCCTCTCTACAGCCGGTGTGGGGCTCGAACTCACAACCCTGAGACCCAGAGTCATACGCTCCACCCACGGAGCTGGCCCGGCGCCCCTCAGCCCTCCCGTCTTTGAAACTTTCCCTGCCTCCACCACAGTATCGTTTTGGTGCTTGGCTGGGGTGTGTGTTCCTGCACTGACCACTCGGAATTCATCCGCGTCAAGGTGGGGTTCGGAGACAGACCGTGCAGTAAATAACTTGAGCAGGAAACGCTCCCTCTGCAGCGGGGTTCGGCACCCCGGCCAGACGGCGGCCCCACACTGTGTCTACGTGGTCATGTTGGTCGGGCGAGGTGGAGCCGGTGAGCCCTTGAACGCTGTTACCGTGGTGGGGCTCTACTCGGCGTGGTTTGTGGGCCCCCAGGGCGGAAGGTGCCTGATGTGGACATGGGTTTTTGTTTGTCCCCAGGGCGGAAGGTGATTAACTGGTCACGGAGAAGTCTTCCGGTTCCCCAGTGGTCACAGCTTCCTGTCCCAGGTGAAGGGGACCTTCAAGAAGGCCCAGCAGGGGCTGTGAGAAGCAGACGTTACCCGCAGGACTGGGGAAGGAGGAGCTCAGGGAGCTGCGCACCCCTCCCCGCCGACGGTGACTTGGGATGCTGCCCGGGTGGTGAAGGGCAGGTCTGGACCCAAGACAGCAAGTCGGCCGGCGGCCCGGCACTGTTGGAACAGTCCCCGACAAAGCCTTGTCTCTCCTCCCGGCTTGTCCCCTCCCCGCCGCACCGTGGTGTTCAGGAAGCTCCCTGAGTGTTGCTTTGCAGACTCCGTCCCTTTCACAGACAGGCTGTGTCCCCTGCAGCGCAGTGATGAGGCCGTGATCAGATGCCGGCCTTGTGCCGTAGACCTTTGCCCAGTCTGGAGGAGGCCCGTACCCCAGGCCTGACCCTGCCCCAGGCGAGCACCGGAGCGGGCTCAGAAGGAAGGCTTCTCCGTTCCCATCCAACTGGCCTGCTGGGTGCAAAGCCCCTCTCTGCCCCATGCCCCGCTGAGCGCTCCTCCCTTTTTCTGTCTAGACCTCGGGCTGCTCTGTGCAGCCTCCAGATCTCGTCCTCCTCTTCTGATGGACTTTCCTTTGACGTCTGTGTTGGCCATGCGCCCCCTTTGCACACGGGCTCGTCACCCAGGCCTCTCTTCTTCCGTGCATCTCATCAGCCTGGCTCTGTCCATTTAGCTGCCGCAGTCCCTTTCTCCGGGACACATTGGCTTTTCTCTGTGGCAGGGCCTCGTGGGATGAGCATTCCTGTCCAGAAGCTGAAAGGAGTGTGTGCACCTCTTCGTATTCCTAAAAGCCTTGGACTAAACCCCAGCTTGCTTATCTAGTGTCGGAAGCCTGTGAGGCGGGTTGTGATTTATTTGGTTAGTTTTGAGGGGGGCATTGTTTTATCTTTTCTCTGGCTTTTTGATGTTGGTTCTCCTCTATGGAGGAAAAGAGTTTTTTCTGTCACCACTGGGATTCGGTTGGTGGTTTTGATGATCTGTATGTGGACATTTCATTTTGTATGGTTTTTAACACAGATACCACAGATCTAAAAAGATGAAGATCGGGGCGCCTGGGTGGCTCAGTGGTTTAGGCCACTGCCTTCGGCTCAGGTCATGATCTCAGGGTCCTGGGATCGAGTCCCGCATCGGGCTCTCTGCTCGGCAGGGAGCCTGCTTCCCTCTCACTCTCTGCTTGCCTCTCTGCCTACTTGTGATCTCTCTCTGTCAAATAAATAAATAAAATCTTAAAAAAAAAAAAAAAGAGATGAAGATGTCGGGGCACCTGGGTGGCTCAGTGGGTTAAAGCCTCTGCCTTCGGCTCAGGTCATGATCCCAGGGTCCTGGGATTGAGCCCCGCATCGGGCTCTCTGCTCCACGGGGAGCCTGCTTCCTCCTCTCTCTCTGCCTTCCTCTCTGCCTAGTTGTGATTTCTCTCTGTCAAATAAAATATTAAAAAAAGAAAAAGAAAAAAAGATGAAGATGTCATCCGTGGTCCTTTCCTAAACTGTTACTCCGGTGACTTTCCAGCTTAAAACGTGGAGGCAAGTTTTCCTTGAGAAGATATCAATGGCCAGTGTGTTCTGTGTGAATAGTGTGCTCAGTCACAGATCGCACTCACTCACAATTCACCATTTACTGTCCTGAACGCGTGTTCGGATTGTCAGGTTTTCAAGGCGCGGTGACAGAGTGTGTAGGGAAACTGGACCCACATGCTTAGGGACCCGGAGAGCCAGGATCAGGGAATGGTTTTGTTTAGGCGGTGGGGATAGCAGGAACTTCCAGTGTTCGGGAAACGTTAACTATTCCACCATGACTCCAAATTGCCATGCTGTGTGCTTTGTACCGGCCCCACGTGTGGCCCCACACTGACCCCCAGACAGCCAGAGCCTCCCCGGATTCAGTATCCCGCTCTTGTCTGGTTGTACCAGAAAATAACCAGCACATGAGTTTACCTCTTAAAACACACACTTAAACCTAACTTGGATGAGGTGGGATTCCCTCCTTAAAAATATGCGTAGAGCTGCTGGGAGCCCCTGGGTGCCTCTGTTGGTTGAGCGCCTGACTCTTGGTTTCATCCCAGGTCATGATCTCAGGGTCGTGAGCTTGAGCCCCGTGTAGGGGGTCTGTGCTCTACATGGAGCTTGCTCGAGATTCCCTCTTCCTCTCCCTCTGCCCCTTCCCCTGCTTGTACGGGCCCACGTTCTCTCTCCGTCTCCCAAATAAATAAGTCTTCAAGAGAAATATTCCTAGAGCTACTAAAAGGCTTACATTTCTGAAATAGGAATGAAATCTTCTGCATTGTACTGGGAGACAGGGCCCGCCGGTAAAACACAGAGTATGATCTTAGACAGGTCTTCCTCCGTCTCGACTTTTCTGGAGGCCGGGCTCTGCTCAAGCTTTCGTTTCTCTGTTTTCTGCAGGCAGATCTCTATTTCTTGGTTAGCCCCTTCTGCCTGTATTCCCTCATGTTGGCACTTTTTTCTTTGAAGACTTTTTGCTTCATTCCCTCTTCTGCGGGAGCAGGTTGTAGCCGACAACTTGTGGATCTCCTCTGGGCCTCCCTCCCCGCCCGTCTGCCTGAGTTGACCTTTCTGTTGGGCATCATCTTGGGCGGTGGAGAGGGTGACAGTCAGGTGCCGAGATGCTGGAGAGAGAGAGCCTTCTGGAAGCTGGGCTGCCTGGCTGGTGGGGCTCTTCCCACCACAGGGGCGGGTAATGATTACCTGTGAAAGTCTTCACACATCTCGGTGGAAGTTTCCAGTTTTCAGTGGGCTTCTCTATTAGAGAGATACACACTCAGATTATTTCACAACGTGATACTTCCCTTGGGTGAGTCAGCTTTCCTTTCTGCAGCGACCGACCGGGCTTGAGGAGAATGAGTAAAATATTCAAATTAAGCAAACTGATGCAATAACTCGGGGATTTTCCTGTCTAACGAAAGGCCTTGCTTTGTCACGGAGGGCCTATTGTCTGGACGGTGAAGCATTCTCGAGAGAACTGATAAAATCGCAGGTGTGATTCATGGCCTTTGAAATAGGATATTGGACTCCGTGCCCTTCTTCTTTCATTTTGCTCTCTGGTCATTGTGATTTTCTGACTCATTGGAGCTCAACACCTCGGCACCTCTGGCCTCTTTGTTTTGGTGGGTGGCGTCATCTCTGACCACACGGTGAGGCCTTCCCTCACGGATTCTGGAGTCCTTGCTCACACTCGTTCTCTGCCCTATGTTGCTGTGAGCCCTCGTTTCTGTCTGGTGCCAAGATGGAATCAAGGATCTTCTTCCTTGGGGCGCCTGGGTGGCTCAGTAGTGGGTTAAGCCTCTGCCTTCAGCTTAGGTCATGGTCTCAGGGTCCTGGGATCGAGCCCTCCATCAGCCTTTCTGCTCGGCGGGGAGCCTGTTTCTCCCTCTCTGTCTGCCTGCTTCTCTGCCTACTTGTGATCTCTCTGTCAAATAAATAAATAAAATCCTTTAAAAAAAGAAATGATCTTCTTCCTTGCCATTTTGTTCTTGGGCAGGAGAAATTCATCTTGTTTCTGCCTGCAGGAGTAATCTTCCAGAAGGATTTGCTTGAATAATGTCACTGCCCTGTTTCCACGCCCTACCTTCTCTGGGCGAAGCGGCCTACAGGATATTGTCCAGGTTCTGTTTCAAGGTCAAGTTCCTAATCTTCCCCCTTCTGCCCTTATCTTCAAACACTCCCTCGTGAAAGCCTCACACCCGGCCAGACTGACATTCCTTGGTTGCACCGAGGCTTCCTGCCTCTGCCCCTATCTCCATGTCAAGACCTCACCCGGGACTGTGCCCCCCCCCCCCCCCCCCCCCCCCCGCCCACGCTTCTCCTTTCAGGCTGTGTCCAGGGCCCTTCTGGTGCGCGAAACCTCATTTCCTTCCCCAAGGTGGAGGGGAAGGCATTCCCGCTGCCGTGGGTGAGGCGCCCCTCAGCCCGCTACCGGACTAGATTCTTTTTTGCCTTCGTGGGCCTTCGCTCGTGACCATCTGTGACGCCCCTTCCCCCAGGTCCAGAAACTTTGTTCCAAGAAGGCTCTCGGGAGCTCGTTCTCTCCCTACCATTTCCGGCCAGAACAGTGCCGCGAGAACAATGAGACATTCTGCATGTTGTGGGACACCCGCACGTTTCATCTCGAATCCCTTAGAACGAGTCAGGATCAGGATCGATTCCCCAGTCCGGCCCCTGCCCCCGGTAACATGAGCAGGAGCCTCAGCTCACTTGAAAATATATAGGGCAGCTCTCCTGAGATCTGACTCACACACTCTACTCTTTACGCTTCAAAGTGTACAATTGATACACAAACTGTATACAAAGTACGCAGTGGATGCAAGTGATTCTTACTGTATTCCCAAAGTTGGTCTAGAAATCTCCATCCCCCTTAGAACATGCCCTGGACCCTTACATCATCCCTGCCCCCCACGGAAGTCCCCCTCCCTCCCAGCCCCAGGTAGCCACGGGTCCCCCACCTGTCTCTATGGATTTGCATATTACAGACGCTTCAGTTAATTCGTGTGAATGAGCGCAGGCAGTCCGTGATCTTCTGCCGCCGGCTCGTCACACTTTGCACGAGGTCCACGGGGTGTGGCGTGGGGGGCAGCGGGAGTCCGCACTTCATGCCTTGTCATGGCCGGATCCCAGCCAGTTGGACCCCACCGCGCTCTCGTCATCGCCTCGTCACTCGTTCAGTTGGATTTTAGTTCCAGACCGTGCGCGTGCATATATTCATTTCTGAAAGCCTCCCCGGGGACGGCGGGCGCCAGTCCTCCATCTGGAATGCCGGTCGGTCACTCAGGGTGCAGCCTGCGTGGCCTGCCGTGGGCACTTGGGGCTTCCGTTCTGGACGTGTGCAGAGCGTGGCACGTGGGCGTGCACTGAGGGTGCAGAAGGATTTGTCTGCAGACGTGTCGCACGTGTGGTTTGCTGTCAGGTGCAGGCAGGCGGCGTCCTTATTCTCCGCGGCGAGCACAGACGTTGGGTTTATTTTTCACGAAGTTCAAGCCTATTGAATCCTACCTAATAGCTGTTTCGGCGGTGGCGGAGGAGCACAGAATGGAAGTTTTCACGGCTGCTGTTTGTCTTACAGCTGCTTTCCCGGTAAGCACAGTCAACACCCAAGAGAAGCTTTCTCTTGGCGAAGAAGCCGGCCAGGGGCTAAGAACCCAGCTGCTCTATGTGCCAACCCAGACCTGTGTTTTCTGGGAAGCGTGGGTGGAGCGTGGTCAGGACGAGGCGGAAGGGCGCTTTGCAACGCAGTCTTCATTTACAGACGAGAAGTCACAAGATCTTCGTGGCGAGGCCACCGGAGACTACCGTGCTTCAGAGAGTCCCACGGAACTGCTTCCTAGGAGGGTTCGTGGGGGTGAGACCGAGAAACCCACCACGTGGTAGCCGAGCCAGACCCCGGTACCTGTCCCCCCTTGGACCCTGCAGGGCGTTCATCATAGTGGTTTTGCCTCCAGACTTTCTCGTAACACTCGGATTCGGAGCAGTCCCTGTAGGGAGGGCACTTCGGGTCGCTCCTCCAGCGGGTCAGAGACCTTGTTTGAGACTCAGGGTGGGGTGATGATGCTAAGAGTACGGAACACAAAACAACCGTTTTCACCACTTTTAAGTGTGTGACTCCGTGATGTTGACGACATTCGTATACCACGACCCTTAAGCATCGTTGGGACTTTTTCATCTTCCCGCCAAACCATGACTCCCAGTGCCCTAGCCCCTGCGGACCTTTGCCCTGTGTGCTGTCTCTGTGAACTGGCCTCTTCTGGGTCCCTCTGAGCGGGCTCACGCAGCGCCTTTCTGTGGTGGCGTGTTTCACGGCGCGTCATGTCCTCGAGGCCCATCCGTGTGGTAGCACGTGTCGGGACGTCCTTCCTTTTTAAGGCTCACCGACCTTCCCTCGTGTGGCTGGACTGCATTTTCATTACGCATTCACTTCCTCATGCACCCTCGAGTGGTTTCCACTTGGAGTGCCTGAGTGTTGAAAGGGCAAGACAAAATTGTGTCCTGACAAATTGGGGACAGAATGAATTGTACATTGTAAATGTGCATTTCTGAAAACCACTCAAAATACAGGCCACGATGCCTGGGCGGCCCAGTCGGTGAAAGATCTGCCTTCGGCTCAGGTTGTGATGTCCTGGGATCGAGCCCCACATCAGGTCATCAGGTTCTCTGCTCAGTGAAAAGCCTGCTCCCACCCCCCGCTGCATGCTCTCTCTTTCTCTCAAATAAAATCTTTTTAAAAATTGCAAAAGCTCAGCCTCTACCCTGGACCCGCTGAATCCGATCTGCATTTTCAACCCTGGGAGATGCGTCTGCACATTATAGTTTGAGAAGTGTTGGTCTCTGAAGCCTGGAAAGGTCTTCCAGGCAGGAACCCCATCTTGCAAGACCTTCCCCCCACCCCCGCCCCGCCCCATCTAGCCCTGTTGCTTGTGCGGAGGACTTACTCTCTAGATCGTTAGTAGAAGAATAAATACTGAGTCTGAACTCACCCACGTGATGGCCTTTCTGCATTCACCCCACCAAAGCATGTAGCTGCTAGTGTTTAGGCACCAGTTAGTACGGACAGACCCAAGTGACTCTCGGAATGTCTTCTCTTTATATTCTAGATGTTCCCTTACCCGTCACATGCCTGGTGCTTGGCAGGCAGGGTGGGAGCAGATGAAAGGGATCTAGGCTCTACTTGGACAGAGTCTGAGCCCGCGGGTCCCAGTGTGGGGGACCGGTGCTGCTGGCCCAGGTAGGGACCCCAGCTGGTAAGCGCCCCCTGAGGGGTCCCCCCACTAGGACTCTGGCGGTGCTGGTGGCAGCGGCTTCCGGGACGCTCACTTTTCCTCCTGTATCTCCTGCCCTTTGACGTGGCCCCTTTTCTGCCAAAGTTCTAATTACTTGGGCCCCAGGGTTTCCTTCCATGTGGTTCTCTGTCCGTGGTTCTGTCTCTGTCTAAGCAATGTCCTTCAGTCTCCCCACCCCTCCCGTCCTTAAATACCTTCTGCTGGGAGTCTCTCCATGTGTGCGCCCCCTGTCCCTGGGAGCCCTCCTCCCGCCACCAGCTGCCCGCTGCACCCTGCACCTGGATGGCCCCTTGGCGTCTCCCAGGGGACGTGTCAAAACCCAGGCTCTCCACTGCGTGTCACCTGCACCTTGCCGGTGCACGGCAGGGGCTGTAATCTTGGGTGGGTGGAAACTTCCTTACAATCTGTGACTACCTTGGGATAACATCGTCTAGACTCTTGAAACCAGTTATTAACAAAAATATGAAGCAGCCCATTCGGTGAACAGTAGCCATTTAAGTTTGTTTGTGGTGTTGACTTGCAACGAGTAATTGCTTGGTGAACCGAAGGGTTCGGCTGACCTTGCGCGCAGGTGAGGTTTTAGGAAAATGCCGTGCACTTGCAGAAATGAGGCATTGTGGGCCGCCGTACCCCGCGGTTCAGCCGCACAGGGAAAATGCTCCGCTCCAGCACATGCGGAGGCCGTGGAGGTCAGTCTTAGCTTAGGCGCGGCCAGCCGTCGACCAGTGAGCTGTCGGGCTGTACACAGATAGGCTCGCAACCATGAACTGTCTTCACTAGTTTTCCTAGCAGTTTGTAAAGAGAATAGTTTTTTGGTCTAAAGCCGGGGTTGGCAAACTTCTCTCTTTTTTTAAACAAGCCAAGTAGTAAATACTTTAGGCTTTGTGGGCCAAAACACTCAATTCTGTCCTGTCACAGTATGTAAACAAGTGGGTGTGGTGGTATTCCAGTAAAATTTTATTTACTGGGGGAAAAAAAAGGCAACTGGCTGGGTTTAGCTCATGGGCCCTGGTTTGCCAAGTGCTAGTGCAGAAGGCGTGCTGGGTTCGTTGTTGCTGAGTTGATGATTACTGTATAGGAACAGCTAGGATTGGAGTGCCTGGGTGGCTCAGTCGTTTCGTGTCTGTCTTCGGCTCAGGTCATGATCCCAGGGTCCTGGGATCGAGCCCCACATCAGGCTCCCTGCTCAGCGGGAAGCCTGCTTCTCCCTCTTGCTCTGCCTGTTGCTCCCCCTGCTTGTGCTCATTCTCTCTGTCAAATAAATAAAATCTTAAAAAAAAAAAAAAAGGAAAATCCTGATTTCTCAGGATTAAAGTTCTCAAACGGGCAACATTGAAGTTTTGCATGAGTCACTACATGTTCATACATACGTGTTTAGCACGGAGTCATGCAGAGCGTGACATGATCTCATGAGGACTGTAATTGATGGCTATGTGTTAGTAGGGATGTGGAGGAATTGGAACGTTCAGACGCAGACGGCGGGTAAAATTGTGCAGCGCTAGTGGACGGCCTGACCGCTCCTGCAGAGCTCATCATGCGCGCCCTAGGAGCCAGCGGCTTCATTCCTGCGTGCAGACCCACGGGAAGTGAAGACGCACGCTCACCCAGAAGCTAGAGCACCCTGTTCACAGCAGCGTAATAGCCAGAAAGGAAAAACTACAGTGTCCAGCTGCTGACGAGCGGATAAGTCAGACGTGGCATTCCGTAGAACGGGATGTCGTGCAGCCACAGAAAGGAGTCAAGTCCTGACCACTGCTGGCACGTGGATGAGCCTTGAAGCTCTGTGCTAAGTGAAAGAAGCCAGGCACAAATGCCACATGTTGTGGGAGTCTTTTTTATTATTTAATTTATTTCTGCAAGAGACAGCGGGCTAGCATGAGGGAACCACACAGGACTCGATCCCAGGACCCTGAGATCATGAACTGAGCCGAAGGCTGATGCTTAACCGACTGAGCCACCCAGGCGCCCTGTAGGATTCTTTCTATATGAGCTGTCTATACAGGCAAATGCACAGAGATGGGTGGTAGGTTGGTGGGTGCCAGGGCCAGAAGGGTCAGGAAGTGACTGCCCACGGCTGCCAGGTTTCTTCTAGGCTTAGGGAAGTGTTCTAAAATGGGATGCTTGTACAGTTCTCTGAATAAACTAATATCTGTTGACTTGTATATTTATGTGGGTGAGCTTTGTGGTTTTTCAGTTCTTTCTCAAGCAGTCACAGAAATCTAGGTGTGGGATTAACGTACGAGAAATAATAAATAATAAAAATAATCCATCTTTTCTGCTTGGATACAAGAGATCCAGGGGTCGAACCGGTGTCTCTGGGTCTGCTGTTCCAGGCTATGAGTGTTCCTGAGCACGCGGACTCTTTCCCGTTCCCCTGCGAATGGTAGCCCCGGGCGAGGGGTGTGTCCCTTCTTCCCCAGGTAGGAATCCGTCCAGGATGGGTCCGGGCTGATCCCAATGCCCATCATAGATCCTGTGGGTCCCCTGCGTCGCCTCTGTGTTGTTTCTGGCTGAGTTCTGGGCGCTCGGTTTGCACATTTGGAAGCTCACCAGACGCGCTTCTCTGCCACAGATCGAAGAAGGAAGTAACGCGGCGGCGGTGGACAAGCTGCTGGCGGGGGACGAGATCGTCGGCATCAACGACATCGCTCTCTCGGGCTTTAGACAGGAGGCGATTTGCCTGGTGAAGGGCTCTCATAAAACCCTGAAACTCGTAGTGAAAAGGTAAGACCCGCGCCTCGTGCCGTCTTTATAGACAGAAGTGGATGAAGGAGCGGCCTGTGCAGCCGGCGTGGCGGGTCCATATCCCCGCACGCAGTCCCTGCTTGGGCTTGATTGCGTGTATGTGTGTGTGTGTGTGTGTGTGTGTACCTAGAATTACATCTCTTGGCCAAGGATGAACCCAGCGTCAGAATCTCAAAAGATGCCCTCTTGTATTCCTAGGGATTGTTCATCTGATTTATGAAGTGAATTTTGAAGGCTTTTATCTTTTCTTCCACAATATGTAGAGCAGCAGAGCGCCACGCCTGTGTTCCAGACGAAGTGTTGTTCCTGTCGTTTCCACAAGGTGGCAGGCTGCTGCGTTTTCGTTTTTTATGCTAACATAAAGCCTGACGGTACACAGAGGAGTTGCCAGCGCTGGGCTGAGGTCTGGGGGGTGCCTGTTCCTACAAATCAGATGGCGATGGAAGTTTGCAGGACTTGAAGAGGGTGGAAAAGCGGGGTGCCTGGGGGGCTCAGTCGTTAAGCCGCTGCCTTTGGCTCAGGTCATGATCCCAGGGTCCTGGGTTCGAGCCCCGCATCAGTCTGTCTGCTCGGCGGGAGGCATGCTGCTTCTTCTCCCACTCCCTCTGCTTGTGTTCCCTCTCTCGCTGTGTCTCTCTGTCAAATAAATAAAGTCTTAAAAAAAGAAAAAATTGGTAATCTTCCTTAAAAAAATAAAAAAGAGGGTGGAAATGCGGAATTAGGAATGTGATGCTTTCAGACATGGGAGCTCCAACAGTACTCTTGGACCTCCGTAACTTGGGATTTGTGGTCTTCGTAAAGAATTGTTTCTCCGTCTTGCATTTTCTGAGTTGGCTGATTCATAGTAAAGTGTTTGCATGCCCCCTGCACCCTCCTCTTATTCATTTTTTTTTTTAATTTTAGCAGAATTAGTGCAGTCTTTCTAAGCTTGGCTGTAAATATTTTTTTTAAGATTTACTTATTTATTTGACAGAGCGTGCACAAGGGGGAGCAGCAGGCAAAGGCAGAGGGAGAGGGAGCAGAGAGGGGCCACAGAGCAGGGAGCCTGACACAGGACTCGATCCTGGGACCCCGGGATCATGACCTAAGCCAAAGGCAGACACTTAACCGACTGAGCCATCCAGGCGCCTCCTGACTATAAATTTTTTTTTAAATATTTTATTTATTTGACAGAGAGAAATCACAACTAGGCAGAGAGGCAGGCAGAGAGAGAAGGGGAAGCAGACTCCCTGCGGAGCAGAGAGCCCGATGCGGGGCTTGATCCCAGGACCCTGGGATCATGACCTGAGCCAAAGGCAGAGGCTTTAACCCACTGAGCCACCCAGGCGCCCCTCCTGACTATAAATTTTTTCAAAACTAAGTGGACTCAGGCATTTACTTCAGTTTTTAATACCAATTGGAGGCCCTGTTCCCAAAGGATTTTACTTTTTTTTTTTTTTTGGACTCAAACCATATCGAAGGAGGAGGCTCAAAAACAAGGAAGAAAAAACAAAACTCTTAATCTGTTGCCGCACTGAATTCGCAATCTCATTTCTAAGTGGTACAGGCTGTCCTCTTTGTGAGTCAGAAAGATAAACTAAGGTAGCAGTTTGGGAGCCATTTGGAGAGGATGAGGTAGGAGAGATGCTGTCGTATTGTAAATGACTCGTCTGGGGTCGTGTTAGTGACCTTTCTAAGGCAGAGTGTGTGTTCTCAAGGTAGTCCGCGGAGACAGCACAGTGATGACGGTGGGAGCGGAAGCTTGGTCCGCAGAGGTGAGCTAGGCGTTATCCACTATCCCTGGGCTTCCTCACCGGCCCCTGGGATGACTGGGGTTGCCCTCCATGTCTCCCCTACAAATCTGCAGCTTTACCTCACTGTCGAGCGGGCAGAGAGTAGAGTAGCCAGGCGCTGGTGAGATTGCGGGAACCAAGCACAGACCTGATATACTGCCCGTTAGGATACGGATTAGACAGGCTTTCTGGTGGATGGTTTGGCAGCGTGTTTCGGGAGGCGTATCTTGGACGCACAGTGTTCGTTTCTGGGACCCCACATACTCAGCAAAGGGAAATCACGTGAATGGGAGACCACCTGCCGTGTAAAGTGCTGCCGTTCCCAGTGCCGTCAGCGTTTGCTGACACGGAAGGTGCCCCACGGGGTCCAGCTGCGCGCAGTGCATCCGAGCAGTCAGAGAACCGTGTATGTCTTATTCCTCCAGGTGTTTTTAAAAGGTTTATGTATTTCTTAGAGCAAGTGAGCGTGGGGTGCGCGGCACAGCACGAGAGAGAATCCTGAACCAGACTCCCTGCTGAGTGGAGAGCCCCACACGGGGCTCGATCCCGGGACCCTGAGGCCACGACCTCAGACAAAAGTCAGCAGTCAGCCTCCGAACTGCCTGAGCCACCTAGGTGCTACCCGTTCCTACAGTTTGAATTTTTAAAAATATTGTGGTATGATACACATAGCATAAAAGTTAGTATCTTAACCGTTTTTTAAGTGTAACTTAAAGTAGCATATTACTTCTATAACAATAAGAACCATTGAGCTTGTTGCATTTTTAAAGAGGAGAAGCCTTGGGGGTTCTGTGTGCCTGTGTTCCTAGAAGTCAGCAGGAGGTCTGGTCCCCAGAACACCGTCAGATGTGGCATCGTGTTCTGTTCCAGGCCAAGCCCCAAAGGGCGTTTATGTATTACTCTGTGATCAAGACAAAAAGAATGACCCTGGAAAGGGTGGGTGTTTGCACGCTGGCTATAGTAGCCTCTAAGGCTAAGCTTTTATTCTTGATTTATTTAGTTCTTTTATTTTTTAAGATTTAATTTATTTATTTGCGAGAGAGCAAGAGTGAGAGAGATCACCGAGGGGGAAGCAGGCTCCCCGCTGAGCAGGGAGCCCCACGTGGGACTCGATCCCAGGACCCTGGGATCACAACATGAGCTGAAAGCAGAGGCTTAACGACTGAGCACACCAGGCGCCCCAGTGTAGTTCTCACAGCCGTATCTGGGCATAGTTCATGGCGGGCCCATGTCCAGGAGGGCGCTGGCTGGAATGGGTAACTCCCAGCCACGTTTTGCCTCTCCAGAGAGCAGTGTCGTCCCTCCCATCGCTTGGGCTGCCGCTGCGAGTTAGGTGCGTGCGCACATGGTGACACCCCTGTACCCGTGCGGGCTGCTGTGCGCCGAGTGCACCGAGGTCTGCCTCCTCGTTTCCTGCTAGTGACCCCCGGTGCTACACGGTCTGGACCCCCGGCTGTGTCGCAGCTCCTCTAGAGACGGACGTTCCTGGAGCTTGCAGGGAGGACCTGTCACACGCTGGGCCGCAGCGTGGGCGGGCTGTCTGAGCGGCACGGCCCACTCCAGCCCGGGGGCACCTGGGCAGGAGGTCTGTGCAGAGTGAGCTGCGAAGCCACCCCCGCGGTCCTGGGACCGCGTCCACGGCCCACGGCCGCTCCAGCAGAAGGACTTTCAGTTGGTTCTGTTCTTTGTCGTGTGACAGGTGAAACGCGGCCTCGGTGCTGCAGCGGGCCTTTGTCATTGCGACTGAAGCTGGCATCGTTCCGTACGCATCGAAGCTATTTTCGCGCCAGGGGAACGTCTTCAAGGATATAAAAGTAAACTGAATTCGGTCCAAAGCAAAGCATCTGTGCCACAGAGACCTGGTCCACAGAGGGTCAGGGAGAAGGCCCTCGGGGCCCGTAGCTGCTGGGGCTGACCACGTAGCTAAAAGACTCTTGGGGACATGGCTCACACCTCTGCCTTAAACGATTTATGGGAAGCACTGTGTAGGACCCCTTTTGTATTCTGTACATCTAGTTTTCCTTATTTTTTATGTATTTTTTTAAGATTCATTCATTTGACAGACAGAGATGCAGTGAGAGAAGGAGCACAAGCAGGGGGAGTGGCAGAGGGAGAAGCAGGCTCCACGTTGAGCAGGTAACGTGATGCGGGGCTCCATCCCAGGACCCTGCGATCATGACCTGAGCCGGAGGCAGAGGCCTCACGACAGAGCCACCCAGGCCCCTATTTATTTATTTGAGAAAGAGAGCACGAGAGGGGAGAGGCGCAGGGGGAGAAGCAGACTAACCACTGAGCAGGGAGTAGGGCTCGGTGTCAGGACCCCGACCTGAGGTCATGACCTGAGCCGGAGGCAGATGCTGAACCGACTGAGCCCCCCAGGCGCCCCTGGATTCATTTGTAGTACTCGACGTGGGTATTACTTCTGCTTAGTAGAAAAAAGTGTGAAATGATGTTTTGTTCTTTTTTTAAGATTTTATATATTTATTTGACAGACACAACAAGAGAAGGAACACAAGCAGGGGGAGCAGCGGCAAAAGGAGAGAGAAAAGCAGACTCCCCGCAGAGCAAGGAGCCCCATGGGGGGCTCGATCCCAGGACCCTGGGATCATGACCTGAGCCGAAGGCAGGTGCTTAACTGACTGAGCCACCCAGGTGCCCTTGGATTAATTTTTAATACTCTATGTGCATATTACTTTTGCCTAATAGAAAAAAGTGTGAAATGGTGCTTTGTTGAGAAACATGAATGAAATTTTCTAACCTGGTTAATTAGTTAATATTAGGGCCCGCAGCTCTCACCCAGCACATGGTGAATTACTGCTATAAAATCCTGCAGGTGCAGAGTAAGGGGCAGTGAAACCTCACACTGAGTTTCTAGATTTTCCTTATTACAGAGGCCCCAATGTACTTTTCAAAATAATTTCTCTGGGGCGCCTGGGTGGCTCAATCGTTCAGCGTCTGCCTTCGGCTCAGGTCATGATCCCAGGGTCCTGGGATCAAGCCCCATATCGGGCTCGCAGGGAGCCTGCTTCTCCTTCTCCCACTTCCCCTGCTAGTGTTCCCTCTTTCACTGTGTCTCTGTCAAATAAATAAAATCTTAAAAAAAATAAAAATAATAAAAATAATTTCTCTGAAATGGGTAACATGTATTCTTCTCTAAAATTAAATCTATGCCTAAACCCCGCCATTCTCCTCTTTGTCCATCCGCGGGCAGCCGCCAGTCACGCATCTGTCCCTACACATCCGTTAGCCTTGTCTAGCGTTTGATAGCGCTCCAAAAGAGATCGTGTGCTGTTCAAAAAAAAAGAAAAAAAGAAGAAAAAAGTGCCCAGTTTATAAAAAGGCGCCCTGTAAATTATTCCTAGACCGAACCCGAAACACGCAAGTGCCCTGTGTCGCCCTCCCCAGGAGTGTGGCCGAATGACCAGTGAGCTTGTCTGACCTTTGTTTGATTTCATTCTGCTACTACCTGCCGCTTCCCCAGGTGCCCTGAGAAAGGGCGGCATTTGTAATAAAGACTGAGAGTGGCCAGCGCGGGTTTGGTGCTTCTGGGAGGTTACGGGGATGGGAGTATGAACCTCCGTGTCAAATCCTGACCCAGAGTTTTGGGGGGTTTTTTGTTTTGTTTTTGTGTTAAGCAGGGTCCACACCCACATGGAGCCCAACGTGGGGCTTGAACTCAGGACCCGGAGCTCAAGACTCTGATGTTGAACCAATGGAGCCATCCAGGCTTTTTTTTTAAAGACTTATTTATTTTCGTGGGACGGGCAGGGGGAGAGGGAGAGCGGCGTCCCAAGCGGACTCGGAGCCCGACGCGGGGTTTGGTACCACAGCCCCAGGACCACGACCTGAGCGGAAACCCCAGACTCCCAGGTGACCGCACCCCCCAGGCGCCCTGCTGCTGGCTCGGTTGGCTTTATTTCAGTGTGTGAGGCGATCAGGGGATCCAGCAGCCAGGAAGGCATCGCCATGGGCCGGTGGGACAAAGCGGCGGCATCCTGTTTCAGGGGGCATGGGCAGCGCGGATGGGAAGCCAGGTCTGGGGAGGTGACGCATCAGAGCCAGAGCCGTGCGCAGATCCCTATCTGCGTCCCTGGTGACGTTTCTTTCCCAGACAGACGGGAGCGAGCGCTTCCCTTCTGCCCGAGGGGTGTCGGCTGCGAACAAAGGGCTGTAAGTGGGATCCCCAGCAGGTGCACACATGTCCCTGTGCGCGGGGCCCAGGTGGTGTGCGCCGCCTGTCAGTCGTGGAGGCGTGACGGGGGCACCGGCCCGGGGCGGGGGTGGGGGAGCAGATGGACTGCAGGACCCTGAGGAGAGCCCGAGCGGGACGGCATTGCCTGGTCCTTCCCTCCCAGGTCCTCTGTGGTCCTACTCCTACTTGACCCAGAAGTGCTGCTCGCAGGAAGGTGCCGCGCGGAGACGGGAACCATTTCTGATGTGTGTCCGCAGGCTTGTCATCTGCCCAGGGCCCGCGCTGGGTCAGCAAGGGCTGACCGGCGGCTCTACCGTGGGTCCCCTGCAGGCGTCTGCACAGACAGCCCCGGGCGCTCTTGCTGGGCAGCACCAGGGGCTTAAGCAAATGTGCTTGGGGAAGGTGAAGTAAGACCAGAAACTGGGTCACAGGTGGCGTTTCCCTGATCCCCGTAGCCAAGACGACAGGGCTTCGCGGTGGGAGAGGTGTGCGGCTCTGCCCGGGGCACACGGGGTGCGTCGGGGAGGGCAAGCATCTCGCTCAGAGCGGGGGGCTGTTGCCGTGAGATTAGATAAAGTGTGGGCTGCAAGCTGGGCATGACGAGTGCCGGGACAGTCCTCCATCCTTCTTGCTTCCCAGGCGGACTAGCCCCGGGCCAGCTCCTCACAAGCTCGGATAACCTCCAGTAGCCTGCGGAACGTTTCTTTTCAATGTCATGCCGTTTGTTATTTTAGAAAGCTTGCAATCGCCCTTTTGGCTTTTCTTTCCAATCCTTATGGCAATCCTAGTTTTGCTTGCAACGGAGTCCAGCTGCCTGCCTCATCGTTAACCCAGCCCTCAGCCAAGACTCAGCACTGTCGTGAGCAGTTTGAGCAGGGCCGAGGTATCGATAGGGTTTTGTGGACTCTTCTGCCTCTTAGCTGGCGGCCTGACGCCGGCTGTGACTCTGACTACGTCCACTAAGCTTGCACTAAGCTTGCACTAAGCTTGCGTCCGGGAGCAGACAAACGCCCAGGGGTAGCGGTTCTCTGCGGGCGGTTGTACGGGTTGGCCGGGCTGTGGAATGGCTACATACATGAAGAAGGGGGGTTCCAGATCTCGTGTGTGCAGCCATGCTGGCCGTGAGCAAATTTCTTGCAACATGCGTTGTTCTCTGGAAGTCGCTCAGTTGCAGCGAATCTCACAGCGAGCCTGTGTTGCGCCGGCTCCCTCTGCTCCTGGCTGCTTGGAGCTGTCCTGGAGCAGGTGGCTCTGTGCGTGGCCCTGACGTGGAGTGACAGATGTTCTGGAAGCAGCTTCCTGCAGCCATGCGGCGGGAGCACGGGGATGGCCAGCGTGTCCGCAGGTGTGTCGGTCCTCCCTTCCCCTCCTGAGAGCTCTTCCTGGGACGGAATCTCTGTGTTTGTGTGTTGTTGCAGGCTGGGGGCCTTAGTGGGGGTGTTGGCGGGGGTCTGTGGAACCTCGTGCTCTCGGAGGCCAGTCTGCAGGTGTTGGCTGCAGTGTTGGGGGAAAAGCTTCTGTTTCGAGCGTTTTGGGGATCATGGCTGTTTGCTCCATGCCTATTTCTTGTTAAACAGAGGAGACCCAGAAATTAACCTGCACAGATACCCTGAGTCTTTGGGCTCTTTTCCATTGTTGTTTTTATTAAGTAAAATCCGGAGGAAAAGAGAAGAGGTGTTTCTCTTCAAATGTAGGCTCAGCTTATGGCCGGAGCAATTTGATCACGTGAATTTCCATTTACATGAGACATTTCATATTCTAAGTCAAGTAGGAAGTGGTTAAAAAAAAAAAAGTTTAGATTTTTTTCATTGCAAAGCATATAAGTGATGTTTATAAAACTTAGTGTGAAAACTTTGAAGGTTTCTAATAGGTTATGCAGAGATGTTTTAATAATATGCAGAGAATGTTTTACTTATTTTCGTTTCTTTTATATATGACTCCTCAGCCCTGTTGCTGATGCTGAGAGCTGTTTGTAATCAGTTTTATTAATGGCTGCACATTTGAGTGTCCTGAATGTCTTTGGACAAAAAAATCCATTCTCTTGAAACGTAACCAGGAAGTTGGGTTGGCGCCCTTTTAAAGCCCTGACTTGGGCTTACTTGTGTGTTCGTCAGTTGGGCGGTAAGCACAGTGACCGTAGGCGGGTGAGATCGTCTTTCTTTTTTTCTCTTTTCTGACACGAATAGGTTTATTGATGTGAAGATGATAGAAGTTACTAGAAAAAGCCAGTTGTTTGGGTCTGTTTCAGTTCTGGGCATGTCCATGGCGTGACCTTCCTACACGGTGTTTTGAGCGGACACACGCAGGGGCAGCACCAGAGGCTGAGACAGAAACGAGGACTCGCCCTTGTGGGGGGAAGGACCCGAGGCGCCCGGCCCCGTGACCGAAACCCTGGTGCTTTCATGCCGTGGGAAGGCCGCTTCTGAGCCCGGCCTCTATGCGAAGTGCGGCTTTGATGTCTGGTGTCCATTTCGGCTGCTTAGACCCCTAGGGAATTTTTATCTGAATTCTCGTCCTGTTTAAAAGCAGGGACTGTCTGCCCCGTACCCCACAGTAGACGTGAGCCAGCATGCCATCCCCAGCACACGGTCGCGTTGTCGCGCCACTGGCAGAGTGCTGTGCCATGTGCCATGTATGGAGTGCTGTGTGTGTTCCCGCAGCGGGGGTAGAAGCGCTCCAGGCAGAGGTGAAGGTCACCGCATGAGGTCCAGCCCTCCGGGAGCTAGCCGGCCGCTGAGTATGCTCATAGGCATGGACCGGGGAAAGCTCGAGCAGGCGCTGAGCCGGAAGACGTCAAGAGGAATGGAAGCGGATCTCAGCAGAGTCTTTCTAGAGCAGAGGCCGCTGGTCCGTCCTTGGAAGGCTGAGCCAGGGCTGAGCCGCCAGTCTGGTCCCACGTCAGCCATACCAGAGCCTCCCCAAGAGATGGCACCCAAAGGAGTGCAGGGAAAGGGAGCCAGAGTCAGAGAGCGTGGGACCCGAGCCCGCATCTGACCGTGCCAGGAAGGCGAGCACAAACGCATCAGCCCGCCCGGGGCTGTGCCCAGCCGATGCCCATGCTGCTGGCCCTGGGATACACGCCACACGACAGCTTGGCTGGACGCCTGGGAATGTGGGGGCTTGGGCTTCCTTCTGTGGCCACTGGGAGCCGTTGAAGGTTCTGGAGTGAGAGCAAGAGCTGTCCGGAGCAGAGCTGGCAGGAGCTAGGTAGACCAGCAGAGGGAGGGGCTAGTCAGGACATGGCCTTCCCTAGGCTTGGCAGAGACAGGAAGCGGCAGGGTCAGAGCAAGGTCGCTTTCATGTTTGTAGAGTGGTGCTTTTTCTTTGTTTCTTTTGGGAGGAGTAAGAAGGATGCCGGCACTCCTCCTCTAGCAGAGACCTCTCACCCCCCACCGGCACCTCCTGTGCTGGCCTGGACCCGCTCCCCTCCTTGAATTTTGAATTCCGGGGGCTGTCTGCATAGGGCCGGTCCCGTGCACTCAGGGGCTCCCTGAGGACCACCTGCAGCACTGTCCAGCTCACCCTTTCTCTGGAATCTAGGTCTTTCCCAGTCCAGGCCCCCTGATGCTTTTCTGTGAGATGCTTCCACGCAGCGCTGTTGCCTTTTCTCCCCCCAGGAGCCTTCTCTGAGCCCAGTGTTGCCTGGAAGCCCTCACGCCCCATGCACGGGCCCATCACAGTGTGCACCCAGAGCCAGGGCCCCTGGCCTCCCCGCCGATGGGTCTGGTCCCGTCAGGCTGATGGAGCTCGTGGTGACTAGGCGCAGACTGTGTTTGTCTTGTGGGGCAGTGCCTGGTGGCTGCTCGTATGGAAGTAACCCAGCACTCACGGGACTTTTCTTTTTGGGTGGGGGGCGGGTATTGTGCTTTATGGCAATGCTGAACATTTTATTGAAGCATTTATTTTAATATTTCCTTTTTTCTAAAGGATTTCTGATGTCTAGATTTGTTCTTAATTTTCAGTGATAGCCTAGCATTTTTCATATCTGTGATCTAAATCCTGTCCTTCCAACACCCCTCAGAGACTACCTAGCATATAAAATCATTTTAAAACTTAACATAAATTTTGATTAATCTTGCTGTGTAATTTGTGGGAAAGGCATTAGGGGAACCGTCATTAGGGTGAATAATTTTATCTGGAGTACCAAAAAATATTCATGTCAGTACTGTGGCTTTTCAGTATGTAGATGAGAGGAATATTAAGCACTGAAGAGAGATTACGTTTTGGAAGAGGGACAGCAGCATGGGGGAGTGCACAGAAGCCGGCAGGCTGCAGAAGGAACGGACCTGCTGTCTGCAGGATTCTCCAGGTCGTCTAGAAGGAGATGGGGCAGAATGCACACACGGCGCCTGTGGTCTTCTGTAGGTCGTGGCCCACTTTCCTCTTGTCTTAGTGGCTTCTTCATTTTTAAATGTTCCATATTTTCTTTTCTTTAAGATTTATTTATTTGAGATAGAGCAAGAGACAGAGAGAGCACAAGCAGGGGGCTGAGGCAGAGAGAGAAGCAAACTCCCCGCTGAGCAGGGAGCCCGACGCGGGGCTCGATCTCAGGACCCCAGGATCGTGACCTGAACCGAAGGCAGACTCTTCACCGACTAAGCCCCCCAGGCGTCCTGTGTTCCATGTTTTCTACAGTAAGCATGCACCGTAAGGATTACAAATGTCAGTAGCCCTTTGAATAGAAAGAGTTTCTTCCATGTACACTGGGATGACCATAGTCCGGGGTCCCTGTGGACTGGACCCATTTCTGGTAGTCCTGGGATTATGGGGCCCGATGCACAGTGTGGGGCGTTGTTCGTCTTGGTCTGGGGCACCCAGCCCCCGCCACCCTGCACAGAAGCAGGACCTCGAGTGCCACTGGGACAGGCTTCCCAGGCCTTCGTGGCTCTGGTGAGCTGCATGCCCGCCTGCCCCTCCTGGCTCGTTCCAAGGCCAGAACTGTCCCTGCCACACAGCCGTCCCGACGACAGTCCACGTCCAGTGTGAGGGAGTGATCCCCGGGTGGCTCAGCGCGTGCCCGCGGTGCACTTACTCGGTGCTCGCGGCTCTGCTCGGGGGCCAGGGTGGGACAGCCAGGAACCGGAGGTGGTGGGGTGGTTTCAGCGGGGTGCTCGGGCTGGGGCGTTGTGCTCCTCTGTCCTGCCATCTCGTGTGGCCTGTGTACTCGCGGCCCCATCATCTCGAGCAACTGGATGATTTAAAGCCACCCGAGGGGCGCCGGGGTGGCTTGCTCTGTCGGCGAAGCATCCGCCTTCGGCTCAGGTCATGATCTCAGGGTCCTGGGACGGAGCCCGGTGTCGGGCTCCCTGCTCAGCGGGGAGCCTGCTTGTGCTTGCTCACTCCCTCTCTCCGTCAAATAAAGAAGTAAAATCTTTTAAAAATAAACAAATAAGTAAATAAATAAAGCCACCTGAGTGTGTGTCTGTGTGAAAAGAAACCCCATGATCCAGCGAAAAGGAGGATCTTAAATCTGCTTGCAGTTCTGTTGCCCCTGGGTCTGGTTGAAGCGGCGCAGTGACTGTGTGTGCACACTGGGTGGCGCCAGAGCGCTCGGTCCCCAGAGCCTGCCTGTCCGGCATCCGCCCAGGATTGGGATGGATGCACACGCGGGTGCCCAAGATCCTCCCCTCTCTTATCAACACGGATCCCGCCAGGAGCCAGGAGAGGGGCTGACAAGCAGGAAGGAGCTGGAACCTTGCTAAATACGTTCATTATGCTCTAAGAAGTTCAGAAGACCTGCTGCAAGCGCCTGTGTTTTAGGAAAACATCACTGTGCCCAGATCCGTGAGATTCTTGTTTATAGCTGATAGGTGTAACCTCCTCACTGTGCTATCACTTGTTCTTTTTATTTTTTTAAAAGATTTTATTTGTTTGACAGAGAGATCACAAGTAGAGCAGCAGGCGGGGGGGGGGGGGGGGGGGGGGGGGGAGCAGGCTCCCTGCTGAGCAGAGAGCCCAGTGCGGGGCTCGATTCCAGGATCCTAAGATCATGACCTGAGCCGAAGGCAGCGGCTTTAACCCACTGAGCCACCCAGGCTTCCAAAAAAAAATTTTTTTTAAAAGAACAAATGAGGGGCGCCTGGGTGAGAGCCAAGAAGGTGAGAGGAAACTGAATCCCCACCCTTTGAAAGCAGTTTATAAAAACACCTAGGGTGGGGCTCCTGGGTGGCTCAGTGGGTTAAAGCCTCTGCCTTAGGCTCAGGTCATGATCCCAGGGTCCTGGGATCGAGCCCCACATCAGGCTCTCTGCTCAGCAGGGAGACTGCTTCCCTTCCTCTCTCTCTGCCTGCTTGTGATCTCTGTCTGTCAAATAAATAAGTAAAATCTTTTTAAAAAATTTTTTTAAGATTTTATTTGCACGTGAGAGAGAACAAGCCTGAGCAGGGGGAAGGGGCAGAGGCAGAGGGAGAAGCAGGCTCCCCACTCAACGAGGAGCCCAATGTACGACTTGATCCCAGGACCCTGAGAATCGTGACCTGAGCTGAAGGCAGATGCTTAACCGACTGAGCCACCCAGGCGCCCCTGTTCCTTTTTTTTTTTAGCCCTTAATTCATACTACAACTGTTGACTATGTCTTCTTGAAATACATTTGCATCTGTGTGGGTTATTCTTTTAAAAAGGAGGAAACATGCTTACGCTTGGAACGCTGCTGCCCCAGTAAGCCAGCCCGTACCCCAGTCTTGCCAGTTGCAGGGTTGGAAGATGTTGCCAGAAAGCACGAGGCATTTTCCTTTCCTAGCCTCCTTTTTTTATTTGTTTCCCTTTGCCTCCACTCTCCGTCTAGTTTCTTTCCTTCATTAGTTAACTATAAAAGAAGATGAAAGAAATTGTGGATAAGATAGCACAACAAAAGACATCTGAAAACGAAATTCACATGGCCAGAACCTTTCTTACGAGGATTCTGAGGAACTCTATGAGGTACAGTTTGGTTTTCAGTCCCTTTACTTCTGCGGTGTGATGAATTTGTCTCTTCTGTGGTTTTGTTCACGGGGAAACTCCTGAAGTCAACACATTCCACATGTCCGTAACCAGCGAGGCACAGTTTGAGGTCTCTCTGTGTTCTTGAAGGGGACGTAGGCTGTCCAGAGTGAGCAAGTTCTGTCGCACACGGGAGAAGCGGAGAGTGGGAGCAGCAGGCCGGTGGGCGCCTGCTCACGCTGCAGCCTTCTCTCGGAGGCTGTGAGGTCTCCACGGCAGCCCTGCAGACTTCCGACTGCGGTTCCCTTCCCACGCCCATGCAGTGCAGCCAAAACACCAGTGCGCCCGCCGCGGGGCGGTGGGGACCGCAGGGCGAGAGCCCGGGCAGGGTGGGCTGCCGCCTGTGGGTGGAGGACCTCACGTTCCCGGAATGGGGACCCTTAGCTGACTTCGCAGACGCTCCGAGGGGCCCAGGGGAGCAAACACACGTCTGCATGTCTCCGTTCACGTCAGTGTCTGTGTTTCCTGGGTTAAGTGAGTAAGTCGCGGCGGCCTAAACTCCGTGCGACCCGGCGCAGCTGGGCACTCTGGAGCTTCTCTCCAGCGGTCCGTGTTCCGCAAGGAGGCCGAGGGTTGTGTGCACGGCGGTGCAGGAACAGAGATGGAAGTCTGTCTGTGGTCATGCTGGTGGCCCAGGGGACAGCAAGATTGATTTACTACTGTGAATAGATGTTGGAGAATAAGGGTTAATTCACATTCGGAAGCTTGAGATTGTCTTTGCGTTAGCGTGAGTTCTGTATTAAGAAACATTTCACACCCCATGTTCATGTCCAGATCCAGCGGGAAGCACCTGGAAGCGATGCTCTGAACCGTGCGGAAGTCACTGTGACTTCTTTCCACGTCGCGCTTCTGTCTTGGCACGGAGGTGTCCTTTGTTCAGAGTCCCTGAGCCGTCTGCGTTCTTTTTCAGGAAGAACGAGGTGAGCTGGAGGCCTCACTCCTGGCATGCCACCAAGTTCTCCGACAGCCACCCCGAGACGTCAGCATCGCCGTTCCCCCCCACCAGCGCCTGCCCTTCTTGGCACAGCCGACACCACACCAGGTAGGCACGCGTTTCCCACCGGGATGGGCGGTGTCCGTCGCTTCCCAGCCCTGCCACGAGAGCACCTCTGTTCACTTCAGAACAGTTTTGTTTTTCTGATGAGGAAAAGCCACGAGCACACCATGACGGGTAAAACTTCCCAAATTTTTCAGAGGAGGGACGTGTCCAGCCTTTGGGAACAAAAACTGAAATATCAGGAGCAAGGATGAGTACGTGTGTTTCTCCTTCCGGTGCTCAGTCCGTCGGCAGCCTGGGAGCTGGGCTTCTTGGCTGAACTCCTTGGGGCCAGCTGCCGACCTGACTGGGACAGCCACCATGCCACCCACTTGCCCTCAGCCACCGCCATTCTTTTGAGATTTTTGTGCCTAGATTGGAAGACAGGCGCTACCTACGGGTTCGGCAAGTGTAGTTCACAGAGGCTCCCAGACAGTCCTGGGAAGCATCAGCACCCTGTCCCCAACGCCCAGGCTCTCCTGTGGCTGGGGATAGAGGAAACCAGGGCTTCACGGCCTACACGCCAGGCTGGCAGCCAGCCTTGAGGGCCCAGTGGTGGTTCCCACTAAGTGTGAGACCAAGATGGTGGGAGCTGTAGGTCGGCAAAAGGAGGGGGCGTTCTGGTCGACCTGGCGTCCATATATCAGGTGCAGAAGTGCTCCTGGATGAGGTACGCGCGTGACAGCCCCACAGCGGTGTTCGCTTGAGGAAACTCCAGCTACACACACGTCCTCTTGGGTCAGCCTCCAGCGTCGTCACAAGTCTCCTATTAAAAGGATGACGCTGAGCACTAGTGTGGGTTTCGGTGTGTGTGAGTGCACGTATGAGTGTGTATGTGTATCTCTGTGTGTGTAGGTGCATCGGTGCATACCTAGGATGTGTGCCCATGTGTGTGCACGTGTGTGCGTGTGTTTGCGAGCGTGCGGACACACCTATTCTGTAAGTGCATTTGTGCCTGTGTGTGTGGAGGTCATGTAACCACCTCAAAATCAATATATTTTTTAAAGATCTTATTTACTTATTTGACAGAGAGAGATCACAAGTAGGCAGAGAGGCAGGCAGAGAGAGAGGGGGAAGCGGGCTCCCGCTGAGCAGAGCCCAATGCGGGGCTCAATTCCAGGACCCTGGGATCATGACCTGAGCTGAAGGCAGAGGCTTTAACCCCACGGAGCCGCCCAGGCGCCCGTCCTTGGTGGTTTCTTGATGAAGGACGCACATACACTGCCCACATCTGTGTGGAAGCGGTGCGGAGCCTTGTTCCTATCCGCCGGGACTGAAGTCCGCATGGGGAGAGCACCCTCAGGGCACTGGGGGAGGACGGAGCGGACGCTGCTCCGTGTCTGAGGGGCACCTGCCGTGTCCGTCCAGAGAAGGGTGTAAAACCCCCACAGTCCCCTCCCTTCAGGAAAACCTCACCGTCCCCGGGAGCCATGAGACCTTCAGAGCATGTGGGTATAGTCCTTCTCCCTGGGTTTTCATTTGTCTTGTTGCTGCTGTAGTTAAGAGTGATTTAGCCGGTTCAGTCTCCTCGCAGTGCTGACACGGCTTGCTTTCTTATCCTCGTTCTCCCCAGACCTAAAGTAGCAACAGATGTGGGCAGTAGGTTTTGTTTTTTGTTTTTCTGACCTCGAAGCCTGAAGGTTCCAGCTCTGTTGAGCTTTCATGAAAGTGTTTTCAACATCGCTGGATAAAGAGCTCGCCACGGAGGGCTGTTAGGCTCCGCTGTACGCTGTGACTGCCTGGCAGAACGCGGACTTCCGTGATGAGCGCATCGCCCAGCTTGTAGCAGTAAGCCTGGCTTCTGCATTTCCTCCTCCTGGACCCCGTGCTACTTGCGAACCGGAATGTGTGGTGTCCGGGTACAGCTCCGATGAACTCTGCCAGGTGTAATGAGGCCCCTGGCCCCGCGGTGTCGGGTTTTGCTGAAAACGCCTGTCGCTGGAGTTCTCGATTGCATGTTGCCTTCACTGACAGGTGAAAGGATTGATGGTGCTTGCGTGTTGAGGTGTGGAAAAGTCACATCATCCCTGCACCCCCTGCATTTTAAAAAATGTATTTGTTAGGGCACCTGGATGGCTCAGTGGGTTGAGCCACTGCCTTTGGCTCAGGTCATGATCTCAGGGTCCTGGGATCGAGTCCCGCATTGGGCGCTCTGCTCAGCAGGGAGCCTGCTTCCCTCTCTCTCTCTGCCTGCCTCTCTATCTACTTGCGATCTCTCTCTGTCAAATAAATAAATAAAATCTTAAAAAAAAAAAAAAGTATTTGTTATTGTTTAGATATTGTCAGAGGAAGAGTGAGCACCGCAGGGGGCGTGGCAGGCAGAGGGAGAAGCCGGCTCCTCACAGAGCAGGGGGCCCCATGTGGGGCTCAGTCCCAGGACCCCGGGATCATGACCTGAGCCAAAGGCAGACGCTTCACCGACTGAGACCCCCAAGGGCCCCTGGATATCCCCTTTCAATGTGAAAGCTGTTGTCGTTCGATCAGTTCTTCTCTGTTAGTCATCCGAGCAAAAACCCTTTCACACGCGCAACCCGCGGGGGTCCACAGACCTGCCCTAGAAAGGGCCATGTAGGAAATATTTTAGGTTCCATGGACCCGTGTCTGTTGCCGGTTCCCCAGCTGAGAAGTAGTCACAAACAGTGTGTACACGGATGGCCCCAACTGGGTTCTAATCACACTTTATCTGTGAGCAGTGACATTTGAATTCTTGTCATTCTCATGGGTCCCAAAATGGTCTTTTGATCCATGTGCCCCCAACCCTTTAACTGCCTAACCCCGTACTCACGGGCTGTGGCCTGCCAGCTGCCGTACTTCGTGACGGAGGATGAAAGCGCTCCCGTGGGCAGAGTCTCCCCGCTGCTGACCGCTGTGGTTCCGGCGACCCTGAGGGCAGGAGTGTGCACAGCTAGCACGTGAAGGCACGGGTTTGGGGAAAGAGCATCCAGCGGGTCGGTCTGGGTCTTTTGAGCCTGTTGTCAGAGTTACTCTAAAATGCCGTGCTGCTGCCTCTGCCTCTGCCTCTCTGCCTACTTGTGATCTCTCTCTCGGTTAAATTAAGAAAAACAGGGGCGTCTGGGTGGCTCACTGGGTTAAAGCCTCTGCGTTTCGCTCAGGTCATGATCCCAGGGTCCTGGAATCGAGCCCCACATCAAGCTCTCTGCTTGGCAGGGAGCCTGCTTCCTCCTCTCTCTCTCTCTGCCTGCCTCTCTCCCTACTTGTGATCTCTATCTGTCAAATAAATAAATAAAATCTGTAAAAAAAAAAAAAATTAAGAAAAAAAATCTGAAAAGGGGACCTGGGTGGCTCAGTGAGTTAAGCCTCTGCCTTCAGCTCAGGTCATGATCTCAGGGTCCTGGGATCGAGCCCCGCATCGGGCTCTCTGTTCAGCGGGGAGTCTGCTTCTCCCTCTCTCACTCCTGGGTGCCTGGGTGGTTCAGTCGGTGAGGCGTCTGCCTTCAGCTCAGGTCACGATCCCAGGGTCCTAGGGTCGAGTGTCATATCAGGCTCTCTGCTCAGCGGGGAGCCTGCTTCTCCCTCTCCCTCTGCCTGCCGCTCCCCCTGCTTGTGCTCTCTCTCTCTCTCTCTCTTTTTCTGTCAAATAAATAATATCTTTTTTAAATTAATTAAAAAAATAATAAAATGCTGTGCTGAGGTCCCATGTTAGGTCCCATGACCCTGTTCTGGGAAGAGTTCTGGGCGTCTGGATGTCTCGTGCGGGCCGGCGGCTTTCACTGCGCGGTTGCCCTGATCGTCCCTGTCGCTGCTCGTCGATTCTAAAGCGGATGCTTCCCTGTGCTCCTTCCCCTCTAGCTCTTCGTCTCACGACCTGTCGGGCCCGTGGGAGCACTCGAATCTCCAACGAACCTCAGACCATTTCAGCTCGCTCGGGAGTGTCGACAGCCTGGACCAGCCTACCCAGCACTACCCCTCCGGACGCCTCTCCGCAGCCAAGTCCAACAGCAGCATCGAACACCTGGGTGGCCAGAGCAAGCGGGACTCGGCCTATGGCTCGTTCTCCACCAGCTCCAGCACGCCTGACCACACCCTGCCCAAGGCCGACGCCTCCTCCGCAGAGAACATCATCTACAAAGTGGGCCTGTGGGAGGCCTCCAAGCTGGGCGGCAGCCGGCAGGGCCAGGCTGCCAGCGATGCCCCAGGCCTGGAGGAGAGGTTCGGGTGCTTCCCAGCCCGGGTCCCCTGTGACAGCCGCAGAAGCCCCAGGCCGGAGGACAGTGCTGAGGCCAAGCTGGCCACCGCTGGGAGGTCAAATTTTGGGCCTGTCTGGTATGTCCCTGAGAAGAAAAAAGCACCTTCGTCCCCTCCTCCGCCCCCTCCCCCTCTCCGCAGTGACAGCTTCGCGGCCACCAAGAGCCACGAGAAGCCCCAGGGCCCTCCGTTCTCAGAGGTGGCCAATGTGCAGCACTTTCTGGGCCTGACCCGGGCCCAGCCCCGCAGCGACTGGAGAACAGAAGCTGCCGACCAGTGGAGGCCGGTGCATCCCAGCGGCGGGAGAGCAGGCGGGAGCTCGGGCTGCACGCCGGACGTCCCCCTGGGCGGCGGGGTGCTGCCCTCTGAGCACGGCGCCGGCGGCCTCCCAGGGGCCCCCAGCTGGCTGCAGGTCTCTCTGTCCAGCACGGACGTGCGCTTCCCGCCGGCTTCCCACGGTGGCCAGCACCCACGCCAGTGCAGTGACGAGGGCCCCAGGTCCACCACGCTGAGGGAACAGCCCCGCCTGGCTGTCCCCGGGGGCCGCCAGGAGCCGCCTGCTGGCCGTTTCCACGACGACAGCCCCCCTCAGGTCAGGTGGCCTGGTGCCACCAACCAGAAGGGGGATGGCGGCGGGCAGAGCCGCTACTACTGTGTGACCAGCAGACAGTGCCTGCAGGGGGGCACGCAGGCAGCGTGGCTGCACGAGGAGGCCTGGCATCCGGACGTGGCCCCGGGCACCCCCGAGTACCCTACCCCCCACCCGACGGGCCAGAGGCCCCAGTGTTCCCTGCTGCAGCCCGAGGTGGCCGCAGGCCCCCCCGAGAGAGACGGGAGTGACCCGGGGGACCGAGGGGCAGAGGGCCGTTCCGCAGCACGTGAGGACGCGCGGGGAGCCAGGCCCGTGGCGAAGGGCAGCGCGAGGGGCTCTGCGGACGGCTTCGCGTGGGCCGATGGCGAGAGCAGCCAGATCTCCCGTCAGAAGACCCCCATGCTGCACTCGCTGACGCGGGAGGGCACGCGGCGGCCCGAGGATGGGCAGGAAGCCCACGCGGAGAGGCCGCCCCCGACAGATGCCGCAGGGGGCAAACCGACGCGGAGGAGCGACCGGTTCGCCACCACCCTGAGGAACGAGATCCAGATGCGACGGGCCAGGCTGCAGCAGAGCAAGAGCGCGGTGGCGCTGGCCGGGGCGGGGGATGCGGCGGGGGAGGCCGCTGGCTGGGGGACGCAGCGCGGTTCTGCCGCCAGCGCCACCCCAGCAGGGGCCTTCACGGGCACCTATAGAGACCACGTGAAGGAGGCCCAGGCCCGGGTGCTCAGGGCCACGTCGTTCAAGCGCCGTGACTTGGAGCCCAGCCCAGCCGATCCTTACGCAGGGTCGCCGGAGCACCGGGCTGAGAACCACGGCACCAGTCTGGACCCCGTCCCCCACGTCTGGGAGGGGGGCCCGGCCAAGCCGTCCCCGTCGGGAGCAGGCGGGCCTCACGTTGCCCGCATCGGAGGCCGCAAGCGGTTCACGCTGGAGCAGAAGCTGAAATCCTACTCCGAACCAGAGAAGATGAACGAGGTGGGGCTGTCCGGGCACGAGCGCCCTCCGCAGCACCCCGGGACGTCCGACGAGACTCTGGGCACGTTCGCCGACAGGTGGAAGTTCTTTGAGGAAACCAGCAGACCCCTTCACCAGAGGCCAGGGCCAAGCCCAGCGCTCTGTGGTTTCCCGAAGGAGAGGCTGGAGAGGCCGCAGACGGCGGGCCGCGGGTACGAGGGTGCGGAGCCTTGGTTCCAGAAGCGGGCCCGCACTGCCTCCTTTGGAGAGCATCCCAGAGGTCACGGAAAAGCGGGGCAGGTCGGAAAAAGGGAACCGCCCCAGAGACTTGGGACGTTTGCCGAGTATCAGGCCTCTTGGCGGGAACAGAGGACAGCTCTAGAAGGCAGGAGCTCCGGGCGGTACCACTCAGCCGACGACATCCTGGACGTGGGTCTGGAGCAACACGAGAGACCTCAGTACGTTCACGGAAGGTCCCGGTCATCGCCATCCACAGACCTGTACACACAGGTAAGCCTGGGGCCACAAGCAAGGGCGCTGACCGCCCCCCCCGCCCCCACTCAGAGAGAGGCCCCGAAATAGAACAGCCGAGTCAGTGTGACGTGTGCCCAGCGGCTTGAAACCCGTGTGCTGTAGCTCTTCCGGCGTGGCCCTGTGGGAAAGGTTCCTGGGGACAAATCGGGACATTCGTGACCACTGAAGGGCCATCTCAGTGTGCAACTCTCGAGTCCGCAGCCATCTCCTCCTGTCTCACTACAGCTGTCTTTCCCCAAGACGAGCGTGCCCCAGCCTTAACACCACGCAGAGAATTTGGGGGGGAGAGGGCTAGAAAATGGCTGCTTCTCCTCTGAACCGGAAAGCGGTACTTTGGGGAAAGGGGTGAGACAGTGTAGGGTGGCCTGTCTTCAAGCCTTCGGGCCACTTACAATTTTTAGTGTTTGTTCTTTTCATTTTTTCAGCTTTTTTTTTTCCGAAATATTTTTAGAGGTTGCTCCAGGGCCGATGTAGGTCAGCACGCAGTGCATTAAACCGATGCACTTCTCGTCAGGTGAGAGTCGTGGCAGTCAAGGGTGGCGTTAAGCCTGCTGGAAAAGCGGGGTGCTCAGAGCCATGGTCAAAGTCAGTGCCACGCTCACCCTCCCTCTCTCTGCCTGTTCCGCCTCTTAAACCTGCCTCTGTGTGTTTCGGAGAAAAGGCTTACAGGACGCGATGCGGTTTCTTTTCCCAAGAACGAGTCGCGGACTCGGGACACGACAGTGTGTCTGTGCGTGTAAGGAGGGCGGCCTGTTTGTCCGTGGCGCCCCCAAGCTGACAGGCCTGCGGCCACCGCCCATGTAGCTCTGTCGTGGCTGGGACCCGCGGCCTGACCTTGGAGCCTTCCACGCTTGCTCAGGCCGGAGAGAAGAGCCCCGGACTCTGACAAGCGCTAGGGCCTGAGGCTTTGCCGTAGCGAGCTGTCACCGGCTGTGTGTGGGCTGGTTTCTGTCTCGTTTCTGCTTGGGCCGGTTGTGTTGCCTGGCTCCACGGGCCTCCCTCCGGCCTCTCGCCCCCTGCCCGGGACAGACGTGGACTCACGGTCTGGTGCGTTTGTTTTGACAGACCGGTTTGGAGAGCTGAGCGGGCCAGCCCGGTGGCCGAGTGTCAGCACGGGACGGCAGGCCGCGTCACTGCCTTCGTGGTCCGGGCCCGCGGGGCAAACCCACAATGAGGGGGTTCGTAATAACAGATGTCGTACAGAAGGCGGCTCGATGACTCGGTGTCTCACTGTGCTGCTCTTGGCAGGAAGCTGCCATCGGACCGCAGCAGCCCGTGGGGGACCCTGGTGAGCGCAGAGAACGTTCCTCCGCAGTCTGGGCCGAGGAGGGACAGCCCCGTCCGAGGTAGGTGAAGTTTGGGTGTGGGGTTGCAAAGAGGACGTGTCGGGGTGGCCTTCTTTGTGGCCGGTGGGTGCCCAGTGAGCGTGCTAGGGCGTCTGTTTGCTGCCAGAGCCGGAGTGGCCGCCAGCAGCTGTGGATTGCGGCGCGTCCGGTGCGGGCAGCGTGTCCTAGGCAGAGCCCGAGGGCCAGCACCGCTGCCGGGATCAGGCTCCCCGGGCCCGAACGCCATCGGGGCATCCTTGGGGCACAGAATGGCTGTTGGGTTTCCTGGACGGCGAGCTTCTTTATGCGGAGACGATGAGAACTCCTTGCCACGTGCGGGAATGGGGAACGCTTCCTGCAGACCACGGGATCGGAGCTGTGCTGGGCCGCTCGGGCGACGCGTCCACGTCGGAGTCGCCTGAACGGGTTGTCAGGAAGGAACAAGCCAGGTTTTCTCAACGGGGCTTCTTTTCAGCCTGAAAATAGAAACCAATTCCGTGGGGCCCTCGGAGGGTCAGAGCATCTCACGGAACGGCGGATGCTCGAGAGCAGGGTGCTTCCGGGCCGTGTGCAATACCTAGTTCTAAAACGCGGCCAGTGTGGCTGTTCAGCTGTAGTGAGGATGGATGGGTACGTGGATGGATACGTGGATGTGTACGTAGATGGACAGACTGTCGTTTCGCCCTTGATACTCATGAGGAGGGAGGGAGGGAAAACTGTAGATTGCTCTAGGACCTGTGGGGTCACCTTATTTTAAAAGGACCGGTAGAAGCATGGAAATAAGTGTACACAGTTGGGTCAGTGAATGCAGATTTTTCAGTTGTTTGGGAGAATGTCTGGTGATTGGTGTGATATTCAGAACCTCATAAGGTTCGGGTGCAGAAATAACCAATTTAAATGTTTGCTTTTAAGGGCCTTCTAGAATGTGCTTTCGTTTCGTTGGGCTGTAAACTCGAGTGCTGTTAACTGTAAGCGAGAGTATCCAATCTTTGTGCGGCTCCGCGGGGACAAGAGTGGCATTTTGTGTAGGAGGTCCCTGCAGTTCACGGTCTGCGTGGCTGAGACCAAGCCTCCCCGGCTAAGAACGAACGCCGGGCGAATAACGCACCTACAGCACGCAGCCGTTCCTGAGAAACACAATCGGCGCTTTATTCCCAGAGCTGCTGCGTGAGTCCGCGCCGGGCCCCAGCTGTCCCCGTCTCTCCCGTTGCCCGGTGCTGCCGCTGTCACGAGGCGGCTCAGAGCCCGCTCGCTCGTGTGGACGCCGCGTGTGCCTGCGCACCTGCCCTGGGCACAGTCCTGCCGCCACGGGCGGCGTAGCCCCTGCTGTGAATGGGGACCTCCCGGGCAGCTGGCAGCAGCACCGTGGGTGCGTGTGTGTGCATGTGCGCGTGTGTGCGCGTGCTGTCAGCGGCACTGTCCATAGCGAGAGACTCACGAGCAACAGCAGGGGGACCACAGGCTTCCTGTATCCCAGCGCGTGCACAAGCACTCCGAGGAAATTAGGACCGGAGCCTTCTGCTTTCACACTGCACAGCTGGCAATCTGTAGAATTGCGTGTGCGTTCAGAGGGTGGCGAGGCTCCTTGAAATTCCAGAACAGAAAGCCGTTTTCCTCTTTTCTCGGAGAATGTTTGATTTCTCAAGTATCAGTAAGAAATCCTGTACTTAAAACGTGAAATCTGGTGATAAAAGAAGTGAAAATTCAGGTCAAGGACTGTCTCTTTGGCCACCGCAACCAAAATCCTATAATGCCAAGATTTAAAGATGCCTGATGTTTTGCATAAATTTAAAACAATATAAACGTGTATAAAAAAATTGGAATTACTGAGGCACCTAGTCAACTCAGTCCGTACGGCATGCGACTCTTAATCTCCAGGTTATGAGTTTGAGCCCCATGCTGGACACAGAGATTACTAAAAAATAAAATCTTTAAAAAAAAAAAAAGAAAAGGATTATTGATCTGATGACTGGTACAGGATAGTGAATTTTTTTTTTTTGAAGGATTTATTTATTTATTTGACAGACAGAGATCACAAGTAGGCAGAGAGAGGGGGAAGCAGGCTCCCTGCTGAGCAGAGAGCCCGATGCGGGGCTTGATCCCAGGACCCTGGGATCATGACCTGAGCGAAAGGCAGAGGCTTTAACCCACTGAGCCACCCAGCGCCCCAGTGAATGTTTTTCATTGTATTCTGCTGAGACAACAGAATAGCATGGAGATAAGAGTTACTTGTCCATTCAGATCACATGGAGAACATTTTTGTGAGATTAAAGATTCTGTCCTGTGTAAAGATATGGAGGACAAAGGTTCTGCTCCCAAAGGACCTCACCGTGTCGGAGGGAAGGCGAGACACCAGTATTTACCGTGGAAGTGATGACACGTTAATTAGAATTTTTGTAAAAAAATCATGTGGTGCTTCAGAATCTTGGAGGAAAGACAGTGAGGTGACTTCTGCCTGAGTCATAGGGAAGACAGGTGGTGTCTGAGCTGAGAAAAAGCCAAAGCCAGGAGAGCAGATCCCACTGCGTTTGCTTACTTCTAGCTTTTTCTGTGGCGAGCAGCCCCCTTTACCCACCCCCACTGGCCTCACCCCCAGCTTCTCCTGTTTTCCCACAGGTTTTGCACCAGCTCTCTGAGCTTAGTCATTACGACCGGCTGGAGTCTGCTTCCTGCCAATCCCGGCCCCCCCCACCCCCCAACTGGGGTACCTCATAAGCTGGATAGAGCCGCTTGCTCGGGCTGTCCTAACTAACTGCCACAGACTAGGCAGCGTCGACAATAGAAACTTATTTTCTCAGTCTTCGGGAGGCCAGAAGCCCAAGATCAAGGGGCAAGGGGTCAGCAGCTTTAGTTTCTTCCAGGGCTTCTCTTCACAGGAGGTGGCACATAGCCACCTCCTCCCGGTGTCCTCGTGTGGTCTTCCCTTGGTGTGTCTCTGCCCAGTCTCTTGTAAGGACACCATTGAGACTGGATGAGGATTCACCCTGATGACTTCATTCTACCTTACTTACCTCATTAATAACCCTGTCTCCAAATAGTCACATTCTGAGGTCCTGGGGGTTAGGACTTCAACTTAGAAATTTTGGGGGGATACAGTGACTCCATAACCCTGAGGGAAATCTCCTTTCTGCCCTATACCTTGGAACCAGTGTGTCAGCTGCCTCCGTGCTTTTGGGAAGTGTCATCCTGTCATCGAGCTGCTGAGGTCACACCTGATGTGGGGGCATTTAAAACAAAAGGAAGAGGGAGGCTGCCATGCTCGAGTATGGCTGGTGAAGAGGGGAGTTCAGCTAAACCTCTCGAGGGTTTTTGGGGGGCACGTAACCGAAGCCTTGCTATTGCAGGCACCTTGTGATTCAGTGATTACACTGTTAAGCGTTGACCTTCCGAGTATGTGGCCATGGTGTGAGGAGGTGGGGACTCGGACAGTCACCTGGGAGATGTGTGCGTGCACCTCTCCAGCTTCTCACAGAGCCACCCCTACGTGGTCTGCTGGTCTCCCTGCCTGGATGGCTGCTAGTGCCTCCGAACAGAGCGGAGATGGCCATCCTGTCTTTGCCGCTCCGGCACCCCCCCGTGCAGGAGCTCCGATCTGAGCCGCACTTCCCCTGGTCACCTTGCTGCACAGGGCACAGCTCACCTCCCCCTGGGCAACACATTGCTCTCTGAGGAGCTCTGCTTTGACTCTCTGAGATCAAGCTAAAGCCTTTGTCCAAGCTTTCATCATCTCCAGGCTGGACCATGTCTGATACTTCCTTGCTGGTCTTGGAATAGAAATTAAATGATAATTGCCCCCATTCCCAAACAATGCAACGGCTTCTGGTTGGACTTGGAATAAAACGCAAGTGCCTGACCATGACCTACAAGGCCCTTTCTGGCCCTCTTCTTTTCGGAGCAGCCTTTATCAGACTTTTCTTTTCCCATCCAGTCTCAGGACTCACTGCCATCTTTCTATCCCTTGAACAAGCCAAGTTCCTTTCTCCCTCGAGGCCTGGTGGTTATTAAAAGGCTGTTCTTGAAATACCACAAGCCTACCTCGGGATGTCTACCTAGCAAATGGCAACTGGGTGTTCTTGCTCAGCTGGGGGAGGGGACCTTGTGTAAGCACAATGACAGGAAGATGGATGGACCAGTTGGCAAGTGGGTGAATGGAGATATTGGTGGGTGGTGGTGGGTAGATGAGGATGGATGGGTATCCACCTAACAGCCCTTGGTTTAGTCCTTGGTTTTGGCGAATAATGATCCGTGTTGGTACAATCCGTGTGCTGAAATTTTATGTAACAGTTTAGTTAACAGAACAGCAAGGGAAATGGGCTTGTCTTTCTGTCCTGGCCTAAATTCAGAATCAAGACAAACATCTCAACATACATTTATTTGGTAGTATCCTATTTTAAAGCTTGCAAGAAAGCCAAGTTGTGCTGTGGTCAGTTCTTGCTCTCGAGTTTGAGAGTTCAGTGAGTACTTGTTCAGGGAGGCTCCGGTAGACCAAGGAAGAAGTCAAATCTGGGGGTGGACCACGGCGGCTGTGGGCGCTGGCACGCTCCGTCTTCATAGCTGCCTTGCGGGCATTTCCGCCTCCGCCTTTAGGAGCTGCTGCCAGCGGGCTGGCACTGACCTGCAGGCTTGTATGTTGTTGGGACAGATGAGCGAGGGGGAGGAGAGTGAGAATATATCCCGAACCCCAACAACATGTAAAATTGAATCCGGATGGAATGGAGCTCGTTAGGGAAAATGTGCTTCAGTATAAAATTCATAAACAAGCTAAACCATGGGGGTCACCTTCCTGTATGTTTTCCCTCAGAGGTGACTGGGTGTGCAGAGGTAAATGCAAAGACGGATTTGTCAGTTACAGACAAGCGTCTTAGACAGATTTAAAAGTAAGAGAGGCTCTGCCCCTCATTTGCGGCTTTCAGGAAGACATTCGCTTTTCCTGGCCCTTAATTAGCTAAGGGACAATTGCAGCTTTCCATTCTGAACTGCTGCGCCGGGAAATTACGAAGCGAGCGCCAGTGGGGGCGTAGACAAGGGCACACTCCAGCTGGGACGTAATGCAGGGCAGAGCGGGCCTGGGGCAGAGCGGCCCCGCAGCTTCTTCCCTGGGCGGTGGTCTTAGTGGGCGGAGTGCTAGCCGACGTGCCCGGGCCCTCCCTCCGCCAGACCGGGCAGGGGTGGTGGGGGCCGCGGAGGGAGGGGGTGTAACTGCAGTTCTCCCTGAGGCAGGGAGAGCCACGTGGCTTTGGCAACCCCGGGGTCGGGGCTAGAGCGCGAGCACACATTGGCTTCCAGGCTGCTCTGGCCTGGCGGCTACACGTTATTTGGAAACTAGCGTGTGTGGGTTACAGGGTTTGTGGCTGGGGCGGCGGGAGGGAGCCGGAGCCGGCGCTGCAGGAAGAGGCGTGCCGGCAGAGGGCAGGCGGCACTCCCTGCGCTGGGCGCTGGGCGGAGGCCCCGGGGGAGGGACAGAGACGCAGAGGGACCGCAGACCCGACTTCCGGGTTCCGGTTCCGGGTTCCGGCCTCCGCGGAGCCACAGTGGGACGGCCTCGCTGCGGCTGCAACTGCGGCGCTCGCGTAATTTCCGGCACTCGCCCAGCCAGACCGTGCAGCCCCGTGGGCAGCTGCGCCTGCGCGCCCGGTGGAAGTCCGAGCTGGCCGGTCAGCTCCGGACCGGACAGCAGGCCACGCTGCCGCTTCCCAGATGGAGAGCCCTCCACAGCTCTCCTAATGCATTAACCCTCTGCACGTTTACCCTTTTGTCTCCCCTGTCCACTTCACAGCTCTCTTCAGAACTCAGACCCTTGTCAGCCGGCTTTGGTTGAGTTTGCACGTAAAGGGGCTCATCCGTGTTTTTGCCTTTCTCCAGAAATCCATCTAAACACACCGAGACCCGTCTCCTCTCCATCTTTCCAGCCGTGCCGCTCTCTTCTAGGCTGCGTTCGAGGGCCGAGATGGCCCGGGAAGCACCCACTCGGACAGCCATACGGCTTTCCACGCTCCTTAAATTGTTGCTGTTCGTAACGTCTAAAGCATTGGCTAAGTCCGCTCTGCCTGCTTTGAAGATCATCTTTGTTGCCTTTTAACTTTTGTGTGCTCTTCTGGTTGGTAGTCTAGTTAAGGTGCTTTCCATCTTGACTCAGGAACCAGGCAGTGAAGTATCCGGCCTCCAGTTCCTGTTCTACTGGGACTGATGTGGCGCTCTACCGACTCTTTATTGTTGGCTTTCCTAACATGAATGGGTGAAGCCAAATGTGCTAAACCTGAGTGATCAACCCATGTTTGAAATATATGCACATCTCAGGGTGCCTAAGTGGAACTGTCCCTTAAGCTTCCAACTCTTGATTTCTGCTCAGGGTGTGATCTCAGAGTCCTGAGATCCAGCCCCCATCCTGGGCTCACACTCAGTGTGGAGTCTGCTTGAGATTCTCCTTCTGTCTCTGCTCCTCCTGCTTGTGCTCTGTCTCTCTCAAATAAATAAATGAATCTTAAACATACGTACATCTCATCCATAAACTGTGTTCCCTTCCTTGTAGAAGGTACAGCCTGTGAAAGGGCATGGCAGTGTCCTCCTAGGATGGTAATGAGACTAAGCATTGTGCAAAAGTGGACATTCTAGAATAAAGGTAGACTGCAGACCTGCTTCACAGAGAAGGGCAAGGTTTGGGCAAGCAAGGTCATCAGGGATGACCCAGTAGGCGGCTGAGTCAATGCATTCCTTCTACACTTGCCTACCCCCAAGGCCACCTTCAGTATTTTTCCTTTTTTAGAAACTGTGGAAAGGAGGCACCAAATGCAGGCAGCTACTTTGGGGCCAGGGAAGGCAGCTTAATTGCAGCAAGTTTTTCCTTTGCTCTTTTTCCTTTGTTGGCGTTTATTTTTATGTTAGAACTCTGAAATCATTGTGTGTGCTGAAGACCATCAGGGAGTGTCAGGCCCACCGATGTTGAGGTCCCTCACGAGATGCCTGTGAGGACTGGACAGCCACCTGGTTCTCCGTTCTACCTCTTCCCACTTAAGACCAACAGGCGTGTAGGTACCTGTACATAGGGCTACTGTGGCTGGTCTTTGTCTGTGAGGTTACTCTAAATTCTTTGCCTTTTTTTATGGGATTGTAATGATTTATTTAATAGTAAGACTCACATAACCTAAAATTTACTATTTGAATGTGTATCATTTAGTGACACTTAGTATATTCGTGTTAGGCAGCCATCACTACTATGTAGTTCCAGAACATTTTGTCACCTCAAAAGAAAACCACCTACCCACTGAGCAGTCACTCTTGAACTGACTTTACTTTCTTTAACTTGAAAGATAACTTGAAGTGGTCCTTTCTATGCAGCAAGAATGTGTCTTACTCGAACACGGTCACCATCAGTTGGATGGGAGATGGACGCTTGGCTGTCAGAACTCATTTCCCACAGACTCAGAGTATTAAGTGGTTGTCAGATTCTTGCAGCTAGTTTCAAATCAGTTTAACTCATAAATTTGCTGACAGTCCACACATCTGAATGAAAAAAGGAAAACAGGTTTGCGAGTCACTTGTTGCCCTTAAGTGATCTAAAGTGCATCCAAATATTTCTTTTTTTTTTTTTAAGGATTTTATTTATTTATTTGACAGACAGAGATCACAAGTAGGCAGAGCAGCAGGCAGAAAGAGAGGGGGAAGCAGGTTCCCTGCTGAGCAGAGAGCCCGATGCGGGGCTCGATCCAAGGACCCTGGGATCATGACCTGAGCCAAAGGCAGAGGCTTAGCCCACTGAGCCACCCAGGCACCCTGCATCCAAATATTTCTAAATCTCTGTTAAACCCCCACGTCCCCCAAGAATTCATAGAAGACAACACAGAGCCAGGAGCATGTTTTATGTCTGTGCCCGCACCCCCATCCCTAGTAGCCCTGTTTCCTCCCCCTCCCAGTACAGAAATCATCACCACCTCCACCAGGATTCAGAGGAAGGGAAGATGAAGGAGGACGCGGGCATGGATTGCGACGGTGGTAGCCTGAGAATTCTCTCTAGTTCAAGTTTTCTGAAACAGCATTTGCGGCATATTCTTGGGAATATGCATGTTGTCCTCGTGAGTGTAATTTTCCGTATTTGTTTCCATATTAACCCTTAAGTTTATAACAGAATATTATGATGGTTTGCAGGACCACACCTGGTACGTGTGGCAGTGTCTCATTGCCAGTGCTAATAACATCACTGTCCCCGGCTGAGAGCAAAGAATCTGTCCACACTCTCATGGAAACCAAGCTCTGTCTCTAGATGAGGGGAGAGACAGCCAGGTGCCAGCGCCTCGGAGCTCTGTGTCCTGTCTGTCAGAAGAAAAGGGATGGGTGAAATGAGTCCTTCTGTGGCATCTGGGAAACTGCAGTAGCTGAGATCGGGGGCCCGCAACAGAAACAGCTCGTTCCCAGGAAAACCCCGTCACTTGTCACGTTAAACATTTGCTTTATGGTTTTATTCTCATATAATTGTAAGTTTGTTTTGTATTTCCTAGCCTAAGAGCTGTGAAAATAAGGAAAATAAAATGTTTTACATTTAGACATTACACAATACAGTAAAAAATAAAGCCATACGCTGCATGATTCCGTATGTATAGGCAGAATCTATAGAGACAGAAAGCAGATTCATTTGCCAGGAATTAAGGATGGGGGGGAATGGGAATGCCTGCTGGAGTAGGTACGGAGTTTCTTTGGGGGGGGGTGATGAAAATATTCTGGAATTAGATAGTACTGATGGTCGCATAACTGGTGAATATACTAAAATTACTGAATTTTGTTTACTTTCATACAGTAATGTTATGGTATGCAGACTATACCAGGTTTTTTTTGCCTGGGTGGCTCAGTGGATTAAGCCGCTGCCTTCGGCTCAGGTCATGATCTCAGGGTCCTGGGATCGAGCCCCGTGTCGGGCTCTCTGCTCCGCAGGGAGCCTGCTTCCTCCTCTCTCTGCCTGCCTCTCTGCCTCTCTCTCTCTCTGTCAAGTAAATAAAATGAAAAATTAAAAAAAAAAACTTAAAAAAAAAAAAAGATTTTATTTATTTATTAGAGATCACAAGTAGACAGAGAGGAGAAAGCAGGCTCCCCTCCCCCAAGCAGAGAGCCCGATGCGGGGCTCTATCCCAGGACCCTGGGACCATGACCTGAGCCGAAGGCAGAGGTTCTAACCCACTGAGCCACCCAAGCGTCTCTTAAAGATTTTTATTTGTTTATTTGACAGACAGAAACACATATCCCTGTCCTTGACATGGACTATTTGTGCGCTTGAAGAATTCCACAAATAAAAAGGGAACAGAGCAAGATAAGCACCCTAGCACTTTGATTCCAGAAGATCTCTGCCCCCCCAGCCTCTGAGGTAGTCTTGGTGAAACCTTAAGCCCTTCCCAAGTCACTTCACCTAACGCGGCATGTCAGACTTTATAGCCTGAGGGTGCCCTCCCTACCCCACGCCACCACTGCAAGGCAGAACATCACAAAGGAGCTGTGGTCAGAGCATCCCGAACTCTCTACTCCCACGCTGTGAAGGAGCCACGGCCACGCCTAGTTGGGTGGACAGTGTAAACTCCTGAAGTCCGACTTCCACCCTGGAGACAAGTAAAATGAAGACAAGAGAAATGGATCTTATTCTTGCAAGAGAATCATAAAATCTTGTTTTTGGGGGGCGCCCAGGTGGCTCAGTGGGTTAAAACCTCTGCCTTCGGCTCACGTCGTGATCCCGGGGTCCTGGGATCGAGCCCCACATCGGGCTCTCTGCTCAACAGGGAGCCTGCTTCCCTTCCTCTCTCTCTGCCTGCCTCTCTGACTACTTGTGATCTCTGTCTGTCCAATAAGTAAATAAAGTCTTCAAAAAAAAAAGTTTCTGAAATGTCTAGACATCCAGGTCCCACCTTTCCATCCCTGAATGCCCACTCACGGACAGCCGTCCCTTGACCAAACCCACAGGCTGGCAAACTCGTCCAGTCTTCCTGGAGCCGAGCTCCACAAACTCCCATATGTTCATGGCTGCCGCCACGCTACAAGACTTGAGTCATCATAACAAGAACAGTCTGTCCCCCAAAGTCAAGAATATTCAGTCTGACCCTTTACAAACTTTGTAGATCTCCGAGGTACAGCCGCATTGCTCAGACCTGACTAATGCGCAGACTCGTTTTAAATTAACTTTTTTTCCTGTGGCATCCTAGTGTTCACAGATTTTTTTTAAAAAACTGGTATAGGGGGTGCCTGGGTGACTCAGTGAGTTAAACCCTCTGCCTTCAGCTCAGGTCATGATCCCGGGGTCCTGGGATCAAGCCCCGCATTGGGCTCTCTGCTCAGCAAGGAGCCTGCTTCCCCCCCTCTCTCTGCCTGCCTCTCTGACTATTTGTGATCTCTGTCTGTCAAATAAATAGATATACTTAACAAGTATTTCTTTTATTTTTTTAATATTTATTTTTTTATTTGACAGACAGAGATCACAAGTAGGCAGAGAGGCAAGCAGAAGCAGGCTTCCTGCTGAACAGAGAGCCCAAGGCGGGGCTCGATCCCAAGACCCCGGTACCATGAACTGAGCCGCAGGCAGAGGCTTTAACCCGCTGAGCCACCCAGGCGCCCCTAAACATAGCTTTCTTTAAAAAGTTCACTTTTTTTTTTTAATAAAGCTGTTCTTTTTTAAATTTTTATTTATTTTTAAAGATTTTATTTATTTATTTGACACAGAGAGAGAGATCACAAGTAGGCAGAGAGGCAGGCAGAGAGAGAGAGAGAGAGATCACAAGTAGGCAGACAGAGAGAAAGGGGGAAACAGGTTCCCTGCTGTGTAGAGAGCCCGATGCAGGGCTCTATGCCACGACCCCAGGACCATAACCTGAGTTGAAGGCAGAGGCTTTAACCCACTGAGCCACCCAGGCACCCCTATGACAAGTATTTCTAACGTAAAGTCTCCAAAGCACTAACATAGCATGAGCGATGTAAAGACGTGAGTGTCTTAGATCCCCTGATAATTATGCCTACTATAGTAAACATGGGTGTATGAAAACCCAAATTACAAATCTGAGTGTTGTAAAAGTGCTTTCTCTTTGGAAATAATATGCTGAGGGCATTCTTTAGAAAGTCCTCAACATGGGCAGCATCGAGGTCTTGTTTCCCAGTACCCTTCTATAATCAAAGCACCCAGTGCTGCGTGCAGGGGATGGCTGGGTTTAGGCCTGGGTGGAGGATATACAGAATGAGCCTGGAACATCTTGTAATGCCAAAAAGTAAGCGAGAACTAAACCAAATGAGCCCAACAATAAGGATATGTCAAAGGGACACAGAGCTTTCTGTGACCAGAGTTGAAACAGGTGAAACAATGAAATGAAGTAGTGTTAGATTGTAAGCCAGTGTATAAATTAAATATTCCGGAGTCCATACTGGTCTACATATATGATCGAGTAAATAAGTGGAGAGAGAAGAGACAAAAAAAATCGCAGATGATCTCTGTAGATCCTCTGCGTTCATGGAGGTGTATGGGTAACCTCCTTCCAAAGAGGGCAGAGTGGCCAGGTGGAGGGAGAGAAGGAGCTGATGATGGAGAAACTGACCGAGGCTAACCCCTGCCAGGTGGCGCACGGAGAGTAGCTGCGTTGACAGCCTGACCGTTGAGCTTCTGTGAGAATGGCACTTTGTACCTTTGTGATTTTCCCCCAATCTATAATCACATAGATACATGGTTATAAATCTATAATCTGACCAAATCTATGATCCTGACCAGAACATCAGACAAATCCCAGTTGAGAGACACTCTACAATGCCCGACAGTGCTCCTCAGAATTGTCAAGGGCATCAAGAAGAAGGAAATTCTGGGAAGCTGTTCCTTAGGGGAAGCCAAGGAGACGTGACAACTAAATGTAATGTTCCCTTGACAGGATCCTGGAACAGAAGAAGGACATTAAGTAAAAAAGACATCTGAATCAAGTGTGGACTTTAGTGAATATCAATATCCCCAGATTGGCTCATTAATGGTAACAAATGTTACCACACTAATGTGTAAGATGTTTACTGTCGGGGGACCAGGTGTTGCAGATAATCAGACCTCTCTTCTTCTTGTAATTTTTCTGCAAATCTGAAAACATTCTAAAATGAAGTGTTTATTTAAAATTGTAATTTTGGGGGGGGGGGCACCTAGGTGGCTCAGTGGGTTCAGCCTCTGCCTTTGGCTCAGATCATGATCCCAGGGTCCTGGGATCGAGCCCCGCATCGGGCTTTCTGCTCAGCAGGGAGCCTGCTTCTGCCTCCATCTGCCTCTCTGCCTACTTGTGATCTCTCTCTCTCTGTCAAATAAATAAATAAATAAATAAATAAATAAAATAAAATTGTAATTTTTTGAGATTTTATTTTTAAATAATTTCTACACCTAATGTGGGGCTTAAACTCAGAACCCTGAGATCAAGAGTCGCATGTTCTACTGAATGAGCCCGCCAGGCACCCCTAAAATCATATTCTTACAATGCATTTTGAGTTATTCAGTCTGTAAATATTAGGAACATGCCTTTTGAGCAGTGAGTATGGTGAAGTACCTAATCAGCTGCCAGATTCTTACTAGATATGTGTTATGTGGATGGCCATGCACCCTGCACTGAGGGTTAAGGTCACGGAGATGGCCCCGGGCAGATGGTGTCCTCTCTCAGGATGGGGATCGTGTCCTTAGTGGAGCAATCAGTGGAGATGAGAAGTCGTAGGAAGAATGTAAGCTTTGGGGTTGAAGACACAGATTCAAATTCTCATTCTCCTTTTCATTGCAATTGCATCAGGCTACCTAAGTTAATAACCTCATGTCCCCGGCTGATGAGGTACCATAGCAACCTTCCTTGCAGACCGGTCTAAGTGCTGACTGGTATAACGTTCATGCATCGGCACGGTGCTTCAGATCGAGCAGGTGAGGAAGAAAAGGACAAGTCGCTCCTACGAAGAGAGCCGTAATCTAGGACATACTGCAGGGCAGCGGGGGTCACTTGATTAAATGAGCAAGGCTCGGAAATCATGAATTCAGAAGATGCTGACGGAAGAAGGTTGAAAAGAGAAAACTGGTTCTGAAGGGTACGCACAAGACCGGGGAGGGCTCGGGGCTCTCAGCACGGGAAGGGGCTATTAGGGACAGCGGTAGGGGGGTGCTTTCCGCTTGGGGGTGGCACTGGGGTCTTGGGCTGCTTTAGGAAGGGAGGTGGAGGGCAGGGACTTTAAATACGGGTCATTGTGAGGTGACAGGCTGGTAAGTCACAGTCAGCCTGTGACTTCTTTGTCTTCCTCACTGAATGCTTTGCACACAGTAAAACTTCCGGAAATACTTTGTTAGTTGTTTGCTGGATTACGTTCCCAGTGAGTGTGTAATAAACCCAAGAGGACAAATAGGATACAAATAGATATAAATTAGGCTATTCAGTGGGATTTTTTTTCTTTCATTGTTCCATCTGATTTTATAACGGTTGAATTGAACCGTGTATCACACATGCTCTGTGATTTGCATAGTTAAATAGTAAAGCTGCATGAAATATGTTCCGTGGGCTTTCCTGTATTTTCCCCCTTTTTAAATTATAAGGAGGAAGACACCCAAGGCTTTTGGGGTTTTAAAAAGGGCAAGTCTTTCAGGGGTCTAAGCATAGAAGCCTTGGGAATGTTCACCCTGAGGTTGTTTGAGTCTCGGGGGTTAGAGTTGACGGAGCCTGCGTGAACTTGTCCATCACGAGGCGGCAGGCACAGACAGGCCAGCTGTTGTGAGTGTGGCTTTGAGACTCCTCTGTGCCGGAGGCAGCTAGACCCAGGGGCTGCGGCAGAGCACGGCTGCCGGTCCCTGGAGGAGGGATACCGCGGCGTTCACAGCCCACCACCACCCAGACGGCAGTGAGCGGGGAGCCGGTAAGCGCCTCCCGCATTTGTGGGTAAGGCAGCTCGCCCAGGATGGGACTGTTGGCCAGCGTTTGTAGTTAGAGTGTTTCTTTTGTTCTCCTGTCTTTAAAAGCAGGTTGTCAGCTCGCAGTGCAGTGGGTCAGCTCTGGGGAGGTCTGCAGATATCTCCCTTGTTTATTGTTCTGCCTGAAAATGAAAAAGAATGCAAATCGGGGTCCAGTTCCCAGCTCAAGCCCTGCACGCGTGCACATATGTGTGTGGGCATGTTGCGCGTGTGCTGCTCGTGTGCAGATAGATACATGCACATTTTGCAGCTTTGGTCTCTGCAGTCGGCTAAAGGCGCGCTGAAACTAGAAAGCAGTGCCTTTCAGTCCGGCGTTCCGGGCTGCAAGCCCTCGTGCAGGTGTGACCGGTAGCCGTGGCATGTGGGAGCCTTGTTCCCCGTCAGAGCTGCAGACCTCTGCCTTCCCTGCGGAAGGCCAGCATTGCACGAGGATCCGTGGTCCTTGTCTGGCCTTTTCTTTTTTTCCATGCCAGTAAGAAATTAGCATTTTCATGACTGAGACTCTGACTGCAGATATTGAAAGGAAATGGTGAGTCAGCCACATGGAAAAGGGGCGGTTGCGGGGTGGGGGGGACAAAATCAGGTGTGCATGTTGAGTCATGAAAAAAATGCTCTGTGGGTAAATTCACACATAGCCTGCTTGCTAATTGCAGTGAAAACATCTCACTGGAGAAAATGGAATTAGTGTGGCTCTGCGTATTTTCCAGTTCTTAGATTTTGCTCTCTGGTGTGATAGTGACAGCTGAGAGGCATGTCGTCTCTTTACAGGTTTCAGCAGACATGTGCTATGAATCTTTTTTTTTTTGACCTTTTGTATTGTAAAAGAAACATCTGTGGCCGTATTTCTGATTGATGGAAATGCTTTGCCTTTACTGATGGAGGCTTTTGTGTGTGGAGGGAGGATGCCATTTTCCGAGAAATTGCTGCATATGTGTGTGTGTGTGTGTCTGTGTGTGCATACACACGCACACACCTGCATCTACTGACCGGTCTGCATTTACGGACTCACATGGGTAGTAGTTATTTTAAAATGCATGTGTTTGCAGTCATGCTGGTGAGAAGGAAAAAGGAAAAGGGGTTGGAAAAAAGGTTTTGAGAAATCTGCCTGGCAGCATTTATAATTAAATAATTAGAGAGCCTTACACGTTGAAGACTTAGAGAATGAATGAATGAAACATGTCACATAAAATATTGGAAAATTTGGTACGGATTGGCTGGCTGGCTGGCTGGCCTGTTTTCCTTGCAAAGCAGAATCTTTGAGGGGCTATTGTCTGAATATTGTTTATGGTTACATTGCAGAAAAGTATTCCACAGATGGTAGGGAGAGGTACATCTCTACACTGGCTTTTTGTCATGCATGGTAGAAAAAACATTCCGTCTTTTTCTCTCACGTGTGCACACACACTCACACCCACACTAACACACACCCCTTAAAGAAAAATGTGCAGGGTATCCTCATAGATGCGTGAACAGAATACACACAGCAGCAGTTGTTTCGAGTAGTGCCCGAAATAACCGCGTATGTTGGTATGAACCGTCTGGGTTGGGTTCGGCATCTCCTGCCCAGCCGGAGAGACGTGACCCTGGGAAGCGCGTGCTTGCTGCTCTTGTTCTGCACGGACTGGCTCCTTCCCCAGGGTCCGCCTTTGAATTTCAGAGGTGTATTGGCAGCAAATATTTCATGTGGCCTTTAGAATGCATTTGTTCTACTTTTAATGCTTGTAATTCTTTGCCTCGTCTCTGCCTTAAAATTTCAGAAGATTAAGGTGGTGAAGTAGCAGAACCAAGGGCCGCTGTTTTGTGGCCACTGGGTCCGTCTGTCTTTTCCTGGTTAGTGGCCACTAGTGCTTTCTAGTTGGCTTTTCCTAGATCGTCAGGTCCGTTCTGGGAGGCTTATACACATAACTGGATGTCTGAAAAGATCTTAGAGTTACTGAGTTTTTTGCCTTAAAAAAAAAAAATTGTGGAATCTCTTCTGTTAATTTTTAAAGTTCACAGAGCATCCCTCCCCACATATATCTTGGGTCTTACCACATCGCATACCGTGTTCATTCTACATAAACAAAGTGGGCCTTAAGTGACTGGGTTCACAGAGCCGGTTAGTGGAGAGCCCATATATGCAGTAGGGCTGGTTTTTCACCTTGTGGGTTCCTGCTGATCAATACCCCCTGCCTCTGATGTTGGAAAGGTCCTACAGGTGAGTACGGGCTGAGTGGGGATGGTGGTGGTGCATGTTGCCAAACCCAGCCTCCTATGACCTTTCGAGGCCCACATCCCCTATGCTGAAGGTGCAGTGAGAAGGAATCCCAGTGTGGTCTCCCATGGGGGGTGTGTAGTACCAAGAACCCCTCACCAGACAGAGAGACTGGGGACGCGTGTCCCAACCCCACGTGGGTGTAAATTTGCAGGTCACACGGCCTTTCTGACCCTCCATTCCTTTGTCCATAACAGCAGGCATTTAGAGCCACTGATTTCTAAGGTCACGTTAAGCCGTAACAGCGTTTCATTCTCAGGGAGAGAAGCCAGGGACTTGAATTCCCCTTAAGGTCACCCTCCAGGCCCATAGGTCACATTGTCTGACTCCCGTGCCACCAACACTTGTGAAAGAAGGACCTAGACATGGAGAGGAGACACATGTGTGGAGTAGCTCTGCGGTCCATGTACACGTAACGGGCGCCCCCAACAGCTAGACCTGCCTCGGGGCTGGGCGCCAGCACCCCACAAAGTCAGCAGCTGATAAGCAAGGTGCTCTGCGGGGTCACATGCATACCGTGTGTTACTGAATGACTGTTACAGAGTCTAGACAGTGGGCCCTGAAACACACTTAGGCCACGAAAGGTGGAGTAATTAGAAATTCTAGGAAGGTGTTTAACACGGATATACACATGCATGTGTGTGTATATATGTGCAATACACATGCACTCATGTGTGAGACATTTCATAGAGGAATACAGTCTAGAAGGTCAACTGTTACGTACAATAAATATATCTAAAGCCTACTGGGTAAATCACCCATTTCCAAATATGGTTCAGCCGAGTAGCAATAAGTAGACGCTCTCCTTGGGTGTGAGATTGTAGAATTTTGGATCACATTTAGTTGTCGTGGGAGGAGGACAACCAAAGCAAATGATTTTCTCTTCAATTATGGGAAGAATATACTATTATTATAATTCTATTTTCATCTTTTTTTTTTTAAGATTTTATTTATTTATTTGACAGAGAGAGAGATCACAAGTAGACAGAGAGGCAGGCAGAGAGAGAGGAGGAAGCAGGCTCCCTGCGGAGCAGAGAGCCCGATGCGGGGCTCGATCCCAGGACCCTGAGATCATGACCTGAGCTGAAGGCAGCGGCTTAATCCACTGAGCCACCCAGGTGCCCTCATCTTTTTTTTTTTAAGATTTTATTTATTTATTTGACAGACAGAGATCACAAGTAGGCAGAGAGGCAGGCAGAGAGACAGAGAGGGAAGTAGGCTCCCTGCTGAGCAGAGAGCAGGATGCAGGCCTTGATCCCAGGACCCCAGGATCATGACCCGAGCTGAAGGCAGAGGCTTTAACCCACTGAGCCACCCAGGCACCCCCTATTTTCATCTTTTACCAAATAATTACCCCACATTCAGAATGGCTCCTTAATTTCATGAGCTTGACGTATATTTTTGAGAGTCAGAATTTTTACTAGTTTGGGGCGCCTGGGTGGCTCAGTTTGTTAAGCGACTGCCTTCAGTTCAGGTCATAATCCCAAGGTCCTGGGATCGAGTTCCACATCGGGATCCCTGCTCAGCGGGGAGCCTGCTTCCCCCTCTCCCTCTGCCTGCCTCTCTGCCTACTTGTACTCTTTCTCCCTCTGTCAAATAAATAAATAAAATCTTTTTTTAAAAAAATTTTTTACTAGTTTGAGGATTATGGCTCCCCTAGGTTGTGTATATATATTAAAATATTTTATTTATTTATTTGAGAGAGAGAGAGTGCACAAGCAGGGGGAGCAGCAGGCAGAAGGAGAGGGAGAAGCAGGCTCCCTGCAGAGCAAAGAGCCTGATGCAGGACTGGATCCCAGGACCCTGGGATCATACCTGACCTGAAGGCAGACACTCAACGAACTGAGCCACTCAGGCACCCTTACAGTTTGTTGTTGTTGTTGTTGTTGTTGTTTTTCTTTTTTAAGGACATATTTTAAAATCTGCTTTGCTAATTAAAACATTCTTAGTAAAAATTGAAGGAAGTTCTTTATATGATGCATGGCATTCTGAGATATGAGTGGCCAGTAGAGGTCCTCTGGACTTTTCGGGTTGTCTCTAGTGTTTCACAGTTATAAGTAATACTGTAGCAAACATCTTGTAAAATATTCTTGTTCCGGCAAGCTGATTTCCTCAGAGTAAAATTCTAGATCGGGAATCGCAAGGCAGGCTTTTGGGAAGTATGCCCAAGAAGCCTTCCATGACGTGTGTACTATTTACATCCAGCCACCCAACAGCCTAGGACAGTCCTGCCCTTCCCAAAACGTTGTCCATAGTGGATGTTTAAAAAATTCTGTGACTCGATAGGCAAAAAAGTTCATTCGTCCGTCCTTCCTTCTTGCCTTCCAGTAGGCTCCATGCCCCTGACATCAAGACCTGAGCTGAAATCAAGAGTCAGACACTTAACCGACTGAGCCACCAGGGCACCTCCTGGTTATTTCATTTTTAGCTTGCATTTTCTCAGGAAGGAGCGAAGTTAAACCTTGTGTGTTGCCTAGCTGTTTGTATTTTTTTCTCTTGTTCGTTACTGCTCACATCTTGTGTTCGTTTTCCTGTTGGGCGTGGGGACTTTTCTTCTTGATTATTGTTATTTAGGTTGCAAAAGATCTGCTGTGTGCTTTTCAAACATTTATGGTTGGTTACAGTAGTTTTTTTTTTTTTTTCCTTTTCCATGTACTAGTGGTGATCATGTTGTTGCCCCTCGCTGGTGGCTGCGTGCAATCCATTCCCATTCTGCTAGCTCCTGGCTCCTGGCAGTTGTGTGCTGGCATTTGCCTTCCTGCTGTAGAAAGCATAACCATGTGGGGCTCTGTGGGCATGAATTTCCTATGAGCTGTAGACTGCCAGCTGCAATATTCTCTAGTAGCTTTGCAAAGATAAAACTGCTCAGGCAGAGAAGAACCCCAGTGTTTTAGGAGAACGTCTAACGTGGTGTTGCGGAGAGAAAGCAGGAGTCAGAAATGAAGTCTCCACCCTAGCTCAGGTTAGAAAACAAGCTCTTGGGGCTTCAGTGTCCTGGAAATGCTGAGTTGTGTCCGTCGTGCTCGCTTTCTGCAAATGGAGGTTAGTAATAGGGTCGTCTCTGCTGAAGAATGGAGACGTGCTTGGCTTCGCAGTGCCCCAGGTCTGTGGAGGCACAACCACCAGACCTCCGGGTATTCTAGCATCTGCTCATTTGAGCATTTGTCCATGCTTGTGTGTTTCTCCCTTCTGTTTCCTCTCGTTGTGATGCGTTTATGTTCATTTTAATATGTTCCTGTTGTGTGTTTTCCTTTGATACTTAAACCCCGAGTGGTCAAATGTTTTGGGGTGGTGTATGTCAAAATAAAATAATTAGAAGCCATATAACTATAGATATAAATACATTGGAAACAGCGAAGGGCTACTCAGTCGCGAGTTTTTTTGTTTTTTTTTTTAAAGATTTTATTTATTTGACAGACAGATCACAAGCAGGCAGAGAGGCAGGCAGAGAGAGAGAGGAGGAAGCAGGCTGTCTACAGAGCAGAGAGCCCGATGCAGGGCTCGATCCCAAGACCCTGGGATCATGACCTGAGCTGAAGGCAGAGGCTTTAACCCACTGAGCCAACCCAGGCGCCCCGCGAGTTCATATTTTTTATTACGGTCTCCACTTTGTTGAAAAATCGAGTGACTTCCAGTGGCCTTTCACAGACAAGTAACCGTAACTGAATCCGTGAGCCGCTTCTGTTTCTGCCCCATTCACGGCGGTGTAACGTGAAATTGGAAGGAGGCAGGAGCCCTACGGAGGACAGCCGACGCATGCGGTCCTCCTCTCCTTTCAGACCGGGGGCAGCGGAAGATGCTCTCCCAGGTCTCACCGTTCCCGCACGCTGGTATGCGTGCGTGCATGCCCGTGCATGCGCATGCGTGGGTGTGCGTGCCCGTGCATGCGCATGCGTGGGCGCGTTTGCGCCTATGTTTTCATTACCACGAGACCGGAAGCAGCGCGGTTTCCCGCAGAGTCTTCAGGGGACAAATGTGTTTCTGGTAACGGATCTGTATTTCTGTGGTCAGGCACCGGAGAGCCTATAAAATTGAATCAGGCTCAGAGAGATTCTCCCTCAAAAGCTCTTCTCCTCTCTTCTTGGGGAGAATAATCCGTAACAGACTGCCGTGGGCCGACCGTGATTGCTCACGGTTCCAGAGGCTGGAAGTCCAAGACGGGAGTGCAGCTGATTCGCTGCCTGCTGAGACCCGCCTCCTGGCTTGTAGACGGCTGTGTTCTCGCTCTGTCCGCTCTGTCCTTAGGTGGGGGAGAGCGGAGAGCAAGGCAGCAGGTGTTCTCCTGTCTCCCGCAGAAGCTCACTGTCCCATGGCTGAGGACTCAATCGTCATATCATGACCTCCCAAAGGCCCCGCCCGCCACCTCACACCTTCCTGTTGGGGGTGGGTGTTAGCATCTAACACATGCATTTTGGAGGGACCCAGAAATAAATGTAAGTGCTGTGATGCAGGGTAGTCAGAAGGCGCAAGAAAATCAGCCTGCCACTGTTGTCTTCCTCTCCCCACTCCCTCCCTTCCTGCCTCCGTTTCTCCCTGTTACCTCACTGAGTCTTTGCTGAAGGCTGCTTTGTGCCAGGGACAGAGATGGGTGCTAGCAATGTACCCAGGAGGATCGATAGTAAATGAAAATAACACAGATGAAATAACAGTTTGGGGACAAACACATTAAGTCCTTATGGGGGTTCAGCAGGAGAAAGGGTTATCTTTGTCAACAGGTCTGGGAAATGCTCCATGGAAAATGTTACGCTTCATTTGGATCTTAAAGAAAACAGGAATGGTGTCTCTAGGACATCTCCTGAACAGTGTGGATCAAAGCAGAGATCTGGAAACCACAAGGCATCCATGGCAGGGAAGGGCCTCTGTCCAAAATGTATGTTGCAGGAGTCCCTGAGGACTCGTAGGTGGCTTGGGAAGGATGAGAGGGGGAGCCTAGAAGATCAAGCCTGCAGTCTGGCCTTGATTTGGTGATGGTGAGAGGAGACACTGGAGGTTTCCGGGGGAGAGGATCAAGCTCTCTAGTTTCCATGCTAATCATGACAAAAATGTGTGCGTGTTGGGAAAATGTGGTAAATGGAGGAAAGAAGAAGGTTGGAAATGCCCATCATGGGGGATCTGTCACATGGAATACTTTAACAATCTGGAAAAGTTACTGCAAGATGGCTTTGCTTTCAGAAAATTTAATTTGTGAAAGTGGTGGTTAGATTCCCCTCTCCAATTTGTTGAAATGGGGCATTTCCCTGTCATTTTAGTGGGGGGTTGGTTGGTAGTTCTAAGGAATTTAAATCTACATTTGCCTGAAGTAGGCTCTCCTGCCAGATAAGAACACTGAGCAACTTACAGTAGTTTCAAGCCAGGCCCAGATGACTGCCTGAGAACAAGCGGGAACTTTCTGGGACAGTGCAGTTGTATTTAGACTCGACTGTGGTGGGGAACACACAGCGCTGCACATTTACTCAGACCTCCGATGGCTTGAATTTTATCATATATAAACAATACCTTAATAAAATTATGGTAGGTGTGGGGAAGAAAAGAGGTGAACATGTTTTGTAACGTGAAGAACTCCCAGATCCATAGCGAGATTCTAGGAATTCAAACACGTGGTTTTAAAAACTTAGTGGGTCAGAAGAAAAGCATGTAGATCTAGGGGCAAGAATTAAGGTGAACTCAAATTCATTTATTGCTTGTTACCTGTGCCGTAACGCTTGTAGTAGCATTTAAGTTCTTATTAACAACAGATCATACCTAATAAAAGCTTAAGCACCGGAGATGTTCCCAAAACTACTATTGAGATGAATGGAATGTCTGCCATCATAAAATATTGATCTGATCCGATTTTTCCTTCTCACTGCTTCTAATGATTTCAAGTGACAGTTTGTGACACACTCCTCTCTGGTTCACATGAGGTTGGTCACAAGAGACCGTTGCTCCCACCAGTAGCTAAAAAATGCCCAGTTTAAAAGAACCCAGCAGACCTTGCTCTTGGTGTAAAGAGCTCTTCTCCCCTTTGGCATTCCTTTCTCCTCATACGTTCTTCATAGTACTTTTCAAAATGAGCTTGAATTTTTAAGGAATTAATATCTGCCTTGCCTTCTAGACCAGGGTTTGGTGAACTACAGCCCGAGAGCCAAATCCCCTGGGCCCAGGGTTTGAGAACTCTTTCTGGGTGGAGGATTAAGGATCAAGGAAGGATTGGTTCCTCCGAGGCTGGTAGCCAGGGGCACTTAATGTTGCTGTTTTTTCAGATGATGATAATCTAGTTTTAGAGCGACATGCCAAGCCAAGGATTAGGCTCAGGAGTAATTTTTAATATTCATATCAAGTGGTTAGAAAAATGGGAGATATGGGGGTGCCTGGGTGACTCCGTCATTAGTCGTCTGCCTTCAGCTCAGGTCATGATCCCAGGGTCCTAGGATCGAGCCCCACATCTGGCTCCCTGTTCTTCAGGAAGCCTGCTTCTCCCTCTCCCACTCCCCCTGCTTGTGTTCCCTCTCTCGCTGTGTCTCTCTCTGTCAAATAAATAAGTAAACTCTTTTTTAAAAAGGGAGGGGAAGAAAAGAAAAATGGGAGATACAGAATTGGGGAAGGGAGGGTCCCATGGAGCCGAGATTCTCCACGCTGACAGAAAATCCAGATTGCTGGAAGGCTTTCACTCAGATACAGATTCACAGGCATGCGCGTCCTCATCAGCCCCTACCTCTGCCAGGCCTGGCTTCTTGCAAGGTGAGGTTGAGGAGAGCTTAGATTTGTATGTCTGAAGTCATCCCCTACACTCCTTTAGAATGCTCTGGAGAATTGGAGGGCTGGGTTCAGGAAATAACATGAACCAGGAGTGCAAAGTGGATGAGCCTAGGGGGTGGATACTGGGGGTTGACTGGATGTGCCCTCCAGTATCTGGTGGAAATGGTCTTCCTTAAAAAAGCTTTAAAACCAAAATATCAGACGAAAACACTGCCCTGCTCTCGTCCATCGGGACAGGGTTTATTCTGGGTGAGAGGGGAATGAGAGGTTGGGCTCAGATAGAGTCTCAGCAGGCTGCATGTACCTGCAGCATTACACTCCTCTTTACAAACCCCAGAAATAAATATGGATAGAGTAGCATCACGCCTGGGAGGATCAAAAGCCTGGAATATTGAGGACCTTTTCCCCGTTTTCTTTAGATCGTCTTCAAATTGGTAATAGCGTCCCATGCCCTGTGGAAAGAGCTATTCAGGGCATCAGAAGTCAGAGGGGACTTTTTCTTTACCCTGTGTCTCTCGTAGTTTGCATTTCGTATCCTGCTTCCGTTATGTTCTGGTCCGACGTTGGTTGACCCATGCTGAGAGGGGAGTCCTGGGTGCTCCACGTGTGGCCTAACCAGAGCACCCGAACCCCCATCAGAAGAGATGACCGGTCTCCACTGGGCCATGGGGGAACTGGTGGCATTTCCCGAGGACACAGAAGACTAGTGGCGTCCCGCTGAGTCACCAGGTCAAACTTGCAGCGCAGGCTGAGTGCAGTCTGTGGCCGGCCGCTGAGTGACGTCATTGGCGAGCCCCACTCGCCCCTGCAATCCTGATTTCATCAGTTCGGCCACTTCTAAAAAAAAAATCGCAGTTGGTATCAGGCTTGCCCACACTTTGAACTTTGCGCAAAACATATTTTTAGGACAGCCAAAAACAGAATGCCAGAAGAAAACACAGCTAACAAATCACATGCAAATGTCATTTTTATTCCATCTGTCGGAGCCTGTGATTCTCACTGGCCTGGAGCTTTGATTGGCAGAAGGAATTTACATGATTTTTCCCAAGTGTCACATCTTGGAACCAGGAATGAGGGTCTCTAGCCATTTAAAAAAAAAACCGAAAGCGGCCTGGAATAGATTCAAAACACGTGTTCTGAAAACAGAGCTGGATACTTGCTGGGCCGTCGCAGATTGTAATCGCTACATATAGGTGTTTTCTCTGCTTGGACACCAGCCCTTCCTGAAGTCTGTGCTTGTACACTTGGTTTTGGATCTTCTGCGAGTGGAATCTCTCTATGAATCCGTTCTCCACTCAACTACAGATGACGTATTGGTCTTCATTCTAAAGTGATTGCTTTCCCCACATGGCTTTAGAATCACGAAGAGAGAGCCTATTTGGGGTTGGTGCGGAGAGAAAAACTTCAGTGGAGATGTTACAGTGAAGAAAGGACTGAATCGAAAATGACTTCAGGGTTCCTGTCCTCCCACAACATGATTCTCCAAGACACAGAGTGGGAACAGGACGTAGGGAAACTGCTGTCCCCATCGTCACGAGCGTATCTGTCCGCTCGTCTGGCAGATACTGTTTGCATGCTTGGAAACTGGGATAGGACAACCAGACAGCCTCTGACCTACAGGGGTTCACCGTGTGCGAAGTCCTATTCCCATCTGGCGTCTCCCAGGAAAGAGCGGGTGGTGCCATCATTGCTGGGTGTTCGTGCGGTGTGAGACGTTTCTAGAGTGTTTCTGTCTGGTCATTAGTGAATCAGTCAGTTGATCGGTTGATTACCTCCCTGGCGCTCCCAGCGTTCCCATGCCTTGCCCATCATCTTTTCCCACATCATTCGGCCTTTGTGCGGTGCTGTGTAGACAGAAGACCTTTCTGCCTGTGCTTCCCCAAGGTGATGTGCGTCTGTTGGGATTTCCGTGGGGGGACGGGAAGATCAGCGGGGATGCCAGGGATTCCTTCGGGAGACTTGGACTTGTGCTGTGAGCGTCCCGTGCGTGCCCAGCCCTGGCTCGTCTGCTTCCCTGGTGGCGTTGTTGTTCCTCAGAGAGCCTGGCTGGTTGTGTTCTGCACAGATACAGGGCAGACAAGCTGTGTTTTGTTTTGTTTTTTAACATTTTATTCATTTATTTATTTGAGGGAGAGAAAGAGTGAGAGCACAAGCCCAGTGAAGAGCAGAGACTGTGAACCACGAGTCACTGGAGAGTGAGACCTGTCCCGTGCTGGGGGCGGCCAGGAACCAAGGGCCTGTGTGATGGGGAGCAGAAAACTGGGACCCAGAGGGACAAATCCAGGGCTGCCACAGGGCTCATCATGAGCAGGTGGAGTCTGGAAGTAAAGCGGCTACCTCTCTGATATGGAAACGGCATTTAGACGTGAGCCTGGCCCTCTCCATACCCAGATCAAAAACTGCCCATGTGAGAGCCGTGGGGGTGGGATTTCCAGAGCATTGGCTGTGTGTGTGTCTGGATGCATATTACATTATCTTTTTCCTTTTGGCCCTTTGGTTCTCTCTGCCCTGTCACAGGGTATGTGGGCCACTGAGCGGTGTTCACCGTGGCCTTTCCTCGGGCGTTTTCCTCCTCGGATTTGTTTCCGTCGCTGCCCTGTTGCAGACGCTTCAGCTCCACTTGCCTCCACAGCGGCCGGGCCCAGGAGAAAGGACGGCGCAGGCAGGGTCCAGCCCCAGAGCGGGCGGCAGGGCTTGGGGAGTCTCCGGTACGTGGAACCCGCCAGGCCTCCCTCGTCCTGGACCCGCGGGAGCAGCGTTCCCCTTCGTAACGTGTCATTAGCATGATCTATATGACAGTGAGCAACCGATGCTGCATGTTAATTCCTGGGACGCTAGAATGCAGCTGCCTTCTCAGTGTGCCTTTGTATGGCTTGACGCACTGCTCTGGGAATGTCTGGGAGCAAAAGGCTTCCATGCTTTCGCTGACAGATCCTTCAGACATCCTTACTTTATCTGTGGCTCTTACTATCACCATTGACTTTATACTTGAAGTGAGAGCACGGCAAAGGATGCCCCACCGGGGACACAGGATGGAGCCCGTGGGACCTTGTGCCTGACAGAAGCCGGGACACAGCCCTTGGGCACACTCTGTGCAGCCGATCTTTCTCTCTGAGTCCTTATTTCCGCATCTGCGAGTTCTCTCGTGTTTCTGCAAAGACCTCGTCCCTTCTGTCCAGAACCCACGCTACAGATAGATCCCTATATGGATAACATGTTAAATGTGAATCCACATGCCCGAAAGCACTTAGATTGAAGCAGTACATTGTAGCTAAATTGTGTGTGTCTGGGAGCACCTGGTGCTTTCCTGCAGGTCTGTGGATGCTGTATTCCAAGCATGTTGGTAGGAGAGGAGAAAAGATGCAAAGGTGGCTCAGCGCTTTGAAACGAAATATTGGGGAGGCATTTGTGAATTGTCGTGAATTAACGTTTTATGGTCTTCAGAGGCCAGTGGCTGAATGGCAGGGAGACATAGGCATTCCGCGCCCGCAGCGGGTCAGACCCCCTCGCGCACGCCTGAACCGTGAGTTGCGCGTCTCGCACTGCGTTCTCAGCGCCACGGGGTTTCAGTGTGACTCGGTAGCCAAACAGCTGCTCCACTCTGTTCCGCAAACATTCATTGCTGTGTTCAAGTTATTTTGAAAACTTCTAGTTTCTTTTAGTGTGTACCTGATCATGTTTTTTTTTGTTTTGTTTTGTTTTGTTTTTTCTGAAATAGCTGACTTCCGGGAACTGGGTTAATATTTTAAGCTCTTGTGCTTGGCTCTTTTGCCGTGTGTCTTCTAAGCTGAGGCGGTGTGTTAGCGTCTTGCCCGCAGACATCAGTGCTGCCCTGTCTCTCTCTGGGCCCTGCTGGGACTTGAGTTCCTGTGCCTTCTTCCAGATACGGAGAGCCTCTAGCTTCTAGGTGGGGCAGGGTCTGGCTGTGTCCCCCACAGCGCAGGGTTGGGGGGCTGGCCCCAGCTGGCGGACCATGGGGAAGGGGAGGGAATTGGGCATGGTGTGGGTTTCCACTTCTCCCGAGGACATGGTCAGAGGGACATGCGCAGGACACTGGACTTGCAGGACGGCAGCCGGGGGTGGGGATGGTTGGGACGTCTGTGACACTCAGGCCAGGCATCCTGTCCCAGGGGCCGGCTCACTCCTGGGTCCCAAGGCTCCTGCCCAGCGTGTCAAGGGAAAGCCTTATCTGACTGTTACCTAGGAGGGTCCGTCGCTTCTGAGCGCTGGTGCTCCGTGTCCTGGTTCCCCCATCGCTGCCCTTCGTAGAGTTTCCTTTAACAGCACAGTTGTCTCCTCAGTGCAAAACTGCTCTTCCCTGAACCGGAGATCCCGTCGGAAGCTCACTTTGTGACTCCGGTGGAAAGAAACCAGGTGTCGGCAAAGGTGTGCCCCTGCTTTGTTTCAGGCTTGGTCGTTGTTAGCCCATGAGAGTTGGCTAGAGCGCAGATGCGCACCCGGGAAGCCTGCGGTGGGAGTGTTGGGGAGGGTCTTTCCATGGGGGGGTGTGTCTGCACATACTAAACACACACAGATGTGCCCAGAAAGTGAAGACAGAACTGGAAACAGATCACAGGATGGAAACATCAGTGAACTACTCGCGGTGCCCAAAAGTCTGTTTTTCTCCTTTTTAGTAACACATGACTGATTTTAAAGAGTTTGTTTTTTAAGGTTATTATTAATAAATGGATTTGTGGCTCATGTTTGAAAGTTCTAGCCCTTTGTATGTGGCAATTTCCCAAAGTAAGCCACATAAATATACTGTTGTGACATGAAATAAGGATTTCTGAATCTAGCCGTAGGAGAATTTTCATCAGTGTGGTTTTTTAAAATGTTTGTGTGCATTTTTTTGCCCCAGAATGCAACTTGTGTGTGCACATGTATGGGAAAACGTACACGGGTTTAATTCCTTCAGACAGTTGCAGATTATGCAGATCTGGGTTCTAGTCCCATTTGAAGGGAAGATATTACTTACAATCGTTTGCTCATTTGTATACTTTCTCCCTCTAGACAAGCAGATGCCCAGTGTCCAGAGGTCGGTTCGGCGGCACAGCAGGACCTTCCAGAGCCGTCCCAGGAGGCCCGCTGCCGAGCGGGGACCCTACCTCGAGATTACAGATACCCAGAGGAAACACTCGGCCCAGCACCACACGTGCCGGACACCCCTTCGGCCCTGCACACTTGGGGGCAGGACCCAAGGCCTGTGAACACTGCAGCGCTCCCCAAGAAGCCAGCCCCACAGAGGCCGCCGCCGCCCAAACGTGAACCCAGGCAACTCAAGGGCCTGGCCGGTGGCCTGCCTGGGGCCGCTCACCTAGGTGCCCCCAGCCGGTCCCTTGCCCCTCTGTCCCCGGAAGCCCTCGAGGCGTGTGTGGACCGTCTGTCCCTGTCCCACAGCCCCTGTCCCTTGGTGGAGAAGCTGAGCAGCGTGCAGCCCGAAGACGGCGTGAGGGCGGCTGGCGAGCATGGCGAGCGGCATGTAGATGAGCACACAACCTGTCCGAAGCGTGAGGCCCAGCTCCCTTCCAGGTTCCGGCCCCTGCAGACTTCCGCCATGGAGACTTCTCGCTCCCCTTCTCCTCAGTTCGCGCCCCAGAAGCTGACCGACAAACCACCCCTGCTGATCCAGGACGAGAATTGCGCACGGTACTGTTCTGGGCCGGCGGGCGTGTGCTCTTCCCTTTCCTGGGCTCCCGCAGGAGGCTGCCGGCACGTCTCCCCTGGGTGCTGGACGCCGGGGGCCCTGCTTTGCCTCCGCATGTGGGGTTTTCAGTTGCTCCTGGCGACTGACAATGGGGGAATGCACAGCTGCAGTGGTCACTCGAATCTTGAGCTAGGTGGGGGGACTGTCTTGTTCCGCAGGAGTGAGGGGGATGTGACGGAGGTGGGGGACCGTCCCCTGCCCCTTTCACCCAAGGTGGGTGTGGATGTGCGCCTTCCGCACAGGCAGCTGCGCATCAGGCCTGTGTTTTCCCTAAGCACCTGTTTGTAACTAGAATCCGGTTTAAACTAAGCAGGAGACTTGCAGGAGAAATTGGTGTTTTTCATAATGTCCAGTGTTTCCACACTGTTTTTCCTTTTTCTTTTAAGATTTTCTTTATTTGGAGAGAGCAGGCACGGGGTAGGGAGGAGCAAAGAGAGAGGCAGGGAGAGAGACTAGAGCAGAGTCTGCTGATTGTGGAGCCCGACGTGGGGCTCGATCCCAGGACCCTGAGGTAGTGACCTGAGCCACAGAGTCGGCCACTTAACTGACTGTACCACGGAGGCGCCCCTCCACAGTGATTTTTCCTGTATCTTACGTGAAGAGCCCACCTGCTGTACACCTGTCGTTACAGCAGAGGAACTGTCTGTCACGGTGCACGGAGCTGCGGTGAGAATTTCAGGCGTGGGGTGTCCGCCGTGCCCACTGAGACGTCGGTGCGTGTCAGGCCGGGGACTCACAAGTCCAGAGCACGGACTGTTTTCCTTTCCCCCTCCTCTCTGAGGGCCTGTGAAGAACTGAGAAGTGGCAGAAGTGGAGAATTTTCCTCTTGTTCTCTAGAGCAGTGGCTCTCAACCTGGGAGAGGGCCGGTCTGTCCCCAGGGCACATCGAGCTGTGTTGGGAAAGATTTTGGGTGTCACCGCTGAAGAGGGCGTGTTGCTCCTGGCATCTCATGGGCAGACGTGAGCGGTACTTCTCCACGTCCCCAGGTCCGCCCTGCAGCCAGGAGCACTCAGAATGTCCCCAGCTGTCTCACACTGTCGCCAGCAGTCACCTGTGGCCATGCGCACGTCCGTTAGTGAGAAATAAAATAAATTCCACATGTCAGTTGGAGCCCTGTACGGCTGGTGGCCGTCTTGGGCCCACGTCTCTTGTTGTACCAGTGCTCATAGAGAGCCGAACTCTGGTCGCCATCAGGACCCATACACCCAAATACGTCCTCTCTGTTTGTCTCAGGAAGCGCGGTGAGGCAGGGGCCCGTGCGGCCTCTGGAAGTTGCTATTGAGGGAGTCGCTCATAGGGTCCCGAATTACATTCCCCACAGTGTGTGTTGCGGGTCAGACCTGGTAGGAACATGTGCAATCCCAGGGACCAAAGAGACAAAGGAGAAGCCAGAGCCCAGGGTCGGTGTCCACAGTTGGCTACTGGCGGCGGGTCAGCAAGGAAAGCGTGCCGCGGCGGGGCTGCCCACGCTGCCTATTGCCAGAGCTCGGCCCAGGGCTGCTGTCCTTACCTGGCCCTCTGCAGACTCGGGGTTCCAGAGCTTGAGCCGCTCCCCTCCCCTCCCTTTGTGTCTGGTGTCTCCCTCCTTCCGGTATTCCCCGGTCCCGTGTGTGCATGTGCCGGCCGCCCACCGGTGTGCTCGCACCCACGCGCCTGCTAAGCAGGTGCCGCGGCCGGCGTGGGGCTGCAGCCGATGCCGAGGGCAGGGTGCAGCGTCGCTTCCCCGGGGGGGTTCGGAATGGGCACTCGTGCTCCCCCCGAAAATGCATCAGCTCCTGTCCTCTAGCTAGGTAGCTTACTTTCGAATCTTTAAAAGTTCTCGGCAGGTTTTTTGTTTTTAACTACAAAGTGGAGATGCTGGCCAGCAGCCTCTTGGGTCTCGGCCAGTAACAGACACGTGGTCCGTCCTAGAAGCGCTCTCAGGGGAGTTTCCGGAGAGTCTGTTTCCATTTGGGCGCGTATGACCATGGAGTGCCGGGAGGCCTCCTTCGTGGCCATGTGCACAGCATCTGTGCACCTTGAGCCTCTGTGTGAGGATCTCCGGAGTGGGTCCTGTAGCTCATCCCAGCCAGAGCGGCGTGCAGCTGACGGGCTCCTGTGGGCGGCGGGCACGAGCAGAGCCACGTGGGGTGCTTGCTGTGGGGCCGGGCTCCCGTGGGCAGCCGGCGCTTTGAGAGGGGCCCTGGGACAAAGAGCTGGAGAACGGCTCAACGTACCCTACCTTCTCCATCTCTCTGCTCTTGCCTTTCGATTAGGAATTGATGAGATCTGGTTGCGTTAAGGTCTCTTCTGTGTTCTGTCCTGACTTTGGAGTAAAAGTTCATCAGGCTTGTCAAATGTGGAGGTCTGGACAGTTTTCACGAGGAGAGACCATGTATGGCTAGAAAACACCAGGAAGAGATGCTTTGCTGGGAAGTGATAGGTCAGCATGCAAAGGACGTGTTCTCATTGTGTTCTTTTTTCTGTCTTCCTGCCCTGGAAATCCAGTTTCTCTACAAGTCGGTGAAGATATTAATAGAGGCCAACTTAGCAGTCAGTAGGAGGGCAGCGCCTGGCTGGTTAAGTCGGGAGAGCATGGGACTCTTGATCTCAGGGTCATGAGTTCAAGCCCCACCTGGGGCATAGAGCTGACTTTAAAAAAAAAAAAATTTTTTTCAGTAATAGGTGGTCTGGGTTTCTAAGTGTGGAATGAAAGGAATGAAAAGGGGAAGGGGGGGTTCTTGTGTCTCTGTCTTTGCCTGGATAAGATGCCAGAAGCTTCCTTCTGCAGTTTAGCACATTTAAGCGGTATTTTCCGCAGAGCCAGTCTTTTAAAATTTATTCACAAAGAGGGCATTGGGGGTGACTGTACATGAATACCTAGGTAAAACATCTAAGAATTTCTACTTAGAGGAGAGAAGAGAATACAAAATTATTTTAGCCCATACACTGCAGTAAACAGGGGAAAAAAATACTACGTTCTCAGCCACCAGTCAGAAGGTGAAAAAAAGGACTGACTTGAGAGCATTGGAATGATCCTTGTGCTACACAAAATTCGGTCCATCAGGGTCACACTGTAGAAGTGATCTTGGCCCACTAAGTTAGAGACAAGTGTGGAACTTTGGCTCTGTGATTTTGACTTGTGTTTTCCTTCCGTTGGGGGCACCAGCAGATGGCTCTCTCTCTCCAGTACGTCCTTTAAAAACAGTTGAAACAGGTTTGTCCCTGTGACCCTGGTCCACGGGGTCCCTGGGTGTGGTCCAGCGAGGTGTAGCTGAGGGCACGAAGTGGCATTTGGGGAGCCCTGCGTGAAGGCCCGTCGCACTGACCCATTCCATGTTCTCTCCCTTTGGTGTGGGGGCCCCCACAGCTTCTTTCACTGCAAAACCTTCTTTATTAATTTTTTTCTTTCTTTTTTTTTTTTTTAAGAGAGCATGTACATGGGCAGAAGAGGGAGAGGGAGAGAGAAAATCTTAAGCAGGCTCCACACCCAGTGCGGAACTCCATGCGGGGCTCGGTCTCACAACCCTGAGATCGATCCTGCCCTGAACCGAATCAAGAGTCAGACGCTTAACCAACTGAGCCACCCAGGTGCCCCCCCCTTTTTTTTTTAAAGTAAGCTGCACACCCAATAGGGAGCCCAGTGTCGGACTTGAACTCACTGCGCAGAGATCAAGGGTCAGATGCTCAACTGAGTCCCCCAGGCGCCAGCTCCTGACGTTTTTTTTTTTTCCCCCCAAGGAAGAGTGTGTCCTCAGTGAGTCACTTAAAATAATGCCAAAGCCGTGTGCCCTGTGTTTCCAGCCGGATGCTCGTGTGTCTGTTTGAGAAGCCACATGAGGGGCAGCTTGCAGCGCGGAGCGGTGGGAGGTCGGTGGGGGGCGGCAGTGCAAGCGCACGGCCCGGGAGGAGGCTCACGCTGGGGCTGGTGGCGGCGGGCACTCAGTGTCCGCTCCAAACGTAGCTGCCCCGTCGGGAAGGCTGCCTGTCGCAGGCTTCCCCGCCCACGGAAGACGCACCTGCGCGGGGCTAGTGGACGGCGCTGACCGGCCGCGAAGAGCGGTCTGCCACCCGCCTCAGTGAGTCCGCCCCGGGCTCCGGCGCCAGGCGTCTGCAGGTGTTTGCGTGGTTGGAAAGTGGAAGGTGCCCTGACGCTTGGGGGTCAGGAATCGGGACCTCCGCAGCCTCCACTCCCAGTCCTGGGTCGGGGGATCACAGAGGCTCCCGTCCCCACGGTGGCCGCATGTCCCCCAGCCGTCCGGGCAGGCAAGGGGCCCGCCGGTTTCGGCCCCACGTAGCCGGCCATGCGGGGGCTCACCTGGTGTCGTCAGCACGCGGCTCTTCTCTTTCCAGGATCGAGCGGATGGCAGACGGCAACAGCACGGTGAAGAGGGTGCCCGTCAAGATCGTGCACTCGGAGAGCCGGCCCGAGAAGGAGAGCCGCCAGGGCCTGGCCCGCGCCGCCGAGCTGCCTGCGCTGCCCAGCGGACTGGAGAAGGACCAGATCAAGACGCTCCGCACGTCCGAGCAGTCCTACTCGCGCTTCTGCCTCTACAGCCGGGAGGACGCCGAGCCTGAGCCCCCGCGCCCCAGTGCCCCCGCGCCCGGCGCCAAGGACGGCGGGGCCTCCCCCTCCGGCCTCAGCTACATGAGGGCCAAAGAGAGGACGGCCGAGGACCTGAAGTCGGAGGAGCTGGCCCGGGAGATCGTGGGGAAGGACCGGTCCCTGGCCGAGATCCTGGACCCCGGTGTGAAGATGAGGACCACCATGGACCTCATGGAGGGCATCTTCCCCAAAGACGAGCACCTGCTGGAGGAAGCCCAGCAGCGCCGCAAGCTGCTGCCCAAAGTCCCGTCTCCGAGAGGCGCGGACGAGAAGTGAGTGTGGCTGCGGGGGACGGCGGCGGGCCTCTTCCCTCCCAGCTTCCGCCGTCTTCGTGGCTCCGGGCTACAGGGGGCCGGGGCTGCCCCGTGCATCTGTTCTCGCGGTGGCCTTCCAGGGGCGCATTTTCAGAAGCACCGCCCCGTGCTGCAGCCCACGTTGGCTGCTGGGTGACCCTCCTCGAAGAGCCCCAGAGGCCCGTCTCTGGGGGTGCCAGCCGGAGGGCCGGCAAAGCTGAGACATTGCCACAGCCCCCGGGCATTCCTGACTTCAGGCCCGCGGGCTTCGGGGTGAGGTCCACAGGCTCCTCTCTGTGAGGACAGCGCCTCTCAGCTGGGACGCTTTCTCCCTCCAGGGGACAGGTGGCAGTGTCCACAACGTGTTTACTTGTCACACCCGGGAGGTCCTGCCGGCATCCTGTGGGTGGAAACCGGGGAGGCTGCCCCCCCCGCCGTGTCCAGGGCTCCCCCGTAGCAGAGAAGGCCCCACATGTCCATCCTGGAGGCTCTGGACGTCCGTGGTGACGGAGGAGGCTTTGTGCTCCTGGTTACGGAGCGCGGCGAGCGGGTGCGTTGCCATGGCATTGGGACACTGTCCTTTGCAGCCAACCTCATTTACAGGCCGCCTGCATGGGCGTGTGTGGTCGCACCTGTCCTGCTCGTGTCCGCTGTCTCCGTAAGCACCCTGCACGGACAGTAGCTGGGCACTGCGGGGAAACGCAGGACAGAAGGACAGAGCGGATGAGGCAGGCCTGAGGTGGGGACTGGGACACGGCGGCAGGCGGAGAGGCGCAGGTTGCGCTGGGGACCTTGGGGCCCTGCTGACAGCTGCATGCACGTGCTCCCCGTAGAGCTCAGGCCCCCGGCCAGAAGTCTCCCGCTGCTCCCTTCCCTCCTGGGTGGAGATTTTTAGACATCCCTGCTTATTGGACTTTTCCCCTTTTTAAAAAAATGGCGTTGTGTAGACTTGGAGTAGCCCTCTGGCGACGTATGGTTTAGTTCTAACATTGTCGCCTACTGCCGGCCCCCTTTAGCAGTCTCGTGCCCCTGGCCATGGTCCTCGCGCTGGCAGCACCGTTTGCTTGTCACAGAGCAGACTATGGACTGGCAGGGGGACATCCGGCGTGAGTCACAGCCGACTGAAGTTCGGACCTTGTTCCCCAGGAGAGAGGAGCCGGGCGCGCCCGCGGCCACGTCCCTAGCCACCAACTCCACCTACTACAGTACGTCGGCCCCCAAGGCGGAGCTGCTGATTAAGATGAAGGACCTGCAGCAGCAGCAGGAGCCGGAGGACGACGCAGGGAGTGACGTGGACCACGACCTGGCCGTGAAGAAGGTAGGAGAGCCCGTCGTCAGTGACCGCGTGGCGTGGGCCCTGCGCCGCGTGTCCACGGCCGTGTGTGGTCCGTTTCTGTGTGGGACGGTGACATTCGGGGCAATAGTATTAAGCCCTTCCTGGCTAAGTGGGTCTCGTCTAAAATTCCTCACAGTTTCTTTACCATTTTTTTTTTAAGATTTTATTTATTTACTTAGAGCAGGAGAGAGAAGAGGGGCAGAGGGAGAAGCAGACTTCCCAGTACGCAGGGAGCCGGATGCAGGATTTGGTCCTGGGACTCTGGGATCATGACCTGAGCCAAAGGCAGACGTATCACTCGCTCAGCCACCCGGGCGCCCATCACCATCCTGCGTAGTAAGATGTAGTCACGTTAAGTGGGTACCACTCAGTGAAAGTTCAGTCGGTACGTCTCTTCTCTCCCGTTTAAAATCTAAGGACTTGGAGCTCCTGGGGGGCTCATTCGGTTCCGCATCTGCGTGTGGCTCAGGTCATGATCCCAGGGTCCTAGAATCGAGTCCTGCGTCAGGCACGTTAGTCAGTGGGGGATCTGCGTCTCCCTCTGCTGCTCTCCCTCCTTGTGCATTCTCTCCCTTTCTTAAATAAAATCTTCAAAAAATAATAAGTAAAAATACTATCTAGGGACTTCGCTGTGTGTCGTGCCGTGAGTCACACGTACTGTGGGAACATCCAGCTCCGGTGTCCTAACCAGCTGATCGGAATATCCCAGCAGTAGGTGGCAAGTGCTTTGTCAGGCCAAAAGCATCACTTGTTAAATCAGAGAACCCCTCAGGCACTTGGGGATACAACCGTAGACGAAACAGAACAGAGCCCCGCCTTCCCTGAGGGGGAGCTTACGATCCGCACAAAAACACGCATGCGGTCCGGGCTCAGCACACCATCGGCTGCACACCACACGCGGCCCACCTCCTGCTTCAATAAGACCCGTTTCACGGAGACACGGCCGCACCGAGCTGTCGGGCTCTGCGCTCCGCTGGCCTCCACACCACCCGGAGCCGCAGACGTGAGTGGTTGCCCCGACTGCGCGGCCTGTAGAGGCGGAGGTCTTCGCTGTTCGGCCCCTTACGGAAGGACTCCGCCAGGCTGTCGCGTAGTACGTTGGACGGTGGGAGAGTTCGGTGGGCTGGAGGGATGGAGCGAACAAAGGAATGCGGTTCCAGAGCGGGCCCGAGGTGAGGCCTGGACAGTGACCTGGGTGGCGTGTGCGGGAGAGCCGTGTGGACGGCTGCGTGCCCTGGGGGGCGAGGGGCCTGCAGTGCTGAGTCCTGAGCGGGAGCCTCAGACATGTTGGAGAAGCAGCAGGGGCCAGTGGCGGGCACCGTGTGGACAGGGAATGGAGGATTGGAGATGACGTCGGGGTGAGGTCGGGGACGAGTGAGTGCCCATGAGGTCATGCTAGGGACAGAATTACTGCCGTCAGGGTCAACGTCAGCACCACTGTATTAGCCTTAATTCCTCGTGGTGTGTCGGCATGCCAGACCTGTGCCATCCAGGGGATGACCTGGCTTCTTGTTAGGAAGGCCTCCGCATTAAGGGGGACAGGGAAGTGCCAAAGGTCTGCCTCGGAGGAGACCATGTACTGTTTCTTCCAGGGGCTGGAACCTGTGTCAGTCATCGTAAGAAAAGGGGAGGACCAGCATTCTGCGAACGTTTTCTCTATGCTTACCGTTTTGGAAAAGAGCTTTCATAAAAAAACGCCTTTTTTTTTTTTTAGTCTTTGCAAAAGATTTTGCTTGAAGTCTGCTTGTATCGTTAATGGTTTAAAAATACCACAGGTCGATTTCAGATACAATAAAAGAAATATCGTGGTCCACGCACAAAAGAAAATTACTTTCAGTTTGGGAAACGGTCGCTTTTTGGTTCAACGAGTTGAGGGAAATGAAAGATAAGCATTTTCCTTTCAGAGGTGCCTTTTAGAGGCCCCGTATCAGGCTTAGGGTTGCATTTTCTATTGTTGTTTTTAAATAAAGAACCAAAAATGTTTTTCATGCTCATGAAACTGGAGAAAAATGTACACTTTACCCGATTCTGATTCAGTCCTGGAGCTGGATGTGAAGGACAGTGTGGTCCACGACATGCCCTTGTTTGTCGTGCTATGCCGATGCGGGGTGCGGCACGGCGTGCTGTGTCCTGCTCCCCTCGTCTCTGTGGCGCTTTCTCATTTTGCTCTTGGGAGGCGCGAGACGCTGGGGCGCCGCCTTCCCACAGGTGGCTGCTTTGGGATTGAGGTACATCCCTGTGGGGCTCCTGGGTGACTCCGTCGGTTGAGCATCTGCCTTCAGCTCAGGTCATGATCCCAGGATCCCAAGATCGAGCCCCGCATCAAGCTCCCTCCTAGCAGAGAGCCTGCTTCTCCCTCTGCCCCTCTCTCCTACTTGCGCTCTCGCTGGCTGTCTCTCTCAAAAGAATAAATAAAAACTAATTTTAAAAGAGAGAGAAAGAGGAATCCCTGTGAACTTGCCTCCTGACAGCCTGCCCCACCGTGATTGAACTCTGCAGTGGGTCGATCTGTTGGGTTCCGTGTGCACCCATCAGGCGGTTCCACCCTGAACGACCAGGACTAGAAATCACAGTTCTGTGCAGCGTTGCAGCTCAGGAATCCGGCTTTTCGGCTTGAGTCGAGAAAGCCAGCTGCTGCCCTGTCTTTGCACCCTCCTCCCAGCACCCACACATACACTGTGTCCCCTGCTTTGGCAGCGTGGTTCTGCCCGGGGGAGAGGAGGAGCGGAGAGCTGTGCGCGCGTGCCTGATGGGCCATGACGGTAGAACAGCAAGACCCCGAGTCCCCCGTGTGCCAGATATCACCAGAGGGACCTCGGCTGCCATGATCACGGCATCACTGCGTGCTCCCAGAACCGAGTGCCAGAGCGGGGATCCCCGTATTGTAGGGGAAGACTGAGGACACAGGCAGGAGAGAACAGAGGACCCCACGCAGGCAGGCAGGGGAGAATTCCGTGTCCGGCTGAAAGCAGGACCCCGGCAAGGCTAATAAATACATTTTTGTACGTGGGGCAGCTGAGGCCGACTTCCCGAGGGTGCCCTGGTAGACTCGCGGGGTTCTTCAGGAGAACCACACAAACCCATGGGTCAACGTCAAGCCTCTCTGAGGGTTTTTCCCTGGACCCAAGAGGTGGGTGCAATGCCCAGAGAGAAAAGGCCTCATTTTTCCGCGGAGTGGGACCACAGTTAGGTGTCTGGGGCCATCCGAATAGAGGTGAGAGGCAGCGTTGCCCCTGCTGTGAGCCCTGGGGACTGGCCTCTGCCGTGCCGCTCTCCTCCCAGGCTCCCTGAGTGCCGCGGGCTGCGGAACGTGAGCCGAGGGGCCGGCGGGAGGCTCGGCTGGTGTGGCAGGTGAGGCCTGCCGCACCCGGGCCGGTGCTGAGTGAGTGGTTCCCATGCTGCCTGCACCAGGCCTCGTCCAAGGTCTTTGAAAGTCGCTGTCTGTGCTGCTTCTGGTGGCCCTTTAAGGAGGAAGGGGAGGGAGTTTCTAATAAAACCTTATGCAAGACATACAAGAGAATTAGAGGAATTTGGGCTCCTTCCAGAATGCCCAGTTCCACGTTAGCTCAGCTGGTACTGCAGGTTCGAAGGCACGTTTCCGTGCATCAGCATGAGATCTGCAGTACGATAGTTGCTGAAGAACAGTGACACTGGGAACGACCGGTCACAGCGGCCAGGCCTCCTCACCCACGCGCAGCCCTCCACATTTCCGGAGGTATTCATTCCGGTTCGCACTGGCTTCAGGCAAGAATTTGGAAAGTTCTTCCCCATAATCCCCGTAATTTATTTTGTGCTTTTCCCTCAAGTCATGGGTATCTGCCAAAAAGCCATCTTAGCCGTGGGATTCCAGGTCCACATAAAGCACGTCCCCAGATAGCTAGGTGCGCGGAGACGCAAGCCGGGGCACGCTTAGACGCCCACACTCGGAGCATCGACCATGTGTAGACGCGTACGGTTTTAACTGCCCGAGGGACGAAAATGCCTTAGCATCGTGGGCAGCTCTGACGAAAGGCCATGGCTTTCGGATCCGGGCACTAATTTTTATACATGTGTGTGGACTTTTCCCACCGGAACAGTCATCGGGACAGGCGCTTTGGGCCTGCCTGTCATGTGTTCGGTGCACCCCGGGAGTCGCTGACACCTGCTGAGTGTGGGCCACCGCCAGGGGCTGCCGATGGCTGCGTCATGGGCGGGGAATTCACTCGGCCTTCACGTCAGCCCTCCAGGCGGGGGCGCCTGTTCTCGTGGAGCCGTGGACATGGGGCTGGGGAGACTTCTTTCCCGCACTCTGCAGGCTCCTTCTGGGGTCGCAGTTGGTAAATGGCCCCAGGACGAGGTACGGCGGCTCAGGTGACTTCCACAGGTCTGCTTTGTGCACATAGTGTCGCTCGTGACAGCAGAGTGTGCTAAAAATCCTGACTGTACTTGAGTGTTCAGATGATACTGTCTTCAGTTGGGTTCGTGCCCTTGACCGTTGCTTTGGTTCTCAGACTCTCTCGGGGTCAGCCTGGCAGCATGCTGCTGGTACGGTGGCTCTCGGAACTCACCGGGTCCGGCTCTCAGTGGACCTGGTGACAGAGAGATGCCCGTGATCGTCACAACGTGGTTTTTCCCAGTCAGGGCTCCTGGAGAGCCATCCCTGGGATTCTCCCCAGGTAGGGCAGGAGGCAGATCACCTTTGCCGCTCACGGCAGACCACAGGGTGCTTCATCTTGGGAGGGCGGCCCAGGTAGATGTTTTTTTATGTTTGTCGTTTGGGTTGGTGTTGAAGGGTCCGAGCTTCAGTTGGGCAACACGAGAAAGTTGTGGCCATGGCCATCCAAGCATGTGGACGTACTTCGGGCCATACAGCGGCACGCTTCAAAATGGGTAAAAGGGCAAATCGTGTTACGTGGATTTCGCCATACGAAAAAAAATGAGTAGTTTATTTGCACTTTGGTCATATTCAACTCAGGTGTCTCTAAAGGACTTTGAATTTTACTGACAGCCCTTTATTTGTTTTAATTTTAAATTGCTTATTCCACGTAGAATATACTTTTTTTTTTAAAGAATCTTTTAAGATTTTTTATTTATTTCACACACAGAGATCACAAGTAGGCAGAGAGGCAGGCAGAGAGAAAAGAGGAAGCAGGCTCCCTGCTGAGCAGAGAGCCCGATGTGGGGCTTGATCGCAAGACCCTGGGATCATGACCTGAGCCAAAGGCAGAGGCTTTAATCCACTGAGCCACCCAGGCACCCCTAGAACATACTTTTTAATCATGCAATTTAGTACTGGGTGTGAGACTCAGTAACTTCTGTACATGCGAGTCTTTAAATTGGAAAACTCCAGGGATGCCTGGGTGGCTCAGCGGGTTAAGCTGCTGCCTTCACCTCAGGTCATGATCCCAGGGTCCTGGTATCAAGCCCTGCATCGGGCTCCCTGCTCCGTGGGGAATCTGCTTCTCTCCCTCTCTGTCTGTCTCTTTCTGAAATAAAAAAAGGAGATCGTTAAAAATAAATAAGTGAATTGCAAAGTTCCAAAGTATGAAGCCCAGAGTGTCACGTGGGCCCCAAGACTGCTGGCAGAGGTAAAGGGTGAAACGAGGGGAACCATGAGGAGCCCCGGGGGGCCGCCTGCTGGGTCTCTGAGGACAGCCACAGCATGAGAGCAGGTAGTTCATCTCCGTTCTCGATGAAATGCCGGGGACATCACCAGGAGCTGTCACCTTTCTCCTGGCCTCATAAATCCTCTCTCATTTGATGCAAAATGAACTCTTACCAAGTTAGGCTGAATTACACACAGGCCGCTTAGGTGAGACCACGGACTGCCGCTGTGGCCAGGGGCTGGGTCGGGACCACCCTGGTGAGCGCTTGCACGCCACCCCTGTCCCCACAGCAGGAGCTCATCGAGAGCATCAGTCGCAAGCTGCAGGTGCTGCGGGAGGCCCGGGAGAGCCTGCTGGAGGACATCCAGGCCAACAGTGCACTTGGGGACGAGGTGGAGGCCATTGCCAAAGATGTCTGCAAACCCAACGAGTTCGACAAGTTCCGGATGTTCATCGGGGATCTGGACAAAGTGGTGAACCTTCTGCTGTCGCTGTCCGGCCGCCTGGCCCGCGTGGAAAACGCCCTCAATAATTTGGACGACAGCACTTCTCCTGGTGACCGGGTAGGTGCGGCGTGTCTGAGCTGGACGTCGGGGGGCCCGTGGGCAGGTCGTGTGTGGGGTGCCGGGAGTTCCCGCCGGGAAGCCTCGCGCAGTTCCTAGGCAGCGTGCCCAGGGCTCTCCCTCTCTTTCCGTAGACATGCCACCGACGGGGGCTGCCGGGGCTCACGGGGCCTTGAGCGCCGCTGTCGCTGGACGGCAGGGCTGCCGTGCTGTTGGGGAAGAACTGTGGCTTCTTTGTGACGCCTTTCCGTCCGCTCCCAGGGATCCTTCCTGATCACGGTCTTTTTCTTGGACATTATCTTTTCCGCTTGACCACACGGAAGTGGAGCTCAGCAGCTCTGACAAATTACAAGCACTCGGTGCTCATGGAATTCGCTGTCGTTGCTGCTTTTAACGGGAGTGCACACGGCAGTCTGGAAAGAGCCAGCAGCCTTGTCTGCCTTGCCTCCCTTGCTCGAGGTGTGTAGCTTGGAGCATGTCTGTTAGCAGGTTCCTGTGTCCGTTTCTGACATGCAAGACACGGGAAGTCATGTGTGCTTTGCTGCCTTTCCTTCCTGGGTCCAACACCAGTAAAACATTGAGTTCGATTCTTTGGTAGGTCCTCATATGGTCATCTTGAATATTAATAAGACGCCATAACTTCTCTGAAAGGGAGGCAGAAGAGGCAGCCCTCTCCCCTTCCTCCCCGTGAGAGTGGGGTCGGCCACGTAGATCTTCTGGAGTGTGGCTTTCAGACTGTTGTAGTTCTGGGCCTCGCTGAGTCATTAGTAACCACCATTTGAACGTGCTACAGGAGCATTTAAACAACGGAGACCCTTGGGTGGTGTTCAGATTCTGTGTTGCTCTCTTGCCCATCTTCGCCAGGTCTATCTAGAAACAGGAAAGTAACATAAATAGGAAACAGATTTATTTATATGTAATTGGAATGTTCTCGGGTATTAATTTGAGGGAAAAGGTAGTGTGGTCTTCGCAGCTCAGCCCGTTTTAATCCATCTTTCCCTCTCTGTGTGCAACGGACAGAGACTTCATTTAGAATTCAGGGATGATAGAGGTGCCTGGGGGGCTCAGTGGGTTAAGCCTCTGCCTTTGGCTCAGGTCATGATCCCAGGGTCCTGGGATCGAGCCCCGAGTCGGGCTCGTGCTCAGTGGGGAGTCTGCTTCCCCCTCTGCCTCTCCCTCTGCTTGTGCTGTCTCAAATGAATTTAAAAAGTCTTCTTTAAAAAAGTTGAGCGGATGCTAGAAAGAGTCACAGCACCAAGGACCGTGGCCGTGGTCTTCCCGGATACCAGGCTCTGTAGGGAGCGAGCGTCAGCAGCCCTCGCTGCGTCGCGGGGGTCTTCCGACGCAGGGTCTCGTTGCCCGGCCGGGTGCGGTGCAGCGCCCCAGTGTCCAGCCACGCCGCCAGCGGAGGAGAGCCTGTCAGGCAGCTGCAGCTTGGGGAAGCCACGGTTTTCAGAGACGGACATGGTAACCAGTTAGAAGACACGGAGGCAGGTTTTACAAGTCTCCCTCCATCTTTGCAGTGAGAAATGGAATACGTGGGTCAACGCAAACACGTCGGGTCCTCCCCCCGAAACCTCTGCAGCTTCCTGTCACCGGTCAGCCCAGATGGCGTTAACTGCCCAAGCGGACTTCTAGAACCGCTTGACGTCTGTTTTCCTTTGCCTTGGGACCAGTTGCTTTGCCTTCCTCTTTCCGTGAAAACTGCGAACGTTAGTTTGACCTGGAGGTGGAGGTGTCCCACAGGAGTGGGCGGGAGGCCCTGCACACAGCGGGGTCTGGGCTGCGTCCCAGCGCTGTCCCTGTGTCCGGGCATTTTGCAAAGTGCTGCCACGTCCCACACGCTCGTGCGCCGCTGTCGGGAACGGTCCGTGGCCAAGATGCCAAGTGGCGGAATACTGAAGGGGCTGTCCTGGTGGCCACATGACGGTCACTCCAGGGCGTTGAATCCCCGCCTCCCTCGGCGGACGCGGGGAGACACTGCAGAATGTGCCCAGCGCTTCCCTTCTTAGTTTTCATTAATCTCGAAGGGGGTCGGGTTGGTTCGTGTGTGTCTTATAAGCAGAGAGTGACTGTGAGGTCCACGTTTTGGGAATGGGGTTGTCTGTGCCCCCCAGGGAGTGTCCCCCGTCACCCTGTCTCTTCTGCCTGTCCTCGCTCCGTCACCGCGTCGTTCAGCAAGTTTGCACAGAGGCTCCTCCTGCCGAAGTGTGCAGGATCCTGCTCTGGGAGTTCTTCAGAATCTCTTCCTTTTGCCGACTTCCCCACAGTCTTGTCACAGACAGGCCTGTGGCCCACCCGGCGTCTCCTAAGTCCGTCAGACCTCTCGAGCTTCCCGGAATTCTGTAGCTGTCTGTGTCTGGACCGCTCTTCTCATCCCGGCTGTTTCTCTGAGTCAGTCAAGGCCACGGCTGGTGGGAAGAAGTGGAAGTGGGATGGACAGGCCCAGGGGTGCTTACGGGCCGGCCGGGCCTGGGGCCGGCCGTGGCCTCCCAGTGCGTTCGCCCCCGTCCCGCGGATCCCCACGTGGGCGCGGTCTCCAGTCCCTAGCCTGTGTGTCCCAGCCCCCGTGCAATCTCCAGTCGCTGACTTGGGTGTCCCAGAGCCCGGCTCTAGCCCCGCTCCTCAGCGGGCTCGTTTCTCTCTCTCCACAGCAGTCACTGCTCGAGAAGCAGCGGATGCTCATCCAGCAGCACGAGGATGCCAAGGAGCTGAAGGAGAACCTGGACCGCCGGGAGCGCGTCGTGCTCGACATCCTGGCCAGCTACCTGAGCGAGGAGAGCCTGGCCGACTACGAGCACTTTGTGAAGATGAAGTCGGCTCTCATCATCGAGCAGCGGGAACTGGAGGACAAGATCCACCTGGGGGAGGAGCAGCTGAAGTGCCTGTTCGACAGCCTTCAGCCCGAAAGAGCCAAATAAGGGGAGCCCTCCCTGGCGGAGGACGGAAGCTGGCGCCGGGCGCTCCGTTCCCGAGGAGGCGAGTAGGAACCCCAGCCTGTCTCTCTCTCTTGTAGCGCAAATCCTCCAGTAGCAAAACAGCTGTTAAGAAAGCAATAACTCTGTGTGTGTTTGCGATGGTCTATTTAATTTTTTGGTTTCCCTTTTGATGCGCCGCAGAATGTCTCCCCATTAGCCGTCTTTCCTTTGCAAGTCAGCACTCGTGGCAGCGGGCTCCAGCGGATGGCGACTGGGTGCAGTCCAGACTGTGGGCTCCTGCCGCGCGGTGCATGCAAGGGGTCATTCCACGGGTGGGTCTGCCCTTCCTCCCATCTTCACGTCGGGAAGCAGCCGCTCGGGAAGCAAGCCGAGCGAGTCCGTAAGGTACATGAGAGGGGAGACCGTGGCGCACGTCTTGTCCTGTGATTCATCCAAAGCATGGGCTGCCACGTGTCTTCCCTGTTCGTCAGGTGGTGTGGACCATTCATTGTCCTCCTTCCTTGGCCCCAGCAAAATCCGTGATCTGTGATGCTCATGCATTAACATTTTGGAAAGGTGAATCATTTCCAAGTGGTTAAAAACCAACCGTGGAACAAGTCACCGACGTGTTGGGTTCACTCATTCTGAACTCGCCACTTAGAGAAATAGCGTGCATGCTGTAAAACACAGGCCCAGAGCAGAGAGTTTCAGTCCTGGTATCCCGGTGCAAGGGCTTTTTCCTTGCAAAGAGAAATTACTCAGTTCATAGTATGTCCCGTAGTGCGATGTGCTCGCTAGACGTCTGTTTCCTGAGACCGGCAGCAGATTTCTCAAGTTCCTTTTTCCCCAGAACGCTTCCTTTGTGTGCACTGGGTCATTAACGATAATTGGCTTCTTGTCCCCTTTTGCCTCTTTAAATCCGCTACCATGCCGTGTAAGGGTTCCGTTCCATTTACGTGTAAGAACTTTTCTCTGGTTTTTCAGAGGCCCATGGACTCTACAAGCCCTAAACCTGACCTTTGGCCACAGATTCTAGAGGTTCTGTGCCCTTTTCATTGGTTGAAATGACAAGATTTTGACGAGTCTGTTCACTCACGAAACACTGTCATGCTGTCCATTTCCGGTGGAGAAGTCACAGACTGGGAGAAAAGATTTGCCGGTCACGTCTGTGACAAAGGATCTGTGTCGGGACCATGCAGAGAACTTTCAGAACTCCACAGCAAGAGCGCACACAGCCCCGTTAGCCCGTGGGCAAGAGACCGGACTTGGCGCTCCCCCGCACAGGGCGCGGGCATGCGGCAAACCGGCACGTGGAGCGACGTCCACCCGCCGACGGCCTGGTTGCCACCGGTGTTGCGTCTGCGTCGCTGCAGACCCGCCGTGCCGCTTCCCAGCCACTCCTCTGATTCGGTGCCTGGTAAATGGCAGGGGAACCCCGTGATGACTTCGTGTTGGGGTGATATCCAGATATTTGTCTGATAAAAGGATCACTTGGATCCTCGTTTCCCTGTGTTGCTGTGCAAGTTTTCCGCCAGATGGGGGGACGTCCCTTTGTCAGCAGAGTGTTCCCTTCCCGAAACGCACGTACACACGAGTGTCTTACCTGACCGATGTCTGTACTTCCTGCGCCGCGGGGTGAGCTGGACTCCTGAGCCACGGCACGGATGTCTGTGCGCCCCCGCACAGAGGGGTCCAAACTGGCAGGCTTCAGTCATGCAGGCAATAAACACTCTTCCTGGCAACCCAGCCATGCCAAAGAGACAGATGCCTTTTCCCAAGTTGTCATTCCTATCGAGTTAAGCTATTTCTGACTTGAAGAATGCCCATTCTGCCAATGAAGTGTCCTCCTTGCCTCCTGGTGTAGTCCCTTGCTGTGAAAACTGGTCACTTCAGAAAAGGTGAGGCCGGCTGTCCCCGGACCTCTGTCACTCTCCCCCACGGGGACAACCACAGTAATTTGACTGTGTTTTGCTTTCAATTTACACAAAGCTTTTATCTGTGATCCTTTCCCCTCAAACACAGTATTGTGAACCATTTTGATGATAAATATGTAAAATGTGAATAATGGAATTTATGTGTCTGTGTCCAGCCTTTTGAGGTCTCTGGAGGACGTTCTCTTGTACGTGGCAACATGGAACGCTCCACTGCGCTTTCAGCAAAGCACATGTCACCGTTACGGTCCTGTGCCCTTCCCGTTGGCCTCTTAGACGTCTGGTCAGTGGGGGCCCAGAGAGTCCAGTGAGTCGGTGGCCGTCACTTTGTGAAGACCATGGTATTGCATACGAGAACAACCTGGTGCTAACGTTCTGCCCTTGGCGTTCGTAGGAGCTGGCTGACTCCTCCCCCGCCCTAGCTCGGCGCTGCAGTGCCCTGCACCTCGCGATTTCAGTCAGGGCCGCTGCCCGTGGCTTTTATCCGCTTCCACTGTGGAAAATGTGTACGTACTTCATGCTCGACACTCACCACCTCTCAGCACATCGTTCTGCTTGACTTTAACAAAATAAATGGTGTCTTGGAGTGAATGCAGCATGTCTCCGATGTACCTGTGTTCCGTCTGTTGTAAGTAACCAGACCGTCCTCACCGTAGGTCAGATTCTGATAACCTGGGGGGCTGGGGATTTGTCTGTGTGTCACCATGTGCCAGTCTAGCACAGGCTCATCCGTTTGCAGTCAGGACAAAGCCGGGGACCCCGGCTGGATCAGTTAGCTGTTGCCGCCGTGATGCTGTGTAACAAGCAGCTGTGAAAATTCATTTGCGCAAATGCCTCTCTGGAGCTCATGAATTCGTAAATCCTGATGCCCTCTGCTCCGCGTGTCTGGCATCATGCTCCTGGGACCGGCAGTCTGGCCTGGGGACATCCAGGGCAGGTGCGTGAGAGAACCAGTGTGGTCGCAAAGTTGTTTTCCCACGTACCTGGTTCTGTCACGCTTGCGTCAAAGCGAGTCCACTGTCAAAGCGAGTCCCCCAGCTGAACACGGAGTTGGGGGGGTGGGGTCTGTCCCCTTGCTTGGGCGGGAGGAACCGTGAAGTCATGTGCCAGAGGGTGGGTAAGGATGTAATGAATCACCGCTGGCCTCCATCTCCCACACCAGCGTCCTGGACCCAGAAGTCAGGTTCCCCGAGCAAGGCCCCCTCTGCCGCTCCCTAGCCTGGTGGCCGTGAGCAAAGCACTTGGCCTCTCCGAGCCTCCGAGGGTCGTCCTCTGGAACTGGGGGAGGGCTGCGGAGCTCAGCCGAGCTCACCCATGCTCACAGGCTGAGCCGTCGGGCCGGGTTCAGGAGAGTGCTGTGGCAGTGCGGCTCTGGGGCGTCCCGCGTCCCGTCTGCACCCAGAGGGGAGCGCCTTCCCAGAGCCGACCTGCCAGAACCATCCGGGAGCAGAGCACTTCCTCCGCTTGGGGGGGTCAGAAAGGTTCTGTTCTGGAGGTTTGTGGGACCTGTAGGCTAGACAGGAAGGGGAGGGTCTGTTGAATAAAACTTCTCAGAGTTAGAGCTCATACTTACTGAGAATGGGAAAAAACGCACAAGTTCGGCTTTTATAAAAGTGGAAGAATACCGCCCATTTGGTTTTCACTTCTGGCCTCTGCCCGGGCTACTTCAGGTCGTGGCATCTGAGTTCTGAATTGGTCAGGAGAGGAGTAACAGAACAATTCAGATGCGGCCGTGGGTTACCGCTCTGCTGCGAGGCTGCGATCCCACCGCCGTGTCCCATGACCCACGGGTGACGAAGTGCGCCCTTGCGTGCTCAGGCTGGTGAACCACGCTGGCGACCGTGTGGTCTTTGCTGCAGGCCTGTCAGACGTCTTGAGGGTGAGCGCCCTGGGGTGCCCCGACACACGGTCTGGGACGTGGGGACCCCAATGTTCACTCCATTTTCAGACCTGTCTGCTGTTCTGTCGCACGTCTGTGCCCTACAAGACAGGCATTCTGGAAGCGTGTTTTCTGCATCTCCCACTGAAGAGAAGAAAGCGCACGACGCACGGTGTGTTCACTCTTGTGCGTGGTGCGTCTTGAGTCATGGTGATCCATGTGAGCATCCCACGAAGCCCAAACTGTGTAGTCCCAGTCTCTGCCTCTCCACCAGATGCCCCCCAAACGCTCGTGGCCATGCCAGTGCCACCTGAGACAGGCGGGCGGAGAGGACGGAGATGGTAGAACAGCGCAGGGACAGTGTCTTTCGCAGATTCGACCAAAGCGTAGAGCTCTGCTGGCTTCCAGCTGGTCATCAGATTCAAAGTCGAGGCCTGCCAGATAGCGCTCTCCACCCTGGCGAAGACCATGTCAAGGGGTGTTCACGAGACTGATGGCACCAGGAGGGGGACACAGATGCCGTCCCTGGAGGGCTCTTAAGAAGGATGCAGTTTGCGTCCCAAAGTGCGGGAAGTTCTTTAAAAACAAGGCCAAGCCTTACCAGTTGAGCTCCACATGGGGCCCAGTCAAAAGAGAATAAGGTAACACAGAAATTAAAAAGTGAAACAAACCCTTGGTTGTTAAGTCCCAATGCCAGGACACATGGTTTTTTCATTGATCAGCACACCTCTTTGCTGTCTCTCTCTCTCTCAAATAAATAAAATCTTTCAAAGAAAAGTGTTGAGAACTTTTCCCTTAACTATTCAACATAGTGTTGAATTGCTGGGTAATATTGCACTTGAAGGATATAAATGGTTCACCCAAAGTATTCTCGGAATGGGGTTTTTTCCTGTTCCTCCCCAGTTGTGACCTTGGCTATAAAGGTCACTGGGTGTGTGTTTCACTTACATCTTTGTACATATCTCTACTCATTTTCTTGGGATAAATACCTTATCGTGGAAACACTAAGCAGTTCTGGAGGAACCTGGGCTTCTGTATAGATCTAGTCCTAGGTGCCGGTCAGCTGACCTGATGGGACTTTCCAGTCACCTCATGTCTACAGAAGCCCCATTGGAAGCTGTTCCCAGTCGTAGGTCGGTTTCTCACAGATGAGGAACGATTACGCATAGTCCGGACAGTCTCCCCCGTGTGTGGGGTGTGTCAACAAGGCCGGAGTCCAGGCCCAGAGAAAAGGAGGCGCTGCCCCCGAACTAAGGGCATCCTCTGTAGTGTTAGCTGCCCGCGGTCTTTCACCGCGCAGCGTGGCCTGGTGGGCGCCATTTCTGCCTACACCTGCCCACACGCATTGCTGCAGCCTATTAAAAAAAAAAACAGTCCGTCCTTCTGAAGATGTGGGTTAGTGCCGTGCCGGGGACAAGAGAAGCAGCGAGTAGGAGACAGGTCTGACTGCGATATATCTTAAAAGCAGGCTCTGGGCGCCTGGGTGGCTCCGTGGGTTAAAGTCTCTGCCTTCAGCTCAGGTCATGATCTCAGGGTCCTGGGATCGAGCCCCGCATCGGGCTCTCTGCTCAGCAGGGAGCCTGCTTCCCTCTCTCTCTCTGCCTGCCTCTCTGTCAAATAAAAATCTTAAAAAAAAAAAAAAAGCGGTCTCTGATGGTCCACTGGTAAGCCTTACCTACCCCTCAAAGAAAACCTAATGGAGAGGAAATGTGACGAAGAAAAGAAAGCAAAGGGGTGTGCAGATCAATGAAAAGAACAGTGCGTCCTGGCGTTGGGGACCGAACAACCAAGGGTTTGTTTTATTTTTTTATTTGCTTTTATTTTTGTGTTCTCTTACTCTCTTTTGAGTGGACCCAACAGGGGCACGAACTCATGACCCTAAGACTAAGGCCCAGAGACCAAGGCCCAAGCTGCCATCCAGAGGCCGCCATGTAACCGCCTGAGCCCCGCCCCGGGCGTCCCCCGTACCTAGCAACCGAGAACTTGGAAGGCGAGGACAATGGGGGCCAGAATGTGGGGACCACGGAAGGCGGGGGCGACGGCCTTAAAAGCGAGCGGCTGGCGGGTCCGGCGGCAGAGCTCTCCTGCGGGCCCTGCGGAAGGGCCGCCTCGGAGAAGCGACTAGGGTGTCCTTAGAGGAGCGGCGTGGGCTTCTGCGCGTCCCGCCGGGTAGCTGACCGCCCTCTTGCCAGACTCTCGCTCGCCGGGAGGCCGCGTCCCTGCTCAGAGGAGGTACGGCCCTTCTCGCTGTGTGTGTGACACGCACACGGGTGGGGAGGAGAACACAGATGGGTCGCTTGACCCCACTAAGTGTGCGGTTCGGGGCACGTGTACGACGGCCCTCTGCCGCCACCACCATCCCCGGCCGGGACCCCTTCCTCTTCCCAAACGGAAACCCTGTCCCCGGGGAGCGCCACCCGCCACATTCCTCTGTCCCCTGCCCCGGCCACCGTGTCCTGCTTCCCGTGTCTAGGACCCCCGCTGCTCTAGGTGCTGCGTGGAAGCGAGTCCCGCGCTTTGTCTCGGGCACTGGCTGGTTCCCCTGCGCTGTCTTCACGGCTCGTCCGAGTCGGAGCCAGCGCGAGGGTCCCTTCCCTTTCAGCTGGTGGGGACTGGGGGGGTGTAGAGACCCCGTTTCGTCTATCCAGCCATGCATGCTGGGCGCTCGGGTTTCCGCCTCTTGGCTGTGAAGGTCGGGGCTTGGGGGAGGGGTGTCTGCTTTCTCTTCCGTGGGGTCTGCACCAGGAGCCGGCCTTGCTGGACCTCGGGGTAATTTCACGTTGAATTTTTCGAGTTATTGGGTCTCCTGTCCTCCTCCATTGTGTTTGGACTCCTTCATCATCCTACAAGGGTTCGTCTCAGTCGCTCTCAAAGATGAACTTGCTGTTCCGCGCTCTCCCATCCGGACGCCCCTTCCTGGTCTCTCCTGGCGTGGATTCGAGCGGCAGCACATCAGCGTCGCCCACCGGGGCAGACCGAGGGCGGTGGACGGGGCTGACCAGCACACGGCTCGGCGTGGCCTGATCCCACTTCTCTCCCTTCCATAGCCTTCGTGCTGTGACGCCACAGGCACGTCGTCGTGAGACAGCCTCACGGGGGTTTTGTAGGTCACCGCCGCTTATTTTGTTGGTATTTCATTGCCCGGTTTCAGGTCCGTCTTTCAGCCTCCACAAGGCCCACCTCTGCTGAAACTGCTTCTCTGCACGTGTCCTCACCCTCTGCTTCCCCCGTTTCTCTTTCATATTCTCCGATTACCCGATATATGCAGCCCTCCAATTGGGTCTCCTTGGCTAGTGAAACAAACAAACAAAAAACGTGACCGTCTCTGGGACAGGCCGTCGTTCCCCCTTAGACCTAGAGACTTTCCAATCTGAACCAAAGACGCGTCAGAAGTCAGGCAAAGTGTGAGGTGTACGTTACAAATGTTAGTGAACACTAGCACCTGCTAGAACACTCCACTGAAAGGTTTCCCATCTTGGAGAAAGCATTTCAGAGTTCACAAAGCTCTGTTAAATTCGAAGGCTGGAAACTACGTTCAGGTTATGAGCCAGAGTCTGGTAAGAATATCTCTGTTTTAAACTTCCCGGGGCCAGGAGATAACCAGAAAACTACAATGAGGCTCAGTCTTAAACTGCCTCTTGTCCCTAAGGGTCCTTTACATGCAGAGCCCGTGGTGATTCTATATACACAGTCGTCAAACCCAGATAGGCGAGCCACAGCAAGCCTTACAAGGAGGCGGGGAAAGTAGAGCCCTCCTACCTTGCTGGTGGGATGAACAAATGGTGCGGCCACTTAGGGAAACAATTTGGTGGTCCCCCAAAATGTAGACATAGAGTTAGCCTGTGACCCAGCAGTTCCGCTCCTAGGTACATACCCAAGAGAAATGAAACCATATCCACACACACACACTTAGACACTACCGTTCACAGCAGCATCCTTCCTAACAGCCCAAAAAGGAAAACCACCCGAGTGCCCACCTTCTGCTCAGTAAACGGTAGTGTAGCTGTACAGTGGAATATTACTGGGCCATGAAAAGGAACAGAGTCCCCACGCATCTATAGATGAGCCCCAAAACATGATGTCCAGAAAAAGCCAGACACACAGGCCGCACACAGTAGGACTCGGTTTATGGGAGCTACCCAGAACAGGCGAATCTGTAAGAACCAGGGGCCGGGGCGGGGCAGAGCAGGAAGTAAGGAGGAACTCCTCTCCCTAAGGAGCACAGCATTGCCTTTATGATTCTCTTAGGGAGTCCTCCTTTTAGCAAACAGTAGACCAACCCTAAAATGGCTGTCCTTTCCACTCAACTCCCATATCACAATGGCGCCATTATTCCAGAATTCTCTCCCAAGGTTTTAGAATGTTGGATAAGTGCTGATGTAGGTTTGCCAGTGGTTCATAAGTGGGGCCAGAGGACTTTGATGAGATGAGATCCAGACTGTCCTGAGATCCAGACTGTCCTGACAGCATCCTTCAAAGTCCCAGTGGTCTCATCCAATGGTGGGTTGGAAGTGGCCCGTTAGGAGAGAAGGCGTCAGCTGCCTGATGGCAAAGGGGATAACAAGCAACCGCAGAAGGTAAGTGACCCCAGACCGATGGCGAGAAGCAGATCTCCCCCGGAGCCAAAGACAAACGGGTCAGTGTGTCCACTTTTCCCAGTAGGTCGTGGAGCTTTGTAACAGTTACGTGAGAGCAAGAATGTGTTCATGTTCCTCTTGGCCTCCTGGCAGGGTTACAGAGAGCCTGGGGGTTCTGTTAGGAGTTTCTGACTCAACAGGCCGTCAGCGCTGGGCTGGGTCTCCATCCTACAGACGAGCTCAGGTTTGAGCAGGAGTTTTCTGGAGGAGGCCTCCGGGGACCCATCTGGCGCACGCAACAAAGTCCCCATGCCGCCTGGGTTCCGGCCTCCTGCTAAGTGAATTATGAGTAAGTGAGACACTGTTTCCTGCCCAGCTGGAGGGCGTGTGTCCCCGAGTACTTAGGACAAGCACCACAAATGCTATCATAACCGTTTGTGCAAGTGGCTAGTGTTCCATCATACGGGTGACCCCGCAATTCCTGTGTCCCTTCTACTGTAGGTGGTGGTTTCGGTTGTCCGCATCTCTCCTGAACCGTGCTTCTGCTGATACTTGCTTGTTAATCTATAATATTTATTACATAAATTAATAAGCAATCTTATATTTCTCACTTTTAATTCCTAATCCGGTAAGTATGGATGGATGCAAACTGTGGGAACAAAAACTCTTTGGAGTCAATACATTTTTTTTGTTTGTTTCTTATCGCAGGAAAATATTTTTGACCATTTAATGACCAAATTATTGACCATTTTAACCATTTTTAAGGGTACAGGTCTCCAGAACTTTTGACCCAGTAACTGCCTGCCTCTCCCGCTTCCAAGTGCAAAGTGCAGAGACCTTTTTGGTCCTGAGACCAAGAAGTTTAGGAACTGCTGAGCTCCTTCCGGGGCTCAGAAGTGCTTCGGGAGGCCGGGCTGCTCCCCACGAAGTCCTCCCGTGCCCTCCCCTCCCTCTCCCTGCTCCCCCGAGGTCCAGCTCAGCCCGGGGCCCAGCAACACTCACCTCCGTCCGCGGTGTTGTGACCTGCCTCTGTCCTGCTTCTCTGTTAACTACCTAATCATTTACCTTTTAAGAGCATTACGTCTTTCTGGCCGAAAACTGAGACCGTGGCAGAGAGGATGCTGGGCAAGAGGGAAGGCTGGACCTCCAGGGCCCTTACCCCGTCCTCCTTCCCAGAGGTCACAACTCTTAAACATTTCCCCCACCCAGGAATTCTCTGTTCATATGCAAACATGTTTCCTATTTGTATATATTGTGTTTATATATATTTAAACGTGTTAGATGTTCGCCCTCGTTTTCACTGAAATGGAGCCATTGATTTATTTTAGAGAGAGTGAGCACAGGACGGGGCGGGGGGGGGGGGGCGGCGGAGAGGGGAGAGCAGGGGCAGAGGGAGAGAGAGAGAGAGAATCCAGGCAGACTCCGCACTGAGCACAGAGCCTGACGCGGGCTGGATCTCATGACCCTGAGATCACGACCCCAGCCAAAGCCAAGAGTCGGACATAACCGACCATATGCCCCAGGCCCCAACCAAGCCATTTCTATACACATGCTTCTGCAACATGCATTTTCACTGAGCGAGATACTTCTAACGGCTGGCCCTGCAGATACACACCTCTTGCTTGCACGCAAACCTCGCGTGAGTGGTAAATAAATACATGCCAGTGTGGGAGCCCCCACGGGAGGTCCGGAGCCTCCATGCTCTCCATGAAGCGCCTTCCGCTCCCGCTCATACTCATCACTATGCTCGCATCCCGGCCTGTGCCCCTGTTTTTCCCCATTTGGAAAAGTAATAGACTCTTAAAACGTGAAACAATGGGCCGCCTGGGTGGCTGAGCCCGTTAAGCGACTGCCTTCGGCTCCGGTCATGATCCCAGGGTCCTGGAATCGAGTCCCGCATTGGGTTCCCTGCTCAGTGGGGGGCCTGCTTCTCCCTGTCCCTCTGCTGCTCCCCCTGCTTGTGCTATCAAATTAATAAAATCTTTTAAAAAAATGAAAAAAATCACTAGTAATCCCAATAGAGGCATGTTGTTTTGCTTATTTAGGGTGGGCAAAAATAAGATCACACTACAAACTTGGGAGTTTTATCTGCTTTAAATTCACATACCACGGGTGTTTTCCCGCATTACGAAATCCTCTTCTACTGTGACATCTGCTGAGTCTCATGGCAAACGAACGACCAATAACCTCCTACAGTGTAGTTACGTACCAGATATAATTCATCCTCCGTTGCTTCATAACGTCAGTGAAGCCTTAGTTATTGTTCCTATTTTTAAAAATCATGCTCATGGCAGAAATGCCTTAAAAGGCTTGAACAGCCGGGCATCATTTAAAAAAATCACAATCCAAGGTTGTAAACAGGGTCGAGTGAAAGCATGCCGACTGCATGATCCCTGTTTTGGAAAACAGGCAGAGTTGAACTGAGATGCTTCACGGGTGCATGCTGAGAGGTGAAAAATCGGTAAAGACTAGTAAGGAAGAGATAATGTTACATATCTTAAACCAAGAGGCGTGTCTGTGGTTATTTGTCCCGTGACAATTTATTGAGCTGTACACTTAGATTTGTGTGCTATAAGTATATACATTTTATAATATATGTTTTATGATATACTATATATTATAACTATAAAATATATATTCATATATTATACTTTGTTTATATAATATGTATTATAATTATATATCAAGTATATTGAAATATTATAAGATAATATAATAATATATTATATATATGTATTTTAAAACTCATAATCCCTCTAACCCGGTTAAAAATGTCTCTTACTAACTTAGCATACAGACTTCCAGTTCTCAGAGCCACGATGAGATGCCCCAGTTTGTAGCTTACCGCCTGTCCTTGGTACGTTGTGGCCATCTTTTTGGTTACATCATGTCTCCGTGGCAATTAGAACGGATGTCACCCGAGAGACAAAACCAACACCTGCGGGAGCAGAGATGGGGACGTGGAACGTTCGGGCGCTGCCAGTGGGAACGCAGAATGGCGGGGCCGGCGGGTAGCGGGTAGCAGGTAGCGCACTCTGAAGGGTTGAGCGCACACTTGCCGTCTGTTCCGCGCCCCTGGCCCGGCCTGAGGCATCTACCCGGGGGACACGAGAACACACGCGCACAGAAACACCGCCCGGAGATGCGTAGAGCCGCGCTACTCCTAACGGCCCAAACATGCAACCCGTCCCGGTGTCCAAACACCGAGCCGATGGCCCGTGCCCGCCGCTGCCTGGGGCCCAGTGAGGGGCAGCAGAGCATCCCTGCGGGGCTGGAGCTTGAAAACAGCCAAACGTGACACCCGGCCCGTTGCGCGATGCCAGCCCCGCGCTGAGCCACGGCGCGTACTAGCCTGGTGGCACGGACACGGCACCGACCGACGGCTCAGCCGAGCTCGGTCGCGGGGCCTGAGCGCGTCCCATTTTTCAGTAGGCGCAGCGCCGTGATGACCACTTTCTGTCTGTGGCCGGTCTCATTTTGGGGACGAGTGCCCAGAAGTGGAGGTGCCTGTTTGAAAGTCGGTGCCCTGTCGGGCCTCCGATGACAAGGGCCACCGGCCCTTCCCGAAGCCGGCCCGCCCTGTGTCCCGCCCGCAGAGCGCGAATGTCTCGGGTCCCCACCCTCGGTCTCGCGCGGGGCGCGCAGGGGCGCGTCCCAGCCCGCGGTGGCCGCTCACCCCGTGTTTGTCCGCAGCTTCCCGCGGCGCGCGGCGGCCATGGTGCCGCTCATCAACAGCGCCAACTGCCAGGTGGCCGGCTTTGTGGTGGCCACGGTGGGCTGGATCCTGACCACCACGTCCATGGGCCTCGTGGAGTGGAGAGTGTGGTACGTCGAGAACAGCGCCCTCTTGCCCCCGGGCCTGGTGTGCGTGGGCATGTGGAAGGTCTGCGTGTACCACCAGGTCAGCGACCACAGCAAAGCCACCCTGTGTCAACGCTACGGCTACCGCACCGCGTATCTCCCGCTTGATATTCGCGTCTCCCAAAGCCTCCTCCTGATCGCCAGCATCCTGGGCCTCCTGGGGCGAGCCTCCATCATCTTCGCGCTCAGGAACGCCTATCTGGGAGTTGTGCGGGGGAACACCAACTTCAACCCACTCGTCACCTCGGGAATCCTGAACCTGGCCTCTGGCGTCTGCATCTCCATCGCCGTCGTCTGGAATTACCACTCGGTGATGAGCGAGCAGGGCATTTCCTTCCCCCCGTCGCTGTCGATTCCCTTCAAGCCCAACACTCAGGAGATCGGCAGTGCCTTTCTGGTGGCGTGTCTGGCCGCCTTCATGATGTTGCTGAGCGGGTTGATTTTCCTGTCCCACAAGTTCTCCGCGGCTACCCAAGTGCATCCTCAGACTTCCGACATGTGAAATTCCCGGTTTTGTCGGCTTTGCAAATCCAGAATGGCCAAGAGTTGATGAGAAATATTAGCAGAGTATCCCATCAGATATTCACAGAAATTCCAGACCATGGCAAAGGTAGCTTGGGGCAGAAGGTGGCCAACTCTTTCTTTTACCTTCTGTATCTTTTGTTTCGTTGATTCACCAGCTCTTTGATTGAATCGAGGAAATTTCATTTAAAAAAAAAATCTTCCTCACCTGCTTTTTGGTCTTATTGGATCTGTATTTCAATTATTGTTGAATAAATAAGCAGTACTGTAAACCTGGTGTGTCGAAATGAGATTTTCTGTGTTTCTCATGTTTCCCTCTTAAGCTTCCACTAGAAACAACCCACTTTATTTCCTGTGGTATGGTGCCCAGCATTGCTCTCTCACATAAAATTCCCCAAAATATGCAGAAGTAGAATAAAAGGAGGAATCACCACACACCCCTTCTCAGACTCAACAATCAATCAAGATTCTGTCATATTAGCTTTATAGCTCCTTGCTTTTAACCTACTTTTTTCAAAGTATTTTAAAGGAAACCCCAGACATTTCCTTGCATACCATATTATACCTTTAAAAATTTAAGAGTTTTTCCTTGTCATCAAATACTTTTTTTTTAAAGATTTTATTTATGTATTTGACAGAGAGAGATCACAAGTAGGCAGAGAGAGAGGAAGGGAAGCAGGCACCCCGCTGAGCAGAGAGCCCGATGCGGGGCTCGATCCCAGGACCCTGAGATCATGACCTGAGCTGAAGGCAGAGGCTTTAACCCACTGAGCCAACCAGGCGCCCCAACCTGTGACCTTTGACATGTCTCTCTCAGGATTATTTTAAGATTAAAAAAAAAAACTATTCAAGACAAGCATAACCTACTCTTTACCTCAAACAACTCTTTATCAATAAAATTCATTGTAATAAGATGATTTTCCTAAAGAACAAAATAGTAGAGAGAAGAATATATCAGTAATAGAGTTAACAACTGCATTCATCAAATGTTAAATGTTGAAATTAAAGTATATTTATTTACTCTGTGTCTAATTTCTTTTAACACCAGTGGTCCTTAACCTCGTGGAAATTCTCCGCAGTATAATTCCCACACACAAAAAATTTTGTACCAGTTCACAGATCTCTTGAAACCTATTCGTGGATCTCATTTTCAACATTTAAGTGACAGTTTTTAAAAATTGATTTATTGTTTTATGGGCATGCTAGAAACTCCCCCTTCTCATAATCTTCAGCTTATTTTATTTATTTTTATAAAGATTATTTATTTATTTATTTATTTGCGATACAGCAAGAGCAAGAGAGCACAAACGGGGAGCAGCAGAGGGAGAAGCAGGCTCCCCGCTGAGCAGGGAGCCCAATGCAGGGCTCGATCCCAGGACTCTGAGATCATGACCTGAGCTGAAGGCAGAGGCTTTAACACACTGAGCTACCCAGGTGCCCCTTCAGCTTATTTTTAAAACAAATTAACTTTACCAGCTAAAAACCTACCTACAATATTAACGAGTACAGATATACCCTGCTTAAAATCATTTCATTAAACATTTTTCAGTGATGGTTCCTATGTTTAAAGTTTAAGAAAAAAAAGTGTTTTTTTAAGTAATCTCTGCACCAATGTGGGGCTTGAACTCATGGCCCCAATATCAAGAATCACAGGCTCTACTGGCTGAGTCAGCCAGGCACCCCAGAAGAAAAAAAGCATTTCTGAAAAAGGTTTATTTTAGAGAGAGAGCACACAAGCTGGGGGAGGGGCAGAGAGAGGGAGAAAATCTCAAGCAGACGCCCCACAGAGCCCAGAGCCCAAAGCAGGGCTCGACCCCACAGCCCTCAGATCACGACCTGAACCGAAACAATGAGTCTGATGCTCAAGCAATTGAGCCATCCAGGCACTCTAAAAAAAAAAAATTTTTTTTTAGTAAAATCAAATCCTTACTGAAACCATTGTCTGTTTTCTTTTTTTGTTTTTTATTTCCCCCTCCAAGAAACATGACTAGAAAAATGTCAATATTTCAAAGGGAAGAGTTTTTCTGCAGACACTATCCAGGAACAAAGCCAAAAAAAAAATTAAGATTTATTTATTTTATGGCTAACGGACACATGAAAAAATGTTCATCATCTTTAGCCATCAGGGAGATTCAAATCAAAACCACGCTAAGATCCCACCTCGCACCAGTTAGAATGGCCAAAATTAACAAGACAGGAAACAACGTGTGTTGGAGAGGATGTGGAGAAAGGGGAACCCTCTTACACTGTTGGTGGGAATGCAAGTTGGTGCAGCCACTTTGGAGAACAGTGTGGAGGTTCCTCAAGAAATTAAGAATAGAGCTTCCCTATGACCCTGCAATTGCACTGCTGGGTATTTACCCCAAAGATACAGATGTAGTGAAAAGAAGGGCCATTTGTACCCCAATGTTTATTGCAGCAATGGCTACAGTCACCAAACTGTGGAAAGAACCAAGATGCCCTTCAGCGGATGAATGGATAAGGAAGATGTGGTCCATATACACGATGGAGTATTATGCCTCCATCAGAAAGGACGAATACCCAACTTTTGTAGCAACATGGACGGGACTGGAGGAGATTATGCTGAGCGAAATAAGTCAAGCAGAGAGAGTCAGTTATCATGTGGTTTCACTTATTTGTGGAGCATAAGGAATAACACAGAGGACATGGGGAGATGGAGAGGAGAAGGGAGTTGAGGGAAATTGGAAGGGGAGACGAACTATGAGAGACTGTGGACTCTGAGATACAAACTGAGGGTTTTGAAGGGCGGGGGTTGGGCGGTTGGGGGAGCCAGGTGGTGAATATTAAGGAGGGCACGGATTGCATGGAGCACTGGGTGTGGTGCACAAACAATGAACTCTGGAACACTGAAAAAATAAAGTTTAAAAAAAGATTTATTTATTTTAGAGAGTGAGCATGCATGATGGGGAGAGGGGCACAGGGAGAGGGAGAGGAAGAATCTCAAGCAGACCCCCCACTGAGCCCAGAGCCTGATGCGGGGCTCGAACCCAGGACTCTGAGATCATGACCTGAGCCAAAATCAAGAATGCACCACTTAACTGACTGAACCACCCAGGTGCCCCAGGAACAAAGCAGATTGTGAACGCAGTAAAATCATGGCACGCTCATAGTCTCCAGGATCTTGAGACATCAGCCTGTCGGTAATTACACCTGCAGTCCATGTGCTCGCCTGTTTGAACCTTCTCCGCCTCGGAGAGCTTGCCGTCATTTTGATAAAGGTTGCTGAAGTCCATGGACATGATATTTTCGTCTCAACTCCTTCAGCATGTTTTCCAGTCTATTTGGGGAAAAAAAAAAAAGTCTTTTCCCAGAGCATGTAGCTCTTTTATGGCTCACGCCTGTTTGGAAGATAGAATACTTTTGCAAAAAACACTGGATTCTGGAATATTTCTTCCATACGCGTTTTGCTTGAAAAATCTGCTTTTTGCATTCAGCACTTTTTTCATGTTCTTCAGAGATGTTCCGTTCTGTCTTAGTGAATTTCTTTTTGTAATTTTCCAGTTTTCTGAGATTTACATTATACACCAGCAAGGTTTTGCCCATTGAAAACCCTCACTATGACGGTGGGGTCGGTACACGCTGGGATTAGCCATACCCCTGCTCCTGGACTCCAGAGCTGCACTAGAAAATCTACTAGCTGAGTCTCTATCCCCATCAACTGACAGAAACTTCCGATGTCTCACAGTCAATCATGATTCCTGTGGGCTGCCCAGTGGTCGTGATGATGGTTCCCATCCCATTTTTGTTATTAAAAATACTTTAACATTTTAATAACAATTTATTAAAGTATAAATCACATACCATAAAAAAACCACAAGTACAAAGGAGGTTTTTAGTATATTCACGTAACTATACAGCCAGTACCGCTTACCTAATGACAGAACACTTCGTCACTCCAAAAAGAAACCCCACCAGCAGTCCCCATTAGTCTTTGAGGCTTTTCTGGGTCTCAACAAGATGACCCAGGTGCATCATGTACATTTCAGGCCCAAGACCTTGAACCGGCATGCCGGTCCTTCAGTGAGCCCAGCACATGGAGACGGTATTTAGAGATGAGCAATTTAGGCACTGGTGTGCTCATTCTTTGGTTGTCTTGATAGCTAGGTGTTTTAGTGGACAGAACTAGGATGTATGAATTTTTAAGAGGAAAAAATATAAAACTTCTTTCACTTCAAACATGTAGAATCTTTAGCTACAATTTGATTACATTTCTTTCTCCCAGATTGAAAACCCACCAGTTTTTTTTTATTTTAATTTTATTTTTTTTTAAGATTTATTTATTCGACAGAGATCACAAGTAGGCAGAGAGGCAGGCAGAGAGAGAGAGTGGGGGAAGCACGCTCCCTGCTGAGCGGAGAGCCCGATGCGGGGCTCGATCCCAGGACCCTGGGATCATGACCCGAGCTGAAGGCAGAGGCTTAACCCACTGAACCACCCAGGTGCCCCCCACCAATTTTTTTTAAAGATCTGTTTATTTGTTTGAGAGAGAGAGCACACGTGTGAAGGCGGGGAGGGGGCAGAGGGAGAGAGAGAGAAGAGAAGCTGACGCCCCACTGAGCAGGGAGCCAGATGCAGGGCTCGATCTCACGACCCTGAGATCACGACCTGAGCCCAAATCAAAAGTCAAGCCCTTAACCAGGCCCCCCCAAAACACAACAATATTAATGTATTTATTCTGTGATATATAAAAGTTTTTAAATATTACTGATATCACTAGCAGCCGTAAGACTACTGAATAAAGCTTAAGTAAGGTTTCTTTTAGGCCCTGGTTTGTCTCTAAAATGCACTGTGTTAGGTGTATATAGTCAAAATAGTCACATTTGTTGACATGAGTTATATGCCACGTTGGTAAGCAATTCACTTTATTCGTTTCATCTTGTGTTCTGTTTTTACTTTTGTGTTTTTGACATAGTCTTATTTTTTAAATATGTGAAATGCTTAATTCAAGTCAAAGGTGCTTAACCAGACTTAGTCTCTAAACTTCTGTTCCATCCCCATTCTATTCTTTCCCATCTCAGATAACTTTTAAAAAAATATTTAGTTAGTTAGTTAGTTAGTTGACAGAGAGCACAAGCAGGGGGAGTGGGAGAGGGAGAAGCAGGTTCCCCGCTGAGCAGAGAGCCTGATTAGAGACTCGATCCCAGGACCCTGAGATCATGACCTGAGCTGAAGGCAGACGCTTAACCCACTGAGCCACCCAGGCACCCCCCATCTTAGGTAACTTCTTAATTTTTGGTTTATTTTCTAATATTTTCTTTTGCAAATATGGATGTTGTATGCTCGTATTTATTACATCTTTTTCAAAATGCAACCATAGTACATGTATTACCCGGTGTGTATGTATATATCTGGCTTTTTCGCTGGACGATAAATTTATCAGTACACAAATGGTCCTCACCGTGTTACGGCTGCATAGTACTTGCCCTCGTGTCGCTGGACTCTGGTTTGTTCAGCCCGTTGCGTGTCTCTGCATGCGGGTGTGTATGTGTTATGACTCTGGGCGAATATGTTTGTCTTTCTGCCGGTGTATCTTTAGGATAGATTCCTAGGACTCCTGGAGCACAGGGTCCGTGCACACAGGATCATACGGTTTGCATTCCCATGAGTGATCGATGAGAACACCTGCTTCCTCACAGCCTTGTCAAAAAAAAAAAGAAGAAGAAAAAAAAGACGGTAAACCTTTTTGTTTTTAAGAATTTTAAAAAAATTTTTAAAGATTTTATTGTTTAGGGCGCCTGGGTGGCTCAGTGGATTGGGCCGCTGCCTTCGGCTCGGGTCATGATCTCGGGGTCCTGGGATCGAGCCCTGCGTCGGGCTCTCTGCTCCGCAGGGAGCCTGCTTCCTCCTCTCTCTCTGCCTGCCTCTCTGCCTACTTGTGATCTCTCTCTCTGTCAAATAAATAAATAAAATCTTTTAAAAAAAAAAGATTTTATTGTTTATTTGACAGACAGAGATCACAACTAGGCAGAGAGGCAGGTAGAGGGAGAGGGAGAAGCAGGCTCCCCGCTGAGCAGAGAACCCGACGCGGGGCTCGATCCCGGGACCCTGGGATCATGACCTGAGCTGGAGACAGACTTTAACCCACTGAGCCACCCAGGCGCCCCTTTTTTAATTTTTTTAAGATTTTTTTCATTTATTTATTTGACAGAGATAACAAGCAGGCAGAGAAGCAGGCAGAGAGAGGGGGAAGCAGACGCCCTGCTGAGCAGAGAGCCCGATGCAGGGCTCGATCCCCTGGGATCATGACCTAAGCCAAAGGCAGAGGCTTTAACCCACGGAGCCACGCAGTGCCCCAAGACTGTAAAACTTCTAATTTTTCTTCCGTGCGACAGGTGACAAGCGGTATCTCCATATCGTTTCCAACGTGTATTTCTCTTGTTAGTGAGGAGGAGCGTTTTTTCAAACACTCAAGGCAACTTTTCATTCCACCGGTGCTGCCAGTTGTCTGCAGCTGTGCAGTGAGGCGCCCCACGCTTACTGTCTGCCAGCTTCTATGAATCAGTAGTTCGAGCGTAACTGAGCTGGGTCGTCTGCTTCGTGGTCCGTCACAAAGCTGCAACCCAAATGCCAGCCCGGCCACTGCCGTCACTGGAAGGCTCGCTGCGACCCCCCCAACCATGGTTCACACGTCGTTGGCGGCAGGATTCATTGCACGAGCTGCCCGTCAGCTCTTGGCCTTTGTCTTCCGTTCCCTGCCGGACGGGCCTCTCCGGAGAGCTTCTCAGGACATGACAGAGGCCTCCATCCGAGCAAAGAAGGGGGAGAGCGAGAGAGCGAGCGAGAGAGAGAGAGAGAGAGAGAGAGCGCCAGCAGGATGGAAGTCGTGCTTTTTTGTTACAAGCTAATCGCGGAAGTCACAAGCCCATCACTTTCGCCATTTTCGATTCATTAGAAGCAAGTTGCTGGGTCCAGCTCACGGTCAAGGGGAGAAGATCAAGGTCACAAATATGAGGAAGGTGGGGGTCCTTAGAGTCCACCTCACAGATGCCTACCGCTAACCTACTCATATTTCTAGCCCATTCTACTGAGTTTGTCGATGTTCTTGACGTTTAGGGGATCTTAGTACAGTAAGCATACTCCCCTTGGCCCTCTCCGCCTTCACTGACTAATACCTTCCTAATCCTCTCTTAATTTGTCCTTTATTTTCAAACTTTGCTTCCTGCATTTTTTTGTTGTGCAAATGATCTTGGTGAAGTTTACATATTCTCCAATTACTAATCTTTTATGCTTCTGGTATTGGAGTCATAATTTAGGCATATTTTTTCCACCCCCATGTCCTGAAGGCATTTGTTCAATTTTTCCCTAATACTTCATTTTTACTGTATTCATTTAGACTTTATCCTGACGTACAGCGTGAGATATTGGGCCAAATTTACCTTTTAAAAATGACGCGCCTTGGGGCGCCTAGGTGGCTCAGTGGGTTAAGCCTCTGCCTTCGGCTCAGGTCGTGATCTCAGGGTCCTGGGATCGAGCCCCGCATCGGGCTCTCTGCTCAGCAGGGAGTCTGCTTCCTCCTCTCTCTCTGCCTGCCTCTCTGCCTACTTGTAACCTCTCTCGGTCAAATAAATAAATAAAAATTTTTTAAAAATGACGCTCCTTTTGTACCATACTACTTAATTAAAATCAAAATAAAACAACAACAACAAAAAAAAACCTGGGGCGTCTGGGTACCTCAGTCGTAAGCATCTGCCTTCCGCCCAGGTCATGATCCAGGGTCCTGGGATCGAAACCATGGGTTACCTGGAAAATGGAAGCTTGAGAAGAAAAGCTTATGAGGAAGGCTTACTCCATCGCGCTCAGAGGAGAGCCGGTGACCATGGAGAGAGCGGCACATCTGACAGCTGTTGGTCACAGAGGGAAGTGACTGAGTTGGCTTTGGGGGAAATGAGGCGGTGACCCTCTGCCGCCTTCAATCTCAACAAAGAGCAAGGCGATGGGTCATAAAGACCTTAGATAGAAAAGGCAAGGGGTTGGGGCGCCTGGGTGGCTCAGTGGGTTAAAGCCTCTGCCTTCGGCTCAGGTCATGATCCCAGGGTCCTGGGATCGAGCCCCGCAGCTTGATCCTGCTCAGCAGGGCCCGCTCCCTCCTCTCTCTGCCTACTTGTGATCTCTGTCAAATAAATAAATAAAATCTTTAAAGAAAAAAGAAAGAAAGAAAAGGCAAGGGGAACACCACAGCAGTGTTTGCCTCGGGGCAGAAGGGTAAAGGAAGAAAAGGAAAAAATGAATTTCAAGACCTGCAGCAGCTGTTGGAATGATTATTTTTCACAGGAACCACAAAGAGGATGGATCCTGTGTTTTCCACTTGGTGCCAGAGGATCCTGTTAAGAGCTGGAGGTATTTCTTTCCTCCTTTCTCTCCCACAGAGATCCTTCCAGGGTAACCAAGAACCAGAGAGATGCCATATGGCATTTGGGCTGGAGACGAAATCAAAGGTGCCAGAACATTCGTTGTTGAGCCCCCGGAAATAAGGAGTCCACACGCGGTGAGAGCACTCGCTGTCCGAGGGAGGGAGCGCAGCCCGGGTCGGAGCTGGGAACTCCCGCATCCTCCCCGGCCTTCCCCTCGGTCCCGGCTCGGACTCTGAGGAAACGCCAGGACCTGATGTCTCATGGCTCACGAATTGCTCTCACCTTTCTCCTTGTGGCAGCCCTGGAGAACGTGCTGGGTTGGCTTGAGCACGGGGAAGCGCAGAGTGCCTGTGGCAGAAAAAAGGGTGCGGGGCGGGGGGGCTCCCAAACAGATTCTAAGCGGCTTGTCCCTGGTCCGAAGTAGAGCTGGCGTGAAGCCCGAGGCCTAATAACACTGTCCCTCCAACACAGCAGTCAAAGAACTGACGGGATCGTCCGCTGGAGAGCGGTTTTCCTGCTCCGGAAGCTTACTGTTCTCGTGACTTGGGGGTCTTAGCGGAGACGCCACACACCGCCGCGATGTCCTCTGCATAGTCGCCGTAGGCCGCGTGCTCTTCCTCTGTGAGAACGGTGCGTGACTTCCGGAGCCTAGAAGATTCCATCCGTCTGTCTTTCCTAGAGTTCTCTGGTCTCCGCTTCTAAGAGAGAGGCTCCTCCAACAGAGGAAAGCAGGAGAGCAGCAAGCAGTGTGCGACTGTGTGTGGTTCTCTGTGAAATGTCGAAGTCCGTCTGGATTCCTGACGGGCCGCACTCGTGTCAGAAACCTGGTTCCACAGAGCACAGATGTCCTACTGTTGCTCGAGCATACACATCCAAGTCATCAGAAAACATATGCCTTCTTCCTAAAATATCAGTAGGGGCGCCTGGGTGGCTCAGTGGGTTAAAGCCTCTGCCTTCGGCTCAGGTTATGATCCCGGGGTCCTGGGATCGAGCCCCGCATCGGGCTTTCTGCTCCGCGGGGAGCCTGCTTCCTCCTCTCTCTCTGCCTGCCTCTCTGCCTGCTTGTGATCTCTGTCTGTCAGATAAATAAATAAAATCTTACAAAATATACATATCAATAAATGGGACACCTGGGTGGCTCGGTTGGATAAGCGTCTGCCTTTGGCTCAGGTCATGATCCCAGGGTCCCGGTGGGAAGCCTGCTTCTCCCTCTCCCACTCCCCCCTGCTTGTGTTCCCTCCCTCTCCGTCTCTCTCTCTGTCAAATAAATAAACAAAACCTTAAAAAAGATAAAATAAAAAATAAAGTCATGAAAGACAAGTTATTCAATAGAGGCGTAGACCATGTTCATGAATGAGATAACTCAGTGCTGTAAATTGGCCGTTCTCGTCCATGTGACAGAACTCCAACCGAAGCCCCACAAGACTTTTGTGTCCATCTGGGGAGCATTCGTTGCTGTGACAAAAGATAAAACAGCAGTGACTCTGGGCCTGTCTGCATCCAGGGACAGGAGCGTGGGCCATCACTCATGGGGCCTTTCACAGGTTGGCCCGGAAGCGGGGGCAGTATCTCCGCTCGTTGACTAGTGACTCACACCAGCCAAGTGGCTGGGAAATGGAGCCCTGCCGTGTGCCGGGAGGAGAGAAAAGCAGGGTCCGGGGAACACACAGCAGGGTCCGTGTAGGTATTCCCGAAGCTCCATGCGCTGCTGTCCCCGGGCTCTTCCTGAGCCGCGCAATGCGGGATTGCTTCTTCCTGGAGAGCCCTCTCACGCCAGGTTCCGAGCTAGCTTCTGGAAATCAACTTCTCCTTCAGAAGTCACAAAACAACGTTCAGAGTTCCTTTCTGGAGTTCGTGACAGAAGACGGAAATCACGCGGGCGTGTTACGAATGACGCGTGTCCATCAGACCCTCATTACAGAAACTGCACCGCTGTTTCTGGGACTCGCCTAATCCTCAGACACACACACACACACGCACACGCATACACACACGCACACACGCACACACACACACACACACACCCCGGGCCAGGCCAGGGTTTGACCTGATCCGATCCCCGCGGGCAGGCACGGGAAGCGGAAAGGGTCACAGAGCGCACCCAGCGCGTCAATGCGGCATCGTCCCGGCCGCTGACTGTCTGACCTTGGCTGGTTAAGCAGCGCCCACGGCCGGGATGTGTCCCGCCTAACGGACCGCCTGGACCCTCACGGACACAGGTAGGCTAAGGAATGTTGTTTGTGCGACTCATGCTGTGCCAATGACCTTGGGATCCTGGTTATTTAAATGTAACCTCTGACTTCCAGGTCAGAACCGGCCCTTCTGTTCCGGATGCCAAGAGCTACAGACATGGTCCCGCATCCCCTCGCGCTCCGGGTGAGGCTGGCCCGCCGGAATGAAAGCCGGGAGGGGAGGCAGAACCCGTAGCCCGGGCTCCTTAAAAATACAGAAACGTGATAAGGTAGAGATGCGGCCGGCTCCACACTGCATGTAGGCGAGCAAATGTTTAATCTCAAGCCCTGTTATTTGCCCTGTAAATATGGCCCTGATGGGACTGGTCAGTGGCACCACAGCCCGGCTGTCTCCGCCCGGCTTGCCCAGCTGGCGAGGTTGGACGCCGCAAGTACCCGATCTGATGTGACCTCGCCTTATTCTCATTTACTGCCTGCTATTACCTTCGTCTCTGTGTCGAGTCCTTTCCTCTTCTATTTCTATTAGGTTTCTATAATAACAATAATAAAGTTGTCTTTCCTTTTTGAAACCGAAACACCGCCGTTGTGAATCTTTTGTTCAGAACGATTGTTTTCTCTTGTTCTCTGTTACGAGCAATACTGACTAAGCGCCCCTTTACTCCCATCTTGGCTGGCTCAGAAGCAACTTGTAATTCACAGCACTTACTCCGCAGGTCCAACAGGGTTACAGCCCAAGGCATGGACCAAAATACCTCTTTTTATAATTACGAAGAAAATGTGTGTCAGCTGAAGGCAAGGAAGGATTAGCTTGATTTTCCGAAAGGTAAAGAAGCAACCCCTGATGTCTGGTAACAAACTTGAATTCCACAATCTGCGAAAGTATTAGGATATGATGGTAGATAAACAGTTTATGAACTCCAAGGCTGATGGTGATCTTGAGTGGCCAGAACGAATCTTCTAGAAACAATCTAACTAGTCTGATTTCCACTTTCCCTCATGTTACCCTCATTTGGGCTTTGCAGACAGAATGGGCTGCAAGGCATTGTGGGACGTGAGTGACTGAACCTCTAGGAGAAGGAAAGTCCAGTCCTGGCAGAGCAAGGGCTGGGAAGTATGGGTGAGGTCACAAAGGGTGGCTTCGGTCGGCCAACACGGTGGTTCTGTGAGGTAACTCTTCACCCTGCACACCAGGCCTGCAGCTGGGCCAGAAAAGGAGCTTCAGGGAAGAAGCCTGGCAGGAAGGCCAGTCAGCCCTGCGGGGAGGTGTGGGGAAGGCCAGGGCTACAAGCATGTTTCTAGACCCTACTGGCTGTGGACACAAGCTGCCACTGTAAGTCCTCCCACGTCGGGACTGGTTTCTCATTTCAGGGCAGCAACCCTCGTCCTACCTTGAGAATCATGACCCTTTGGATCTTGACAGGAATGGGTATGACTGTTACCCTCAGGCCAGAAGCCATCTAAATATGGCTGGCGTCCTACAGTTGTTGCTTCGATGTTGAGCTCGTCCGAGTAAGAGAATCGTGTCTTCCAGAGATGTTGGGACATACGAGGGACGTGAAGACTCTTTCACCCAAACAAGAGAAACAAACATGCATTTGTCTAAGTCGATTCTCAGCTGGGCTGATTCTCTCCCTTAGGGGACATCTGGCAATGTCTGGGGACATTTTTGATAGTCACAGCTTAGGAGGTAGAGTGCTACTGGCACCTGGTGAGGAGAGGGATACAGCTCGGCAACCGACAAGGTGCAAGATAACCCCAACACAGAGAATTATCCAGCCCCCAGTGTCTGCGAGCCCTTGTTGCGAAACCCTGACCTAAACCAGAAAGTAAACAAACAAGCAAAACAATTTATTGGAATAGTCCTGGGATAAGTTCGCAGAATGTGAGAAGCTGAATCAGCCTCAAAAAAAAGACAAAGAGAAAAAAAAGAATATACCAGTGCTGATCCATGATCCTGAGCACCTGGGCAACAGAAGGGTAGAAGTTCATGGCCATTTGCCAAGGTCTGCTGTACGTATGACTTGCCTTCCCAACATGCAGTCTGTCAGGAAAAAATTTGATTGGCCCAGTAAGGGTCGAAGCGCACTCTCAGGAGGTTCGGCTCCAGCCAGCTGTATGGTGGAAACGGGGTGGGGGGGCCACACGGGAGACACTCCTTCGGCGTTTCCTGTATGAATGAATGACCATGGGTGCTGGCGGCCATTCCTGTGAGCCGTGATAGCGTTACGGGGAAGGGGGCAGAAATCCGGCAGAGAACCAGTCACAGTCAGCCTGCAAGGTCGTCTGTGTTAACCCACGTCCAACCCTCTCTGCTTGTCCACTCTCCTCCCACCGTCCAGTTGTCCTCCTGCAAATCCCCTCCTGCAAATGCCCTTGCCTGGAATGTCAGCCTCCCGAGCTCCGGAAAGCTGGGAGTAGTTTTTCTTGCCCTGCACTCCTCCGGCCAGCCCATTCTCACCTAAGTCCGTGTATTAAATCTTTCCGCCTCGAAATGTCCAGAATTTTCCTGGCTCAACTGCACTGACATAGCAGAGTTGGTTTCCAGCACTTCTCACTGCACATTTGATGACCCCCCTCCACGGCTAGCCCTGTGGGAGGCAACCTCGGACACCAGATGTCTTCCCGCTTCCGGCCAGGCCTCAGGTCGCTGCAAAGCTGGGCTCCCTCCTGAGTGCCTCAGAAAATGCAAGGAAGGCCTGTAGAACAGGTTCCTAGACTCCCACCCCCCTCCCTGCACCCAGTAGGTCAGGGTTGGGACTTAAGAATTTGCATTTCTGAAAGCTGACCCTATTGGCCCAGAAGCCCTGCGGGGATCCATGGCCAACCGGAGCCTCCCCTCTTCCCCCAAAAGTTCAAAGTATTGAACACCTGGTTGAGTTATTAGAATTTTTTTTTTTTAAGATTTTACTTTCAAGGGGCGCCTGGGTGGCTCAGTGGGTTAAAGCCTCTGCCTTCGGCTCAGGTCATGATCCCAGGGTCCTGGGATCGAGGCCCTTATGGGGCTCTCTGCTCAGCGGGGAGCCTGCTTCCCTTCCTCTCTCTCTGCCTGCCTCTCTGCCTACTTGGGATCTCTATCTGTCAAATAAATAAATAAATAATCTTAAAATTTTTTTTTTTTTACTTTTAAGTCATCTCTACACCCAGTGTGAGGCTCAAGCTTACAACCCCGACATCGGGAGTCACACACGTCACCGACAGAGCCAGCCGGCACCCCAGAATTATTGGTTTATTTTATTTTATATATATTTGTTTGTTTGTTTGACAAAGAGAGACAGCGAGAGAGGGAACACAAGCAGGGGGAGTGGGACAGGGAGAAGCACGCCTCTGGCTGAGCAGGGAGCCCGATGCGGGGCTCGATCTCAGGATCCTGGGATCATGACTTGAGCCGAAGGCAGATGCTTAACGACTGAGCCACCCAGATGCCCCCACTGGAAACATTCTTAAGAAAGCTCGAGGTCAATGGTCCATTTTCAGACAAAGTCTACTTTTGCAAAAGGCACTTTTCTCGAAAAATCCATCTGTTGGCATAAAGCTGCGACACGATGATAAGAAGACCTCCAGTCAAAAGGAAAAATCCACTGACCCAACCGCAAATCATGGCGTTGCCGTCGTCCCACGGGGCGCATGGGTCGGGAAGTCAGGGCCCCAGAAGCTCCGCACGGTGGCGCGGGTGACATAGGACACGGGCACTAACGTGGTGAGTCCAGCGAGGAAGAACAGAGCTTCCCCCTGCCACGTTCGTGCTTCTCTCCAAGGAACCTCCCGGGCGGCCCCAGGACCTCAGACACTCCAGTCCCAGAAGGACGGCCACCAGCCCGAGAGAGGCGGCGACCCAGGCGGCCCACACGAGGACGCAGGCCACCAGCACGTCGTTGGCCGGGTTCTGCAGGCCGCTGGAGGCCTGGCACACACGGCCACCGTTTCCCATAGGCCCGGCACGCGCTGCTCACTCTCAAGCAAGCCCGAGGACACAGTCAACCACCGAGGGGCGCAGAGTGTCCCCAGGGAGCACGCCAGGCCGGCCACGGAGCCCGGGAGCCCCGCGTTCTTGACCGAGCCGAGCGCTCCGCTCCTCGTCTTGCTGGCCGGGCCCGAGCACCCCGGGGAGACCGCGTCTCCTGGGAGACCCGGGCCGCCTCGTTACAGGCCAGTCTTGAAGAATCCGCAGCACTTGGTGCCACCTGATCGCAAGGGTGACCTCACTCCCTCATTAGCCAATCGGAAAGCAGCTGCTTATTCCGTCAGGTGCCTCCGTAACGGCCGCCGTGTTCACCCTTAATTCCTGCAGCTGAGCACCTGTCACGCACACAGGCCCGACAGAGAAGGGGCGGCCACTGCCAGCCGAGCGGAAGGACAGGCAGGCGGGGACAGGTGCACACACTCAGGAGAATTCTTCCCAGGTGTAAGCGGTACCCACTTTAGCCGTCTTATTTTCAAAAAGGAGACAGTTGGGACCGGAAGTTATGAAGCATTACAACCACTGGCCAAATTTTTTAAGGACTATTTCTTCATTTTTAACTAGTTTAAATTCCTATAATATTATCTCTTCCAAGGTTTGGTATCTGGTTCCATCATTCCTACACCAAACTTCCCAGGAAGCCTCTCATTATCCACACCTTCCATTAAAACAGGAGATTGGGATCTTCCTGAGTTAAAAAAGAGTCTCATGGACCAGTAATTGCACTCCCTGGCATCTGCGCAAAGAAGCTGAGAACTTGGGGTGCCTGGGGGCTCAGTCGTTAAGCATCTGCCTTCAGCTCAGGTCATGATCCCAGGGGATCCCTGCTCAGTGGGAAGTCTGCTACTCCCCCTCCCTCTCCCCCTGCTTGAGTTCCCTTTCTCACTGTCTCTCTCTCTCTGTCAAATATATAAACAAACATTTTTTAAAATCTTTTTTTGGGGGGGCGCCTGGGTGGCTCAGTGGGTTAAAGCCTCTGCCGTCAGCTCAGGTCATGGTCCCGGGGTCCTGGGATCGAGCCCCGCGTCGGGCTCTCTGCTTGACAGGGAGCCTGCTTCCCTTCCTCTCTCTCTACCTGCCTCTCTGCCTGCTTGTGATCACTGTCTTTAAAAAATAAATAAAATCTTGGGACGCCTGGGTGGCTCAGTTGGTTAAGCGGCTGCCTTCGGCTCAGGTCATGATCCCAGCGTCCTGGGATCGAGTCCCACATCGGGCTCCGTGCTCCGCGGGGAGCCTGCTTCTCTCTCTGTCTCTGCCTGCCACTCTGTCTGCCTGTGCTCGCTCTTGCTCTCTCTCTCTCTCTGACAAATAAATAAATAAAAATCTTTAAAAAATAAATAAAATCTTAAAAAAAAAAAGAAGCTGAAAACTTATGTCCACACAAAAACCTACAGCAGCTTTATCATCAGGGCCAAAATTTGGAAGCAACCAAGATGCCCTCCCCCTGCTTGTGCTCTCTCTCTCTCTCTGAAAAATCAATAAGTAAAAAATCTTTTAAAACAATGGAGAGGGGGACTATTATCTATCACTCCAGCTCCCAGTTGGAGTCCTCATGACCACTGGTAAAGAAGAATGTTCCACCGTCTGTCTGCTGACTCCAAAATAATGCTTGGGTTCCAGTGCCCCTCTCGGCGCGAAATGCTCCGCGCTGTCCTCTCCACGCATCTCATCTCCGCCAGCAGAACGCACCCCCCTGGGGCTTCCGAATTCTCCTTCTCTGGGGCTTGGGGACACACCATTTTCTCTTGGCACGCTGCCCCTTCCTTTCTGCTGTCACAGAGGTTTGTCAAATGGAAGAGAAATCCACCCCTAAATCCGACTGTGTCTGGCCCGGCTTGAGACATGGGACTATGAGAAAATATAGAAACACAGTCAGCCCTCCCGTTGTTCTATACTAACAAGAATCAAGGAGATTTCTGTTTCTCCCCCTTCTAGAACGAGCTCTTGAAGGAATAGCACACACACGCACATGCATATTGTTCTGTGAGAAATGAAAAGAAGAAAAGAAAAAACCTTGACCTGCTGGGGGGAGGAGCATCTCGCCAGGAAGACGGTGAGATTATCCCACACCCGGTCCCCATTCCTAGTTTCCAGACCGTCTAGAGGATGGTCACTACAGCCCAAGGGACACACAGGTCTGAATGGATCTCTGGTTTGTCGGGAGGCCCGATCCTTCGCTCCAAGGCCAAGGACAGAGAGACTAACCCTGGTGAAGCCCAAACAGGGAGCTGGTGTAAGCAGAGTCCACGCTGGTCACAGCCGATTACGTTAGGGCGAATTCCCAGATTGCAGTCCTCTGCTTTGGGGCGCCTGGGGGGCTCAGTCGATGAAGCTTCTGCCTTCGGCTCAGGTCATGATCCTGGGGTCCTAGGATTGAGCCCCACATCGGGTTCCCTGCTCAGCAGGGAGCCTGCTTCTCCCTCTCCCTCGGCCTGCCGCTCCCTCTGCTTGTGCTCTCTCTCTGTCAAATGAATAAATAACTTCTTTTAAAAACATAAATCCCCCACTTAGACGTTTTTATTCAATGGTTTTATGGAACCCCGCATCTCGCGGTGGCTTTCTCACTCTTCTGGGACAAGTCTCAAGAGGGCCTGGCTTTTGACAGCCAGTGCAAGGGCGTTGCACACACCGTGTTTGTCTCTTAAAGAGAATTAATCCGCTTCCTAGAAGAGAAAACCATGTCAACACAAGTCTCGCCAAAATGGCAACATTATTCGTGACAACAAAATCCTTGAGCTAATTGGCCCATATCTCTGATGGCCCAACGACGCCTCCCACCCAGGACCGACGCGGGTTAGAGCAGATCGCAAAACAGCCGCGCATCTCCGGCAAGATGCCCATGTCTCTTGCTCCAAGGGGCTCTTTATTTAATTCTTAGAATCGTTTTCATTTTGTTTTTTATTAAGATTTTTATTTTCAAATTCCAGTGTAGCTAACATACAGCCTTGTACTAAGTCTCAGATGTACAATACAGCGAGCCAACGCTTCGTCCGTCACCCAGTGCTCGTGGTGACAGGTGCCGTCCTTCATCCCCACCACCTGCTTCCCCCATCCCCCACCCAGCTCCCCTCCGGTCACCGTCAGTGCACTCTCTAGTGTCCAGGGTCTGGGTTTTCTGTTCGTCTCTTTTTTTCTTTGTTTTGTTTTTTAAATTCCACAGGTGAGTCAAATCATACGGTATTTGTCTTTCTCTGACTTTTTTTGCTTAGCATTACACTGTCTAGAACCATCCATGTTGTTGCAAACGGCAAGAGCTCATTCTTTTTTATGGCTGAGTAATACTCCAATTCTAGTAGTTTCCTGTATGTAGTATCGCGCCATCCACAAGTAGTGACAGCTCGACTTCTTCCTCACCAGTGTGGAAATCTTTTGTTTCTTTGTGTTGTCTGATTGCTGGGGCTCTGCCCTCTAGTCCCATGCGGAATGAGAGTGGTGAGGGTGAGCCTCCTTGGCAGGCTCCTGACCTTGGGGAGAAAGCTCTCGGTTTTCCCCCGTTGGGGACGATGTTAACTGTAGGTTTTTCCTATAAGGCCCCCAGGAAATCCTTCATGCGCCTACCTCAGGATGAAGATGTCCTGCTCGGGAATGCTGCCCCACAGACTGAGCCCTGTAGACACGAGCTCACTGTTTCCCTTCTGCCCCGATATTAACCTGGAACAAATCGAGATTCAGAGCTGGGAGAAGCTCGGATCAGGAACCAAAGACCCTGGCAGTTGTCCTTGTCAAGCGGCTTCCGTGTCAAATCGGTGTGTGGTCTCAAGCATTTGGGCTCTTCTCCTGTCTTCCTGCTTGCTTCTCCTTGACCTTGCCTGGCAAGCTGGAGCGGGCGCCATCTCCTGGGGCTGCTGTGTGTAAGCCGGGCCGTCGCAGGCAGCTTAATTACAGCTCCAAGGCTTTCAATAGCGTCGACATTTATATTCAGAGACGCACAAAAGTATTTTCTTAAGATTTTATTGATTTATTTGAGAGCGAGAAGGGGGGGGCGGAGGGCGAGGGAGAAGCAGGCTCCCCACCAAGCGGGGAGCCCGATACATGTTGGGGGGATCTCAATCCCAGGACTCCAGGATCACAACCTGAGCCAAAGGCAGACACTTCGCAGACGGAGCCACCCAAGAGCCCCAGAAGTATTAGTAACAAATTTTACCCAGATTTTTACCCAAATTTTACCATGCCGCACACCACGGGCTCTTATGATGACGAGTCAGCCGGCCAGCGATTTCCCTTATGTGCAAGGATCAAAATGCCTCGCTTGCCACAGCCTCCCCTGCAGGCTGATTCCAGGCTCCAGGACCCTTTCCTTCCTATGGGGCACCAGCATGCACAAGACTTACAAAACGGCAGGCCCCATGGTAGGAGTCAGACTCTGTTCCATATTTTAAAGGTGAGGAGACTAAGACTGATTCATAACCTGCAACCGTCTCAGTCCAGTTTTCCAAGAAATTGCCCTTCAATTATGCTGGTGGTTTTTTAGCGGGGGCGGGGAGAGATGGATGTAACAAAAATGAGGGTGGAATCGCGAACTGTGTCTCTTCGAAAGCCATTGGGCAGACTGAAATAGTGCTGTCACATAAAGCCGAATCGTTCAAAATGATCGTGTTCACTATGCAAAGATTTTTTTTTTAATTTTTTATTTATTGGACAGACAGAGATCACAAGTAGGCAGAGAGAGAGAGAGAGAGAGAGGAGGAAGCAGTCTCCCTGCCGAGCAGAGAGCCCGATGCAGGGCTCGATTCCAGGACCCTGGGATCAGGACCCGAGCCACCCAGGCGCCCCTCGTGTTCACTACTTAAAAACCGCGGCCGCTCAGTTGGTTAAGCAGGCCTGCTCTTGACTTCAGCTTGCATCCTCGCGGTGTGGGGGGGGGGGGGTGTCCTGGAATTGAGCCTCAGGGGGGAGCTGCTTCAGGATTCCCTCCCTGCCTCTGCACCTCCCTGCCCTCAATACATAAATAAATCTTTAAAAAAAAACCAAACACCCCACCAGAGCCCTCCAGCCACTCATTCATGCCTTCCAGCTGTTAGCATCTGTTGAGGACTTCCGGCGTTCCAGGTGCAGTCCTAGGCACTGGGAAGGCAAATAGGTCAAGATCTGAGGTCGGAGGACAGCGACCCAGGGTAGCACTCAAGTAAGGACAGAGGGACGCAGGCGTTGGGACTCAGGGCTCGACTGGGTTGCGGTGGAAGGCGGGCAGCAGGCGGCCAGCAGAGGGAGGCAGCGAGGAAACAGAGAAGGCCCCTTCCAGGATCCGGAGCGGGGAGGGCGCCTGACGGCCAGACAAGCGGTTTGGAAAGGCCCTTCTGGCCACAGTTGAGAAGGGGCTTTTGTCGCAAGCTTCTGGTGACCAGGAATGCAACTTCAGGGGTGAGGAGGCGGGAACGGGGGGGGGGGGTGGGGGGCACAGCCACTGGAAGCGGAGCAGCACCAGGCATGCCAGAAGCTTCCTGCACCTGCTGGCTGTCCTGAGCCCGCCACCCCCACCCCCGCCCGTGCCCCAGTGTGAGAAGCTCTCTCGGAATGGCATGTCACTGAGCCTTGAAAGGGCCCACGCCAGGAAAGAGCGGGGTTCGAATTCTGCTACTGTCGCTGAGGAGCGCTGGGACCTGGGGCCAACTGCGAAGGTTTCAGCCCGAGCCGCCTCGGGGTGCGGTGTGCAGTGCGACAGCCCCTGGCCCATGGGGAGGGCTCAGTAAGGGGGATCAGCCTGTGCGCGGGGCGGGGGGCAAATAAGGCGGAGGGGAGAGCTCGTGTTAGAGAAGCCGAGAAGGTGGAGGACGGGGATAACTGAGGCCCTGGGGCAATGGTTTCAGCGGCTTGCAGCGCTGGTGCAGACCGCCCCTGCCAGCCCTAATGAGGAGAGCGGGGAGGGATGTGGGAGCCGTGGGGCAGATGAGGTAAACGAGTTGCCCGAGTTCCCCTGGCTCCGGCTTGGTTTGGTTTCCGAGAGCTGTGCGGATGTGAATAGAATAAAGAGAATGGTTGATTTTTTTCCCCCTGCTCTCTTGGGTCTCTGTCTCCTCTGACTCAAGCAGATGGAGCAAAGGCAAAGTGGCCCCCTGGCGTTTAATCAGCGCCAGCAGCGGAGTCCATTTCAACAAGAACCTCTCCCTGATGTCTTAAAGGGACAGTTGCGATGCCTGGGGACATTTCAGGGTGTCCTGGCCACAGGGGACTACTGGCCTCTGGTTGGTAGAAGCCAGGGATGCTGTTCAGCGGCCCGCAGTGCGCAGGACAGCACTCCTCGCTGGCCCCTCCGCCCAGCATCCTCTGGGCCCCAATGTCGTTAGCTCAAGGTCAGGCAGCCCCAGACTAAAGAAACTTCTCTTGCGAACCTACCGAGGGCCGGCTTTAGGGGCGGGGAGTGCGGTGGTGAGGAAGTCAGTCTCAGGCTTTGTAGCCTCGGGGAAGACGGTCTGGCTCAGCAAAGGGAGTTCAGCCCGAAAAGAGCCACAAGGGGGAGACAGAAGCCGCCAAAGGGGCACCAGAGAGGTGCGCGGCCGGCCCCGCGGGCTGGAAAGGGCTCGGGGAAGGCCCGCAGGGAAAGGAGTGCCCGTCGGCAGGGGCGGGGGGCGAGGGGCCCAGTGGGAGGGAAGCTTCCCGGAGCGGAGAGAGAGGACGGATGCCCAGCTAGGCCCCGCCGGAGGCGGCCGTGGGGGCGACGCGGAGAGGGCCACTGGGTGGGACGGCGAAGCTCAGGAGAGGCCGCAGCCCATTCAAGGGCGTGGCGGCAGGAACGGAGGGAAAAGAGGGGACGGTCGCAGCAGGACCCGGATCTGGGGCTTGTTGGGAAAGAGAGGACCAGCAAGTGCGCTGACTAGAGGTGACAGCCGTGCACGGCCCTTGGGCAGCAGAGGCTTTGGGGGGAGGGGGGCTGCTGAGGCTGGTCACAGCTGGGCTCCGAAGATCCCGGCTGGAAAATCCACCCGAAGCCTGCTCTGTCCTGGCTGCTCGCACCGGCTGGAGTTCCGGGGCAGCGAGCAAACCACACATGGGAGAGGACGAGTTTATAGAGTCAAGACAAAAGCGGGGACAGAGATGCTGTAAAGTCACCAAGCCTATGAATGGGGCTCTGCTAGGACCCCGCGGGAGCAGGAATGGGGAAGGCCACGGCCATCAGGGTACTGGCTGCCACGCTGTTGGTGCCCTCCCCTCGCTGAGCCCCTTGAACTTGGCGGAAAAAAATCAGGAAAGGGCTCTTTTTCCCCTACTACCACGTGGACGAACCTTGAAAAGGAGACATTAAGTGAAAGAAGCCAGATACAAAAGACCCTACGGGTTCTGGCCACACCTGCCTGAACTGTCCAGAGCGGGGCGTGGGCCAGAGAGGGGGCTGGTGGCTGCGGGCGTGGGGGCTGGGACCCGGGAGGGGAGCCACCGCGAGCAGGGACGGGGGCTCTTTTTGCGGGGACAGAAATGTTCCAAAAGCATTGTGGTGAGGCTTAACCCCGTGAATGTACTACAGATCATGGACTTGAATGCTTCAGATGCGTGAATTGTATGGCATATGCCTAATAGCTCAATAAAACGATTCTATTTATCTGAGAGATTCACACCATCACACCATGAATTGCTGATAAACACTCTTTGTAAACTAAGAAACACAAGACACTTCATTTGATGATACCCATTTGATTTTTTTTTAGAAAGGTTTTTATTTATTTGTCCGAGAGAGAGCACAAGCATGGGGAGGGGCAGACAGAGGGGGAAGCAGGCTCCCCGCTGAGCAAGGAGCCCATCGCAGGCTCGATCCCAGGACCCTGAGAGCATGACCCGAGCGCAAGGCAGATGCTTAACCCATTGAGGCACCCTGGCGTCCCAACGGCGCCTATTTTAAATGAACACTTAACTCTTCGCTGAAACATGAAAGTCGTCTTACCTAACCCGGGGGAGGTGGCGCTCTTTAGAACCGCCTGTGGGATGTTTTCAAACTACCCGTCCTCCCCCTCCGCCCCCTGCAAAGCACCCCTCCGCGGCCCTGCAGTCCGGCTGGGGAATCACCTCACTGGAAGAATTCCCTGAAGGAATTCCCAGACTCAAACACTCATCATTGCCACTGCTACGAAAGATTGTTCTGGAAGGTCTGGCCATGGTGACGCAAGTCAGAGACAGAGAAATGAGGTGTAATTATCCTAGAGGGGTGCATAAATTATTGTTCGGCTAACTGGATTCTGGACCTAAAAAAGCCCAAGAGAATGTCTGAAAAAGCCATTGCAACCCAGCAGAAACTTCCATTACGCTGCTCTGCACAAAACACACAAAATCTGCCTCCTTTCTATGTACCTACAGTAGTCCTTTGGAAATTAGAATTGAAACGAAGTCCTTTCACAAAAGCAACAAACTCGCAAATACCTAGCAATGAGCTTGATGTAAAAAGTGCAGGAGGCTTTCTGAAAATTCCTCAGCTCTCCCAAGAGCCAGTGAGAAGGCATGATATGCATACCCTGCTCCCGGATGGAGACTCTCCTTTTTTTTTTTTTTTTTTAAGATTTAATTTATTTAAAAAAATTTGTTTATTTATTTATTTGACAGAGAGCAAGAGAGGGAACACAAGCAGGGGGGGTGGAAGAGGGAGAAGCAGGCTTCCCGCTGAGCAGGGAGCATGATGCAGGGCTCGATCCCCGGACCCCGGGACCCCAGGATGACCTGAGCCAAAGGCAGCCGCTTAATGACTGAGCCACCCAGGCACCCTGGAGGGAGAGTCTTATCTCAAAAAGTTGTTCACCCTTTTTGGATTAATTGGTTGACTTAATGTGATTCTAAGCAAAAACTCAAGATAAACAGTGAATGAGAAAAAAATGGGTAAAATCCACACATACAAAAACGGGTGTAATTCACTATGTGTCAAGCTTATTGCCAAGAAAACCACTGTTAACAAAGATGGATCACTAGTAGGTGGCATTCTGGGCGACAGACTTAGAGACACGTGCCCACAGGTGTGTGCATTTTACTGCGAAATGCAGCGAAGAATCAGATGGATTGATTGATGGAGGCAGGAACGGACGCAGGATAGATGCGTGAATAACGAAATCGAGTAAAATGGCAACGGTAGAACGTAAGAGGTAAGTATTGGTGTGTTAGCTGTACGATTTTTTTCAACGTTGTTGAATATTTGGAGATGCTCATAATAAAAGGTTGGGGAAAATACGGAGCAAAGAATAACAAACCCAAAAATGCTTACATAGTATGAGTCCAATTTTAAAAATATGAGCTGAAAACAGAGGGGGAGGAAATGGACTAAAATATTAACTATGGTGAAGTCATATGTGGGTTTTTTCATATTCCATGCCATGACCAGATTTTCTTTTTTTACAATACCCAGCGCATTGTTGCATTCATGTTGAGTACAATATTCAACATAACGGGAGCGGTATCGCTACCCACCCACTGGCCCCCTGGCCCAGCGAGAAAAGCCCACTGGGCGGCAGCATCTCCCAGGTGCACTCCTTCCTGGCCATGACTTTGAGCACCTCCTGAGTTCCCAGAGTCCTCTAAACACAGCTCTAGGCATCTGACCACCTTGGCTTCTCAGGAGATAACCAAACCTATGGCTGACTCATTTATTTTGAGTTCTCAGGCCACAGCCCCGCCCATCTTCATCTCCGCCCCCTGCAGCCATTTCTTCCAACCATACCAGTAGCTTTCTATATTTCTTGTCAGTTATTTACAGTGTCTCTTTTTTAAAAAAAGATTTTATTTTTGTAATCCCCACACCCAATGTGGGGCTTGAACCTACAACCCCAAGATCAAGAGTTGGATGCTCTACTAAGTCACCCAGGTGCCCCTAAAATGTCTTACTTTATTTATTTTTTAAAAATGATTTTATGTTTTTATTTGACAGAGAGAGAGCAAGAGAGGGAATACAAGCAAGGAGAGTGGGAAAGGGAGAGGCAGGTTTCCTGCTGTGCGGGGAGCCCGATGGGGGCCTCATCCCAGGACCTCAGGATCATGACCTGAGCCCAAGGCAAATGCTCAACAACTGAGCCACCCTGGTGCCTCAAAATGTCTTATTTTAAATGATCTTTGTCCAGAAACTGAAAAGGAAGAATTTACAAATTTTTCTACGTGATGATATAAAATCCCTGCACGGGAAAGGAAGGAGGGAGGGAAGAAAAGAAGGAAGGGAAAGAAAGAATTATAAAATGATCCTTGAGAAAAAAAAAATGGAAACATACATAACAAAAGGCTGATTTAGCTAATTTATGCAGAGCTCAAAAAAAAAAAAAGACAAAGAAAAGCAAATGAAAAACCCAATAGAAAAAAAGATGAATTAAATGAAAGGGTACAAAGAAACCTAAGTCACCAAGCAACAGGAGAAAACGGTTGTACCTCTAGTTACAACAATAAAAGACACGGTAATAGGGGCGCCTGGGTGGCTCAGTGGTTTAAGCTGCTGCCTTCAGCTCAGGTCATGATCTCAGAGTCCTGGGATCGAGTCCCGCATTGGGCTCTCTGCTCAGCAGGGAGCCTGCTTCCCTCTCACTCTCTCTGTCTGCCTCTCTGCCTACTTATGATCTCTCTCTGTCAAATAAATAAATAAAATCTTTAAAAAAAAAAAAAAAGACACGGTAATAAAATGCATGCGAACCAAAATGGTAATGGAATAGAATTTCTTAGCTTGCAAATTGCCAGAAGTTAATTGAAGAAGGTGAGTGATACTGGGTGGCATTGAGGATGGTCGAGGAAATGAGTCCTCACGCCTTGGTGAAAGCACAAAGGGATGCAACTTTCTGAAGGACGATTTGACGATATTGATGAAATGTATAAAGGCACGTAGCCATTGAGCACGACCCTGTGCGGAATTTACGCTATAGAAATATTCATGTTATTTCACCAAGATTATATATGTATATGATATTTACTGCAACATATTTTATCATAGAAAACAAAACAAAACCAAGAACTTGAAGAGACCAAAGTATCCAAACAGGAGTCAGATTGCTAGGTATTTGCAAGAACGAGGAGGCTGGGGCGCGTGAGTGGCCTAGTCAGTTAAGTGTCTGCTTTTAGCTCAGGTCATGATACCGGGGTCCTGGGATCGAGCCCCACATCGGGCTCCCCGCACAGCAGAAAGCCTGCCTCTCCCTCTCCCACTCCCGGTGCTTTGCTCCCTTGCTCACTGTCTCTCTCTGTCAAATAAATAAAAAAATATTTTTAAAAATAGGTAAACAAAGCAAGGATCAAATACAGAAATCAACTTCAAGGTTAGCACCCAAGTAGCAGGAAAGTAGACTTTATACTGAGAGACCTACAGCGTCCCTGATCCTTCTGTATCCCCTGCCTGGGGAATCAGAATCTGGAGCCAATGGTGAAGCGAGAGTCTGTGTGATTTTTTCCCTTTCTCTGCACTTTTCTGGGTGTTCTTCTGTAGTGAGCGTGTATCAATTTTAATAATAAAGTTATATATAGTATCTTTGTTAAAATGCAAAGAATACTTTGGGATTTTATAACTTACTCCACATTCATAAAGCGTTCTTCCATTTCTCCACGAGAGGGCGGCATAAGTACAACAAATAGCAAAAATGCCTTCAAGGTGTTTGGTCTGAAATTGAACCGGGCAGTTGATTGTCCCTGGTTGTTCATTTTGATGTGTTAGTTGCACCAAAAAAAGGTTCATTAAATTGTTTATTTGCATGCTAAAACAACTATGTAGTCATTGTAAAAATTGATATATAGGAGAAAACACCAATAGTCTTCAGACACACTCCCCAAATGGAGACAAAATTGACAATCTAACGTTTATCTTCATGTTTATAGATGCGTGATGAAAGAGGAAGATACATGTTTTTATTTTTTATTTTATTTATTTATTTATTTATTTTTAAGGATTTTATTTATTTATTTGACAGACAGAGATCACAAGTAGGCAGAGAGGCAGGCAGAGAGAGGAAGGGAAGCAGGCTCCCCGCTGAGCACAGAGTCCGATGCAGGGCTCAATCCCAGGACCCTGGGATCATGACCTGAGCCGAAGACAGAGGCTTTAACCCACTGAGCCACCCAGGAGCACCAATACATGTAACTTTTTGTCATCTTTTCTCTGGATATATTTCTTAAACATTTTTTTTAAAGGAATCTCTACACCCAACGTGAGGCTTGAACTCACAGTCCTGAGATTAACAGTCGCATGCCCCACCAACTGAGCCTGACTGCTGCCCCTGCCTCAGATATATATTTTTTAATAAATATTTTATTTATTTATTTGACAGACAGAGATCACAAGTAGGCAGAGAGCAGGCAGAGAGAGAGAGGCTGAAGCAGTTTCCCTGTGAGCAGAGAGCCTGACGTGGGGCTCGATCCCAGGACCCTGGGATCATGACCTGAGCCAAAGGCAGAGGCTTTAACCCACTGAGCCACCCAGGCGCCCTCTTGCCTCAGATATTTTTAAGAAAGAAAAATTTACAGGTAGAGTTGAACGTACCTCTGTCCAGTTAAAAAGTTAGTCACCTCTAACGTGAAGTTGGTGTTTGTTTTTCCTATCCTTGATCTTACACTTTAATTACAAAAGTATGTTTCATGAACAACATAGTATTGTTCTGAGTTTTAAAATTCTACACACGGGGCGCCTGGGTGGCTCAGTGGATTAAGCTGCTGCCTTTGGCTCAGGTCATGATCTCAGGGTCCTGGGATCGAGCCCCGCGTCGGGCTCTCTGCTCCGCGGGGAGCCTGCTTCCTCCTCTCTCTCTGCCTGCCTCTCTGCCTACTTGTGATCTCTCTCTCTGTCAAATAAATAAAATAAAATCTTTTAAAAAAAAAGTTAAAAAAAATAAAATAAAATTCTACGCATAATGTAATCAGGAGGGCATACCCTTAATTCACTTAACATTATGATTTCGAGGGGCGCCTGGGTGATTCAGTCAGTTGGACATCTGCCTCCGGTTCAGGTCATGATCCCCAGGTCGCCGGATCAAGCCCTGCATCGGGCTCCCTGCTCGGCAGCAAGTCTGCTTCTCTGTCTCGCTTTCCCTCTGCCTGCAGCTCCTCCTGCTTGGGCTCTCTCTCTCTCTCTGTCTCTCTCTCTGTCAAATAAATAAGTAAAATCTTTTTAAAAATATGATTTTGAAATTTACTCATGTTGCTATAGACCCAGTTAATTTAACTGCTCTAAGATATTGTCATTTATAAATAGAATGCACTAGCACATCCCCCTACTGATAAGCAGTTAGGTTATTTCTAATAATTGAGAATCGCTACTTTTGTGATGGGGCAGCAGCTCAGGAGTTTTTCTAGAGGCCCAGAGAAGGCTCGAACGTACTGAGCTGAGGAGCTCGGCGTTCCAAGAAGGGCCGATTCAAAGGCCTGAGCCTCTTCAGCTCTACTAGGTACCGCTGAATCACACTCCCAAATGACTGCGTTTTCCAGGTCAGCCAGTCTTTTTTTTTTTTTTTTTTAATTTATTTATTCAGGTAGTCTCTACACCCAACGTAGGGCTTGAACTCACAACCCCAAAATCAAGAGTCGCACGCTCCTCTAGCCGAGCCAGCGGGGCGCCGCAGGTCAGCCAGTCTGGCGTGAGAGCCCCATTTCTCCACCTCCCCTGTGTGGTAGGACGCACAGCTTTGAGAATCTTCCAGGTTAAGCATCTTTTCGTGGTCATAGGCCAGCAGGTTTTGTCTTTTGTGAGTTTCCTCCCTACAGCCTTTGCTTGCGGTCCACTGGGGGTGTTATCTTTCCCTTATTGATGTGCGTATGTTTTGTGCGCGTTTCTGATTCAGCCGGAGTCTGCAGGAGGTGCCGGAGGCCAGGCGCGAATCCAGTAATTTCAGGAGAGCGCGAGGAAGGGGACTGTTTACAGAAACATGCACGGACTGGGGGCAGCAGACGAGGGCTAGACGCCACGCAAAGCAGGCGACAGTGGGCCTGCTCACCACCTCAGGCCTGGGGCGGCCAGACAAATGTCGGACAACAGTTCTCCCTGGATTTCTGGTGTTTGCACACAGCCCAGCTCTGCCGAGCAGCCGGCACTGGCGAGCTTGGTAAGGACGGCGGGATTGCAGCCCCCGCTGAGAGCTGGATAGGGACATCAGGATGATAGGGAAGAACAGTGCCCTCCCCGGAGACATTCCAGGATCCTAAAGTCTTATCCTGCCATCCCGAGACCTTCGCTGAGCTTACCTTCCCGTGCGGCCCTGGGGAGTTTTGCATTCCAGACACGGTCATCTCTCCCGAGCGGAGGGTGGGAGCGGCCTGATAACAGCTCTCCTGAGGGGAGGGTGCGAGCAGCCTGAGAGCAGCTTGGTGTCCTAACTCAGGATTCCTCTCTTGCGGTGCCCCTCCCCCACGTGCAGGTGCACGTCACCCTGTGGGAATCGGGGAGCTGGTACCCACTCGGGGGAGTGCTCCGGGCTGCTTTTTGCTGGGATAAAGTCTGTGTCTCTGACCAGGGCTTCGGTGCTTTCTGTCGACATATGTACATGGAAAAAAAAAAAAAAAGATGTGTACGTGAAACAGGGGCAGGCGGACTTGTCAGCTCGCACAAAATCTCAGCCTTGGCGGATTCTGACGGGATAGGAATGCACAGGGCCTGGGAAAGTGACTGCACTACCCGGAGCTAAGCTCCGCTGGAGGGACGCGGGCAGCTTCCTCCACAGGGTGGCCCCTAGGGCGACAAGCTCACTCCACCTGCCTTCGGATGTCCCCCCAGAGGCTCCGCCTGGAAACCACAGGGAGCGAGGACTCCAGGCGGAGGTGCAAACTGGGGACCCGTGGGAAATGGCCAGGGGCCCAGGAAAGGAGCGCAGCGCAGTGAACGCTTTTGCGCCTTGCAAATGTATTCTCTGGGACTGTGGCTTGTCTTTCCCTCCATAAGTATGGTCTGTCTGATATTGATAGTTCGGGGATGCGTTCGGACTTGCTTTGTGTACTTTTACCGGGCCCGTATTTGTAAATGGTCCATGCGTGCATGGACTTCATGTCATATGCCTGCTTCTGTGTGTGCCCAGTGAGCTCGGGATGCACACCAGTCCCCGTAAGCAACTGGCGCAGGGTGTGTTTGTGGGCTGGTTAAAAAGAAGTGAAACTTGCAAAAACAATGAATACTGTTACGCTGAAAAAATAAATAAAATGGAAAAAAAAAAAAAGAAGTGCAACTATGGGGGCGCCTGGGTGGCTCAGTGGGTTAAGCCTCTGCCTTCAGCTCAGGTCACGATCCCAGGGTCCTGGGATCGAACCACACATCGGGCTCTCTGCTCAGCGGGGAGCCTGCTTCCTCCTCTCTCTGCCTGCCTACCTCTCTGCCTACTTGTGATCTCTCTCTGTCAAATAAATAAATAAATGAAAATCTTTAAAAAAACATATTTAACTAAAGATGTATTTATAAAAAAAAGTGGAACTATGATACTCGACAATAACCATAAGCAAGAAGGCAGGCGTTTCTGTGACTTAGAATGTTCTGGGCTGTGATGTCAGAAACCATGACTCAGGGGGATCAGACAGGGAGGAGACTCAGAGCTCTTTGAGCAAAGGCAGATGTAGCTGTCTTCAAGGTTGGCTGAATCTTCATCTTCGCGATGTCATTTCGGATCTAGACTTTTCCATGTCTCTTCTCTACTATACTAGTTTGATTAACATGTTGGGAGCAAGTGCTGGGTACCTCATCCAAACCTGACCATGTCGAGAGGAAGAGATGCATAATATAATAAATAAACTATAACAATAAATAATATCGTCCTGTGGCTCTTTCTTAAAAAGAGAGGAGACTTCTCCCAGAAGCCTTCCTAGCCTACTCCCCGTCACGTGGCTAGGATCGGGTCGCACTGGTTTTCCTGAAAACAGGACTAGCAAGGCAGGAGATAATACGGTTACTCACGCTGTTGATTCTCGGAGCAAGACAAGGAGTCGGCTTTCCCTTCAAGAGACCTGCTGTGCAGTTCAGGGGTGGATCCCTGAACAGCATTCGGATTCTCGCAGGTGGAAAGGAGAGTAGGTGGGTGTTGGGCAGGCGAACCAAAGCCTTTGCTACAGGTGACCAAACTGTCAAACTCACCAGGAAAAGCCAAGCGATCCAATCACAAACTAAGCCAAAGACCTGAAGAGACGCTTCCCCACAGAGGCTGTGCAAATGACGACAGATGAAAAGGGGCTAAAGATGACTAGCCATTTGGAAAATACAAATCAAAACCACAATATTACTGTGCACCTATCAGAAAGGCTAAAATGTAAAAACAGCAACAGTAGTGACCACACCAAATGTTGATGAGGATGTGGAGAAACCTGTGCTGTTCCCTTTTTTTTTTTTTTTTAAAGATCTTATTTATTTATTTATTTGAGAGAGAGAAAGAGGAGAGAGTGCTCAGGGAAGGACAAAGGGAGAGGGAGAAAGAGTCTTAAGCCGACTTGGTGCTGAGTGTGGAGACCGATGGGGGGCTCGATCTCGTGACCCTGAGATCATGACCTGAGCGGAAACCAAGCGTCCGGCACGTACCCCACTGTGCTGCCTAGATGCCCCAACCCTGAGCAGTCCTGCATGAGGGGTAGGAATGTAAAATGGTATGGCCCCTGGAGAAAACATTTTGGCAGTTTCTCAAAAGGCTAAACCTACACTTAGCCACATGAAATTCAAATTTCAGCATCAATAAGGCAGACCTATAGGTACGTGATCGTATCCATCCACTTACGGATTAGGTAAATACGTAATGTGGCTGCTTTCAGGCTCCAATGGCAGGGTCGAGTAGTTGTGACAGACCCTCGGCCCGCAATGACTAAAAGATTTACAGCTTGACCACTTACGGAAAAGGTCTGCCGGTGCTTGGCTTCAGTAAATCAGCGCACACACAAACACGTTGTCCCGGCAGCGAGACTCACCGTCCTCGAGATCGAATGAGCGAAGACGACACAGGACACCAGGAAGGAATCCCACGACATAAAGTGGAGAAAAAGAAACCAGATACAAAAAGGACACATGGAGCGCATCCTAGTGACGGAACATTTCAAAGCAGGCCTGGCCGACCCACTCGGACAGGACTCAGGAGGCTGGTCCCCGGGAGGGACAGTTGGGTGAGTGGAAGAGGCCAGGCGGGGGCGTCTCAGGGGCTGACTCAGTGGCTGTGTTCAGCCTGTAAACAGTCCCTGAGGTTTACACTTAGGATTTACACACTTGTAGTAAGTGATGCGGCCACCGACTTGGGCGGAGAAGACAAGGGGTGGCGGTGCTGGGCCGCGTCGGGGAACCGCTGGGTCAATCAAAGCAGGCCCGAGTTTCTGCCGTGCGTGCTCACTTTCTGTTTCTCGGCTCGCCTTCTCTCTCTCAGCTTTCATCGTTTCCTACGTGTCGTCCCCCGCTCGAGCGGGAGGAAACTCCTCTCTGGTTTCGCAGAGGGTCCTGTGGGCAACAGGAAGGAGGTGGCTGGTGGGCAGGTCTGAGCGTTTGTCATAGAAACTTACCACCAGGTGACAAACCACCTCCAAATGAGTGGCTTCAACGACACTATTTCCGGGTGTGTTCGTGATTCTGTGGGTCAGCCGGGTCTGTGGCTTCAGCTGCATTCATGCTGGCCAAGATGGAAGGTTCGAGAAGCCTTAAACTGAGTCAGTCGGCTCCTCAGGGTTCCTTGCCACAGAGCTATCTTGGGCGACCTTTGAGCAGAGCGGTCTCAGAGTAACCACACTCCTTACGCGGTGGCTGGCTTCCCAGCGCGACAAAGCAGAACGGGGCCCCTTCTCTCTTAAGCCCGGGAACGGAAGGCCTAGCCCGTCGCTTCCATCCAGTTACACTGGTCAAAGTAAGAGGGTAAACAAACTCTCTCCTCCTGATACAAGGAACAGAAGTGCGCTTGTGACCTTCTTTAATCCGCCCAGAACTTTATCTAGAGCGATAGGACTGGCTTTGGCTGGAGCTCAGCGCGCGTCCTGTGGCCCAGGACTGCAGTGATGACAGTCGCCGAAAGTCCCGCCCCTTCCATCTCCCCGGAGCCTCCCGTGGAAACAGCGTGTTCCAACCCCCCCGAGTGCCATTCGCATTAACTCAGTAACAAATATACACATAATTGAATGACTGATAGAGTAAACTTGCAGAAAACTGACAGTTTCATTTCCAGCAAACGGCACTGGCTGACGGACCTGACGGGATGCGCCCGGACTGTTCTATGCGACTGACGCGCCGCTGACCTCTGCCTTGGAAACCAAGAATGCTCTAGAAGTGAATTCATTGAATTTAATTAAAAAAATAATTTTTGGGGGGGCGCCTGGGTGGTTCAGTGTGTTAAAGCCTCTGCCTTCAGCTCAGGTCATGATCTCAGGGTCCTGGGATCGAGCCCCGCATCGGGTTCTCTGCTGGGCAGGGAGACTGCTCCCTCCTCTCTCTGCCTGCCTCTCTGCCTAGTTGTGATTTCTCTCTGTCAAATAAATAAAATATTTTAAAAAATAATTTTTTTGAAGATTTTATTTATTTAACAGAGACACAGCGAGAGAGGGAACACAAGCAAGGGGGAATGGGAGACGGAGAAGCAGGCTTCCCGTAGAGCAGGAAGCCCGATGCGGGGCTCGATCTCAGGACCCTGGGATCATGACCTGAGCCCAAGGCAGAGGCCTAATGACTGAGTCAGCCAGGCGTCCCTAAAAAATAATTTGGAAAAAATAAAGATTTCACCTTTGACATCTAAAAAAAAAATAAAAAGAGAGAATAATAAAATAAAAAATAGAAATGATAAAAATAAAAGTAGAAAATAAAATAAAATAATAAAATAGAAGATAGAAAAAATAAAAAGAGAAATAAAAAATAAGTAACTAAACCAAATACTACCACGTACTCTGTTGAGCAGAAACCCAAGCAACACAGCATCACGGCAAAAGCTGTTAGTGCTTCTTGGATTCTTCTCCAGGCGGCTGCTTCCTAAACCGTCACCTGCATGGGACTCGAGGGGGCATCTTGTTAAGAAGCAGATCCTGCTTCCGTAGGTCTGGAGTGCGGGGTGATGGGGCTGCCCTGCGGACCGTAGGGCATGACTCGGTATGCTCGGGCACAATCACACCACGGCGGAATTCAAACAGTCAGAGATCCGGAACTTCCAAAGCACACAGTGGCCACAAACAGGGTTCTTGGGACCGGATCAACAGTCCCCAGTTCAAGTAGTACAGGGCTAAGCTGGTGCTTTATAAGGAACCTAAACAAGCTGGCCGGGGGGAAATAATTGACTCCAATGACGGCCCATCTCACACACACACGTCTGTAGTGGATGAGAACATGACAAGGGCAGACTATTAAAAGTGAGATTCTGTCCAAAGGAGCAGAAGCGCCGCGCCTCGGGAGGAAGGCAGCCTGGCTCGTATTGGACCTCATCAGCTCTAAGAAGGGTCTGGAGGGCTGAGTAAGGTTCCTGAGTCGGATGGAATTCATCTGGTAAACAATGTTGATATTTGCTCACTTTATTGCCGGAGGCTTGTGCAGACGGACTTGTGCGTTTGTAAATGTGAGCATATAGTAATTTGTGATTTGTCCATCGTACAGCTTTCTGGAAGTGGCGATTAGAGCCCCCAAAAGTGGTGTGTGTGTGTGTGTGTGTGTAAGAAAGATTTATGCATTTTTACAGATTTGATAGTTGATTTAAGTTGCAGGTTTAAATGCCTTGTTTAGGGGCGCCTGGGTGGCTCAGTGGGTTAAAGCCTCTGCCTTCGGCTCAGGTCATGATCTCAGGGTCCTGGGATCGAGCCCCACGTCAGGCTCTCTGCTCAGTGAGGAGCCTGCTTCCTCCTCTCTCTCTGCCTGCCTCTCTGCCTACTTGTGATCTCTCTCTCTGTCAAATGGATAGATAAAATCTTTAAAACAAAACAAAAACTCAGTGTGAGGCGCCCGGCTGGCTCCGTCAGGGGAGCATGCGACTCTTGACCTCGGGGTTGTGAGTTTGAACCCCACATCGGGCATGCAGATGACTTAAAAATAAAATCCTAAAAAAAAGCCCCAAACGCCCCACACAACAGTGTACTGCAGTTTCCTTTTTAATCACTTCAACTGTCTCAATTAACAAGTCCATTTCCAAGTACGCAAATAACTTTTAAGTCTAATGAATTAAACATATAGGGAAGCTTAAGTTTTCTTTCTTTTTTTTTTTTTTAAGATTTTATTTGTCTATTTGAGAGAGAGAACCTGAATAGGAGTGAGTGGCAAGCAGAGGGAGAAGCAGACTCGCCGTGGAGCAGGGAGCCCGATGCAGGAGGGATCAAGACCTGAGCTGAAGGCAGATGCCCAACGGACTGAGGTGCCCCAGAGAAAAAGAACTTCCCATCCCTGGTTCCACTGGGGCTCGAACCCAGGACCTTCTGTGTGTAAAGCAGATGTGATAACCACTACACCATGGAACCTTCATTATTCCTTTTTCATGTTTTCTTGGGTGGCTCAGTGGGTTAAAGCCTCTGCCTTCGGCTCGGGTCATGATCTCAGGGTCCTGGGATCAAGCCCTGCGTCGGGCTCTCTGCTCAGCAAGGAGTCTGCTTCCTCCTCTCTCTCTCTCTGCCTGCCTCTCTGCCTACCTGTGATCTCTCTCTCTGTCAAATAAATAAATAAAATCTTAAAAAAAAAATGTCCCAATACTGAAAAAGAAAAAAAAAGGTTCCAATACTGTGGATAAAATTAGTTTTCAACTAAAACGACAAGTTTAGATTAATTACCTAATTATGCATTTTACAGTGGTTTCCAAAGCTCAGAAAATCTTGGAAACTTTACAAATGCATAAGATGTCAAATATGCACAGATTCCCTCTTCACCCCAAATACGAATCCCATAGTTTTGCTTCTCTTCAATTTCTGTCCTTTTTCTAAATTCTCGGGCTCAGGTGTATCCCCATCACAGACGACAGTTACCATCCCATACCCGAGCCTGCATATACATCCAAGATTTGAGCTGGCCCCTAGCTAGATTCCTGTCAATGCCCCTAATGGGACACTCGAAGGCTATTAATGATTGCTATGTATTGCTGTATTTCACGGGAGGTGGTCTCAAGGCCCTGACCCTTAGTTGTTGTTGTTGTTTTTTTAAGAATTTATTTTTAAGTAAACTGTACACCCCACATGGGGCTTGAGTTCACGACCCTGAGGTCAGGAGTCACACAATCCCCCAAATGAGGCCCCCAGGCGCCCCCTCCTTAGTTTTAAGCTCTATCCCTTGACTGGAGTTTGCATTTAGGTGGTTCTCACGATATACTTTTCTCTCTAGCTCCAAAGACCTTTGCACTCGAGGAATCCTAAGATGTGTAAATACCCTTTTATCTGCTAATAAGACCTTGAGAATCCATGGAATCTTTCTAGAGGCTTTGATCAGACTGGGATTGGATTCTAGGGCAAGATTGCTTAAGAGGTGGTGTGTTTTTTTCCCTACAGGCCCATCAAGTCTGGGCGCCTCTCTTTTTGTGATTTCAGCAGGAACGCATACTTTTTCGGATATTCCGAATTACATTCAATTTTTAGCATCTCACAGGGCCCTGTCTGAGCTGCAGTCACCAAATCTGAGGCCATTTGACGGCAAGGTGTGATGTGTCTGCGGAGCAGACTTATTATTCATTCAACAATATTCATCGATTACCTGCTCTTTGTAGATGTACAACAGAGAACGGAAGATGCCCTTTGCCTTTCCGCTTCTTCTTGCCCAGAATTTCTCAACCTCAGTGCTACAATGCGGGGCCTCCGCTTGCTACATTCCAGTAGCTCCCAACCCACTCCGCATCTTGACAATCAAAAATGTCTCCAGATACTGCTGAATGTCCCTGGGAAGTAAAATCACCCCTCCTGAGGCATGCAGGAACCATAACAGCGTGTCCCGGTTTTGAACGAAAGCGTGTTACATCTCGGTCAATGCGAAATACCTGGTCTGAATCACATCCGTGGGGGCAGAAGAAAGGTCCCGAAAGATGTCCAGACACAACCGGGGCTGTGCAGATGTGGTTAAATTAGAGATCTGAAGAGACAGGAAGATTATTCTGGATTATCCAAGTGAACCCAATGGAATCACACGGGTCCTCTTATGAAGGAAACGGGAGGTCAGGGTCAGGGAAGGAGGGGTAAGATGTAAGTTGAAGGCAGAAGAGGGACCCGATTGCTGGAAGGGGCCATGAGGCAAGGGCTACAGGCAGCCTCTAGATGCTGGAAAGGGTCAGGAAACAGAACCTCCCCAGGAACCCCCAGAAGGGATACAGCCCAGTTGACACCTTAATGGTAGCACAAGAGACCCATTCTGGACTTTGGACCTTCAGAACTGTAAGATAGTAAGTTTCTGTTCCTTCAAGTCACGACATTTACAGTAATTTGTTACAGCAGCTAGAGAAAACCAATCCAATATCCAAAATTCAGATTCTACTGACTCAGCCGTTTTTATGAAGTTCCGATGGAATTAATTAAAACATTTTTTGTTATGATGGAAATTTTAAGCATGTATATGTGACAGAGAACAGCGCATGGAACCTCCTTGACCCATCACCAGCTTCAACAATTATCGACTCACGATGACCTTGTTTCAAATCCACTCACTCCTGCTCTCCATCCCCCGTATGATGTTTAAACAAATCCTAGATACATCATATTTCCCATAATTATTTCCAAATGCGTTTCTAAAATGTATGGACTATTTAAAAAATAACTGAGATATCATTTTTTTTTCTTTTAAAGATTTTATTTATTTATTTGACAGAGACACAGTGAGAGAGGGAACACAAGCAGGGGGAGTGGGAGAGGGAGAAGCAGGCTTCCCGCCGGGCAGGGAGCCCGATGTGGGGCTCGATACCAGGACCCTGGGATCATGACTCGAGCCGAAGGCAGATGCTTAACAACTGAGCCACCAAGGCACTCCTGAAATATCATTTTCCTACCCAAATTTAAAAAAAAGGAATTCTTAATACCATCAACTCTCAAGGAGTGTTGCCATTTCCGGTTGCCTCATAAATATCACAGAGGGTTTTTTTCCCAGTTTATTTATTTATTTTTTTAAATATTTTACTTACTTATTTGAGAGAAAGCCAGAGAGAGAACACAAGTGAAGGAGAGGGGCAGAGGCAGAAGTAGGCTCCCCGCTGAGCAAAGAGCCTGACGCGGAACTTGATCCCAGGACCCCGGGATCATGATCTGAGCCGAAGGCAGGTATCCAACCGACTGAGCCACCCAGGCGCCCCTCCAGCTGCTTTATTAATCACGATTCAAATATAGCCCACACCATGTTACCAGTTGCTATGTCTCTATAGTCTCTTTTTCTCTCTTTTTTTTTTTAAAGATTTTATTTATTTGACAGACAGATCATAAGTAGGCAGAGAGGCAGGCAGAGAGAGAGGAGGAAGCAGGCTCCCTGCTGAGCAGAGAGCCCGATGCCAGGCTCACTCGATCCCAGGACCCTGAGATCATGACCTGAACCAAAGGCAGAGGCTTTAACCCACTGAGCCACTCAGGTGCCCCTCTAGTCTCTTTTTCATCTGTAGGCTCCCTTTCCATCACTTTCGTGCACCCAGAAGTGTATTTCTTGGAGAAACAAGGTCATTGGTTGGGTGGAGTTTGCCCAGCTGGGATTTTGCTGATAGCACCCCCAAAGATGTGACTATGGTCCTGTGATGTCTGCGTTTCCTGGAAGCTAGTAATCGGATCTGCAGGCTTTGATCAGATTCAGGTTTGATTTTTTGGCAACATTGCGTCATAGGTGGTGTGTTCTTCCACCGAAGCCCGTCAGGGCCGGCTGGCTATCTGTCTGGGATCATAGCAGCCACCGCAGCTCAATGCCAGGATCCAGTCCCTCCGTGGGGGTGGGGGGCTTCATTCACATCCGGATTCCATCACTCCTACTTGAGGATCAGCTGAATGTTCTCACGAAGAGACACTTCTCTTAACGACAGGTTGAGCACCCTGTGGTTCAAGGTACTTGTGAGCTTCGGGCCGCTTGCGGCCTCGCTTGCTCGTGGTCCGCACGGCGTGCCAGCCATTTCTGTTTATGGAAGGGGGTCTGGAGTCGAGCATGACACACCTGGGGCTTCTGGGTTTGGTGGGATTTCTGGGGGCTGTCGAGGTGGGTTTCTGTTTTCTGGGATTTCCTAGCATTGGCTGGGACTCTGTGGACGGAGTCCTAGAGACGGCTGTGTGTCCCCACCCCAAAGCAGCAGGAGCCTGGGACTAATTTGCAGGCGTATTGGTTTCCTGGGGCCGCAGTAACCAAATAGCACAGACTGGGTGGCTTAAAAAACTTGAAATTTCTTCTCTCACTGTTCTGGAGGCTGGAAGTCTGAAATGAGGTTGTTACCAGGGCCACGCTCCCTTCCTCTGAAGCCTCTCGGGGGAATCCTCTGTTGCAGGTCTTTCTCCTAGTTTCTGGTGTTGCCGGCAGTCTTTGGCATTCATTGCCTTGCAGCCGCATCACCCCGGTCTCTGCCTCCTGCATCGCATGGCCTTCTCCTTGTGTGTCTGCGTCTTTTCTCATCTTCTAAGGACACCAGTCATATGGGGTTAAGGGTTTACCCTTTGCTGGTATGATTTCATCTCAATTTAACTAATTACATCTGACCCTATTTCCAAACAAGGGGATGTTCACTAGGACCAGGCACAGGACTTGAACGTATGTTTTGGGGAGCATACTTCGACCCACAACACCAGGGAGCTCAGGGCGTAGGAGCACGGGACGTTCTTCCTGCTGGCAATGTCATGCTGACCTTGGGGAGGTACTTGGCTTGGCAAAGAAGCCTTGGGGAGCAAGTGGTTTGATTTGCAGAGACAAGGTCTTCCCGCCCCGCCAAACGATCTTCGGTGCTATCACCGAAAATTGGTGTCCCTGTGGAATGTTCACAGGACATGGCAACTCGAAGGTATGGACAGGGCCCTGTGCCCCGGAGGACTCGTGCTAGATTTAATGCTCTACTGTCGCCGTCTTGGAATTCTTCGTATTTTTTTTTTAAAGGAGGCATCTACTATGGTCTGAATGTTTGTGTGCTTCCCGAATTCATATGTTGGAATCCTAACCCCCCGTGTGACGGCATCGGGGGTGGGATCGTTGGGAGGCACGGAGCTCATGGCATTGGAGTCTCGTGAATGGGATCGATGTTCTTTTAAGAGAGACCCAGAGTTCCCTCACCCCTTCTGCCATGGGAGGACACAGAGACCCAGAAGAGGACTTGCACTCCGCCATGCTGGCATCCTGACCTTGGACTTCCCAGCCTCCAGAACTGTAAGAAATGAATTTCTGTTGTTCATAAGCCACTCAGTCTGTGGTCTTTTGTGAAAGCAGTCTGAACGGGGTAAGACAGGGCCTCACCTTCCGCTGTGCGCGACAGAACCCAGACCACGGGGGATGTGGCCAGTTCTGGGTAGGGACACGTGGCAGGGAGAGGCATAGGAAGCAAGGCAACAATCACACGTTGTTTACAGCATGGCTGGCTTGGGGCTGGCTTCCTGCCCATTTCTCCTTCTGTGCCAGGCAATCCGGCTGGACTTCCCGGAGGCACGGCCTGAAGTTGAGTGACTAACAGAGCCAGTTCTTAAATGTGTTTATCGCGCGGAGAAAGTGTGAACGTGGCCGTGATCGTACTTCGCTCACTGACTGGAGTAGGGCTTGGCTTGGCATCTCTTCTTCTTCTTCTTCTTTTTAAAGATTGATTTATTTATTTCTCAGAGAGAGAGAGAAAGAGAGAGAGAGACAGAGAGAGCGCGCATGCACATAAGCAGGGGAGCGGCAGGCAGAGGAGAGGGAGAAGCGGACTCTGACGAGCAAGGAGCCGGATGTGGGACTCGATCCCAGAACCTTGAGTTCATGATCTGAGCAGAAGGCAGATGCTCAACCGACTGAGTCACGCAGGTGCCCCTGGGCTTGGCACCTCTTAAATGATAAAGAAACCCCTATTGATTATGAAGTTAAGGAAAACATTACCCAGATGGCTCTTGGAATCAATACTGGGAAACGGCCCCTTCCCCATCCCATCCCCTTCCGTGTGTGTAACACGGGGCTTGGCGCACGGACGGCTCTGGGCTGGGGGCTTCAGGGAACTCCCCACGATGCTGCTGCTGCCGGTTTATGAACCACTCTGAGAGCAGAAGGAGTTGTGGGAACGCCGAGCGGCTGGGCATAAGTGGACAGATACGATTGCTCATTCCCACGTTGACCTGACTGGACCACGCGGTGCCCAGATATCTGGCCAAGCGTTGTTCTGGGCGTGTCCGTGAGCTTGCTTCTGGACGAGGCTTGAGTCAACAGATGTAGGTGCGTCTCCCACGGTTCGTCGAGGGCCTGAATGATACAGAAAGAACGACTCTCTGTGAGTAAGGGGGGACTCCTCCTGCCTGACCGTTGGCGCGGGACCTCGCTTTTCCTGCCTTCGGACTTGAACTGAAGCATCAGCTCTTCGTGAGGCTGGAGCCCGCTGGCCTTGGACCAGCTACACCATTGGCTCTCCTGGGTCTCCAGGCGCTGATGGCCGGTCCGGGGACTCATCAGCCTCCGTAATCACATCAGCGAATTCCTTAGAATGAATCTCTTTGTCTAGCTCTCCGTGTCTCTGGAAAGCCCCGAGTACTACGGAGGTCAGCTGGGAACACTGAGCTTCCGGCTCAGGGCAATGCTTTATAGCTGTGGTCAGGTCACACTTGACTCGTTACTTACGTTCTCTGAGCCTTGGTTTCCACGCCAGAAAAGCTTGGGAAGTGCAAGTGTCGTCCTACGTCACCCCTTTGCCGGGGGCAGGGGGTGTCTCAGCCTCGGCACTAGTGGCACGTGGTGGGGATCGCTGTCTGCGGCGGGGCCGTCCTGTGCCCCGTGGGGTGCTGAGCAGCCTCCCTGGTTTCTCCTCACTGGGCGCAGGGCAACCTCCTTCCAAAACTGTCTCCAGGCACTGCTCCGTGTCCCCCGGGGGCCACGGTCGTCCCTGGCTGAGAATCACGGGTACATAACAACCATCTTGTGGATTTGCCGGGTTGTCGCTCTAGGATCTAGCGAGGTTAACCATATTTCAAAACTGTTCCATTCATGTTGCAGAAGAGACTCATTCGTCACACTAGTGTTGTCAAATGGAAAAAAAAAATGGTTCATGACCCAGAGGCTGCTCCTTTCTGTGTTGCATAAATCCCCCTTCTTGTTTCTGTAAGCGGGAGACTTCCAAGCTGCTTGGCTTGGCTCACGAGGCAGAGGTCTGCAGTTTAAGAATCTGTTTTTCCAAATACACAGGGGACCGGAGTCATAATCCTGAACCGGAGAATCCAGCCAGAAGGAAGCGTCCTGTAGTACGCTGGCTCACGGAGGCTGTGTTTTCCTAAAATTACCGTTTGCTTGGAATACATTTTCAGTTTACTCGTTAGCATTTTGTTGAACATAACCCACGGGCTGGGAAGGAAAAGAGGTAAAAATGTAGCCTTGGGAGGGGAGACTTGGAGAGGAAGGAAGTGGGTGGTTCCAAGCGTTCCAAGTTTGGGAGAGAAATCGGTCTAACCTTTTTTTTTTAATCTGAATTTTAATTACTCAGAAACAAATGGGGTCCACACAACAGCCACGATCAATCCCAAGAACACTGCTTGGGGCTGAGAAGCCTGCACACAGCAGAATAATGCACTAAGATGGACCAAACACAGACTGCCCGGCTTGACCACACGGCTGTCTTTTCCAGAAGATCCTGCACGTCTTTGGAGTGGGAGATTAGGAGATGGGAAAACCCCGAATCTCCAAACTGGCCTCACTTACCCTTTCGGAAAAAGCGCTGTCAGGCTCTCAGACCACATTCAAGATCTAAACAACAGCTTTTCTGATCACAGGTCAAATAAGTGTCTAAAGTTGAAGTCATAAAGCCACAAAGTAAAACATCAGGGAATAGCCCCACCCTGTCCCCATTCCAGTCCCTGAGCCCGCAGAGGGTTCCCAGGTTAAGAGTTCTGGCATTTTGTCTCTTCCTCTGCAGTCCCCAAGCCCGCCAGACAGGAATTAGCAGGAACTCCATCTAATGTCCTCCACAGCCTGTGGATTTGCATTATTTAAATATATGGGAAGTGCCCATAATTGAGTAATTATTCCAGCATTTAAAGAATGCCAAACAATGAGCCGTTTCTTCTTCAGACCCAATCTTTCCCACTTCCGGTTTCCTCTCAGCACAATGTGCAGAATTAGCCAATGTGTCATTTCCTAGAACACTTATTGTTTACACGAGTAAGCAAGACTCCTTTGGCAGTATTTATTTCTCTCATTTTGGATGCGACGATTGTGGCCTTCACGGTACTCCCTTTTCTAGAAGTTTCTCAAGCATCGAATGTGTCTAGATGCAATTCCGCAGTTTGTTTTTTAAAATGAAGGCTTTCCTTTGGGAAGAGGAATGGGGACAGAGGCAGACTCTAACGGGAAGAGTGGAAATCTTCGAGCTCCGTGTAGGCTTGCCCGGCATGCAAAGGGTGTTCTGCTTTTACTCCTCAGCAAGCATTCTAAGGAAAATCTGCAAGCTGTGCTTCGAGTGCATTTTAACCGGTTCAGAAAAGGGATTTCCCAGAACGTCGGGGCAGGGAACAAGCATCTGCTCCTCACTTACCCAGAGCCTAAGTGGATTTTTCCTGAGCTGCTTTTCCATCAGAAACCTTGGGGAGAGGATAGGTCATGACAATGCTGGCGCTTGGCTTTGGCGAGGCTGTGGCTTTAATACAGAGGTAATGAAGAATGCGTGACTGTGCCTCTGGTTTTCGTCCCACGCGGAGAGCCCCGCTCGAGCGTAGGAAGACCAGCCTTCTTCTCCCGGACGACCCGCACGTGCCGACCGTTCTCCCGACTCCTGGCGGGGCTGGGGAGTCCGGCTTCCCTTCCTCGCCCACCGCCTCTCATCTGCCCCAGCTCCCGGCACGGGTCTTCAGGGACCGCCAGAGGCTGCCGGGGGCAAATCTTACCAGTCAAAAAGGGCTAACGGTGCAGTCAACAGGCCTTGGGGGCCCCAAATTCTGGCCTTCTGCTTTAGTTAGCTCAGTTGGGGAAGAGAAAAGCACTAGGCTTGCTGCCTGGCTCAAGTCAGAGGGACCACGAGCGCGTGTGTGGACAAGGCTTTTTCATTGAGGGTCCCCCGTCTGTCTTCACTGGCTCACTGTGCCCCCCTTTCCCGAACTCTTCTCCAGGGACGTGCACACGAAATGAGGAATATCCGCGGGTGTCGTCATGATGGTCAAATGATTTATATTTGCCAAGTGCTTGGAAGAGAGCAAGCACGTCTGACTCTCTCGGGTCAGGCTCCCTAGAAGTAGCGCCTGCGGGGACCATCACCTTGCGAGTGACAGGGGGGTGTGGACTGAAGGGGTTTGGGAGGCCGGCAAGGGTGAGGGATAGCTAGCAAAGCCACAGTAGCCCACGGGGAGCTCTGGAGTGTGGTGGCTTGGACTTTGTCCCCCGAAGGCAAGAGGCAGGACTGTCCTGCTGCAGAATCAGTCCCTGGGTGGGGGACATAAACCTCTCAGACGTCTGTCAGCCAAGGGTGAGCCTCCATGAATGGTGTGTGCCCAGCCAGGGAGATCTGGGTGGGATGCCGCCATCTGCTACGGGAATCAAGTGTTTGGGGTCAGCAGATCCACATGCCAAGGGGACAGGGCTCAGAACCAGGGAATCTGAAGACACGAGCCTCAGTTTCTGCACCCAAGATGTCTTCCTTTGACTCTCACGGGCCTCTCTGCATCCTCAGTTTGGGGTCGGAACCCGAACTTCATCTGTAGACAAATCATAGTTGTACGCGCATTGTGGCCCAGGCGGGGGGCACGCAGAATCTTATTCTCTGCAGCACGCCCGTCCCCAGCCCGGGGCTTGTACACAGCAGGTGTGCAGCGCGGTTCCACCGGTACGCGAGACCTCCCACCCGCAGGGAAGGCTAGTCCACGCCTGCCTCTCGGCACCTAACTGGATGGAACTCCCCCCCCCCCCCACCCCGCCCTTACTCTTTACCTGATGCTTTTCTCTTCTTGCCTTTCCTTGTACGAGTCCTTTGATGTGTGGGTGTTCTTCCTCTCTCTGGAGAGGCTGGCTTCACTGACACCCCGCAACTCCATTCAGGGCAGATTTGAGCGACAGTACCCAGATCTGTGAAATTCTGAAAGAACATGATGCCTGGGAAGGCGGGAAGGCAGCTTCAGCCCCGGCACGCTGGGTGGCAAAGTGACTGCGGGTGGGTGGGAAGAGAGAGAAAAGGCAGCGGCGGCTCCCTTGGCAATAACTCATGCCAATCAGGAGGGAAGATGTCAGAGCAGGGAGACTTGGCATCTGGGCATCCTCTGGAATGTGCAAGATCAGGAAGTATTTGCTTTTCTGTTCCTCTCCCTGCCTTTCTCTGGGACATCCAATAATCATCCATGTTTCACTAAAAGGACTCTAGTGGTGGGATTTCTGGCATATAAGTTTCGGGTGGGGGCAGATACTTGGGGAGCAAGGAAGTTTCTGTGTAGTGGTGAGAAGAGGGGAGGAAAAGACCTTCCTTAGGTGTTTCCCAGTTAGCAGTCTCCGTGCCTTCACAGTCTTTAAAAACGTTTCCCCCTCATAAAAGTAATATTGCCATTTTACAAACACTTTGGAGGGTAAATAGTTTTTTAAAAAACCATCTCACTGAAGGATTGCCAACTACTGTGAGCTGTTTGAAAGGTTTTCCTTTACTTTCTTCTATGTATCTAGATTTGGATCGCTGTTTGACTTTTTACTAGCTATTTTTATATCATCATAACAGTGTTTTAAAACCTTCCTGATACTTTCCTGCGTTTCCTGGCATTAAGTCTTGTGGCCAGGGAACTGGAGTACTGAGTAGCTGGGACACTTGGAGCAAGAGAGAACCCTAAAGTTGGACTTCAGCTTCCGTAGCTTGAGATGCGAGCAGAACGTAATTACCACGGAGGTTTCGAGGTTTCGGAATTGACCTGGCTTCCTCCCCAGCAGTGGCCGACTTGGGTCTCTGCTCAAACTGTCAGATCCTCCAGTCGGGAAGGTGGAAGAGCTCAAGGCAGGTCAGGTGGCCTGGTCCAGAGCGGGGACTCCGGATCAGCCCTTCTGGGGCTGTCCTGGCAGGGACGCATAAGCGCGCACCTGCCCAGTTCCCCGTTTCCAGGTGTGTCCTCCCAGCTCCACCGGAGATGCCCGGCCACGGGTACCTCTTCCAGCTACCCGAGCTCCCTCGCCCTCCCTTCCGGGGCTTTACCCCACTTCGCGGGACCATCTTGGGTATTCGGGAGACCCAGGGCACACTTCCCCGCATCCCAAGTGGGCGGAGGGGGGCCGCGCCCGAACTTCCAAGGCCTGGGAGTGGGTAAAGGGAGGTGGCCGCCCTCTCCCCCGGGAATTGTTTGGGTCCCAGGAGTCAGCCCTAGGCCGGGCGCGCCTGCTGCTCGGGTGGGGTGCCGTCCTCACGGCCCTCCTTCTTTTCCGCGGTGGCCCGGGGGCGGACGGACGCGACGGCGCCCATCCTGGCCCCCGCGCGGTTTCCCGGCGAGGCCGGAGGAGGGAGGTGATGGAATGGGAAGAGGGAGGAGCGCGCGGGGCGGGAGGGGAAGGAGAAGGAGGGGCAGCGGCTGGGGGGAGAAGGAGCCTCCGGCTGGGGAGCCGGAGGAGGAGCAGCAGGAGGAGGTGGGGGTCTGGGGGTAGAGGAGCGGGGAGCCGAGAAGCCCCGGGGGAGCCCCGGGGGAGCTTGGAGGCGGAGCGGCGGAGGGAGACTGCAGGACTAGCATTGAGCGCAGGCCGTGCCGCCGAGGGCTCCGGGCGGAGGGGGCGGAGCAGCGGGAGGGGCGGGGCCTGCGGGCGCCCCGCCCCTCCCGCCCCGGCCGCGCGGAGGAACGAAGATGGCCGGGCGCGCCGCGGGAATTGAGGGGCCGCTGGCAGCAGCGGCTGTGCCGGCGGCGGCGGCGGCTCCGGGGCTGTGACTCCACGCGTGGCGGCGATCCGAGCGACCCGGGCGAGCGGGCGGGAGACGCGGGCGACGACGCGGAGAGCCGGGCGGGCGGCGGGCGGACGCCGGTGCGCGGGCGCCGGGCGGAGGATGCACCGGGTGCGGCGGGCGGCTCCCCGCGGCTGCCCCCGCGCCCCGGGCGCCGGGCCTTAGTGCTGGCGGAGGAGGCGGCGCGCGCGGGGCGGCCGGGCGGCGGCGGCAGCGGGGCTCGTGCGGTCATGCCATGGCTGAGCGGCGGCCGGCGGCGGCGGCGGGGAGAGCCGCGGGAGGCCCCGCGGGAGCCGCCGCCGCCCGCGCAGCCCCCTCGGGAGCCACCGCCGCCCGCGCCCCCCCGCCGTGGCCCCCGCACCCCCCGCGCCCTCCGCGCCGCCGCCGTCGCGGGCCCGGGAGAGCGCCGAGCTGCCGCTGCCAGCCGGCTGGGAGGAGGCGCGCGACTACGACGGCCGCGTCTTCTACATCGACCACAACACGCGCCAGACGTCGTGGATCGACCCCCGCGACCGGTAAGGGCGGGGGGCGCGGGCCGGGGCTGGGATCCGGGCGCTCCATCCCTTGGGCTCTGGGAGGGGATCGAGGCCGCCCGGAGGCCTGCGGGTCCGGGCTAAGATTGCGTGTCTTCGGGGCCCCGGCGGGGCTCACGGCGCCCCTCGCCCCCACCCTGGGGCCTTGGACGAGGATCGAGGCGCCCCCTCTCCGGCCTCGAGGCCCCGGAGTGCGGAGCCCTGGCCGCCTCCCGGCCCCGGCTGCTGGGCCGGCACAGTGACTTGGTTCCCTCACGTCACCCGCTGACCGGCGCCTGGAAGCTGGGCGCCTGGAATTTCCTCTCCCAGGGCTGACGGATGGCCCTCTTTTCCTTTTTCCGCCGGGGCCTCGCCCATCCCTCCCGGGCCCCGGCGGCCCACCGCCCCCGGCCCCGCGGCGGCCAGATGAGCTGTCATCTTGGAGCAGAAACGTGCGCTCCAGCTTCGTGGTGTGGGTTCCTTGTCTGGCGGGCTCAGCCTAGTTTCCAACCAAAGACTGCTGCCAGATGGGCCACTTGAGGGATTCCCAGTTCTTTCGGAGCTGGGAGAGCCTGCTCCCAGACCGTGCTCGTTGCTCTTTAGCGCCTTTTAAACAACCGACTTGAAATTCTGATTGAAATAGCCTTGCGTACTGCAGCCAGAATGGAGTATGATTAGACCCATATGCTTTTGGAGTAAACGCAAAACAAAAGTTGAATTTCAGGTTTCCTTTTTGTGCAAGACGTGAATGGGGCATTAAGTTGTCTTATAATTCATGTGAATCTATCCCGTGGAGTAAAAAATGGATTCTTCTAAAAGCACTACCAGATTCCATTTAATTAAGTTCATGTAATGTGCTTTTCCTTAACTTTCTGTGTGATTGCTGCTTTCAGTGGTTCCGCTTTTTTGGAGAGATGCTTTTTGCGTGTGTGTGTGGGGGGGGCAGGGGAGGGATTGGGAATTCTGTTGAAACCGAGTGTTTCTAGTGGTTACCTGATATCTTGTGCTGTTGGGAGCAACTTTCTCACTGCGCTGGGCCTGGATGCTGGAAAGGAAATACTGCAGGCTTCCCAGTGATTTAAAGACTTGAAAAGGCTCAGTGTGATGACATTGCTCCTGCCTCCTCCTTACCTGCACAGGGAAGTGCTGCACGGCACTGAAAATAAACTTTGGAGGAGGGAAGCTGTTGAATTACTGCTTGAAGACTCTCTCTGGGTTCAGATAGGGAAAAACAAAGCAAAACGATCCTGTTTCCCCGACATTCTCCCTGAACACAGCTAGCCTCTGGACTCAGAAACTTAGAGAAATCCTAGCACAGTTTTATGGGTTAAAAAGATGCTTAGTTATTTTGAAAACCAGGTGAGATCATATAATAATTTTAACCAGAGGCTAGAGCCACAGCTGTCTGATCAAGCCATGGATGGTTCTGGAATTGGTAGAACTGCTTGGAACGTAGCGCCCCTTTATGCTGTATGTCTGTTAAAAACCCAAACAACTGGAAAATGAACCAATTAAAAATCTTGTTTGGCTCAGAAAAGGCTAAGGCTCATTTTATGAGGGTAATATAAAACAGTTGTGGTTACCCTGGAGTGGGGATTCAAGATGAAAAATAGAAATGTGCAACTTTCCATTTTAATGGTAGGACCCAGGACATAGTTGAGCAGACCCTACAGGAGTCAGCTTGTAGAATCTTCCTTTCTGTGTGTTTCATACACATTTCCTATGTTCTTTTTTTTCCCAGAAATCTGTTTGTGGTGCTGAATGACATTTTCACCCTTTTCAGACATCACTTACGTTATCGATTTGTTTTAAAGTCCCGTTTCTAATGCTAAAAGTGTCAATTGAGTGAACTAAAGTGCATATTTTACATTTTTTATAAAGTAAAAACATGTGTATACTTTATGAGACATTGTTTTTATAGTGAGTGAAAATTCAGCAGGGGACAGCTTGCACTTCAGCTCCCATAATACCTTGCCCGAAATATGTATGGAATGCTCAGCAAGCCGCAAACATTTAAGTGGGTTCTACCGAGGGGTGTAAATGGCGTCTGGTGTAATAGCCACTCTTCTTCCTCTTTCAAAACAGAACCCTGCCGATTTTTATGGGTGACTGATTATCCTTGAAAGTTGTAATTGATTTTTATTATATGGAAAAACTGTTCTTTGGAGCACATTTTCTCCTTGTGCATCTGCCACTTAAAACCCTTTTGGAGTTGTGTCTGATTCACACAGCTGGAAGACGGTGTTCAAGGACTTTCTCCAAATAGCTTCCAAATAGAGAACTGACAGGAGAGTGGCAAATAAATAAATAAGTAGGTCTTTAAAGAAAATGAAGTTAGGAAGGAATAAATGAAGGTAGTAGGCAAGGCAAAAATTGTTGTTGACTCAGAACATTATTTCATATACCATATAGTAAAAACTGTATCGCGTAAGATATGTCCTGTAAGCAAAGCAACTGAGAGCCAAGGGTTGTAAATGATCTCTTGTAGAGTTTTCTGGTGATTCCGAAATTCAGTGTTGTGTTTAACGGCATTCTGTGTTGGTGAATTGGTGGAGTTGTAATTTCTTCTTCTTCTTCTTTTTATTTTATTTTATTTTATTTATTTATTTGCTAGAGAGAGAGAGACAGTGAGAGGGAGAAGCAGACTTCCCGCTGAGCAGGGAGCCTGTTGTGGGACTCGATCCCAGGACCCTGGGATCATGACCTGAGCCAAAGGCAGACGCTTAAACAACTAAGCCACCCAGACGCCCCTGGAGCTGTAATTTCTTTCTCAGGTCACAACCAAAAGGTTGTAAATATAAGGAAATAATCTTTACAGATGTGGCATCAGATGTATAAAAAAAAAAAAACAAAGTGTTTTCCAAATGGAGTGTTTTTGGTTTGATTTTCAACCCACCTTAGGCTTCAGTTCACTATCTCTGCAGATCAGTACCGTCTGTATAATTTTCATAGTTTCCTGTGAATTGTACCTAAAGACCTTGTTAAAAGCTACAGAGTTGGTTGTTTCTGCGGCTGGTCGTTTCTGTGGGTCAGTCTTGCGTGCCTTCCCTTAGCTGCATATATGTGTTCTGTGCATCTGGACTCGGAGTTCCGTGGCCACTCTACACAAAGAGATTTGCTACTTAGGCAGAAAACATGGGAAAAACATTTTGTCTACTTCGGAAAAATTTCGTGCCTTTGACAGTTGTGTATATGTGTGCTTCCGGCGTGATTGTGTTGATGTTATCCTACAGATGGACTGAGTGATTGAAACTTCATGTTCTGTTTCTTGGAGCTTGGTTGCGATTGCTGGGACGCCAACCTCGAGCAGCTTAGAGATGGTGGACCATATCCCATTTGAGATCAAAGCAGATGGTGGAAGACCCAGAGTATATCATGACGCAAACTTGTAGGGACCCATTTGTTCTTGAGATGGGATTTCACCTGCTCCAGCTGGAGAAATTCTGTGGTATATTAACATTCCTTTGAACAGGCCATTGTTTTATGGAGAAAACAATCCATGGTTTGGGAATTTGCCAGGCCAGAGCCCCATATGACAGAGCCGGATGACATCATTGCCACCTTCTTGTGACCTTTATCTAGTATTAATTAGTAGGAGGTTTAATATATTTACTCCACAGAGTCTATTTCTGGATTATACAAACTTTGTGATAACAATGATTTCTCCATTTGTCATATTTTAAGATTATTGGTACTGTCTGCATGAACACGGGGAGTGTCTTGCTTTTAAGGCCATAAAGGGTAGGCTCCTGGAAGAATCTTTGTCTGTTTAGATTATCAACAATCATTTCTTGGCCTATTCTTGGCCTAGTATCTTTCTTTTTCTTTCCTTCTTTCTTTCTTTCCTTCCTTCCTTCCTTTTTTTTTTTTTTTTTTTTAAAGTGAATAGAAAAGTCATTTCTGAAAATAGAGCCCGGATGTTTAGAAATCTCAAAGTTTCCTTTCCTCCCTTTTCACTACACTGATTTCGGAAGTGGAAATAACGTGTTCCACCTTCTCTGGTGGGTTCTGCTTCAGGAACCACAGGTCAGCTGTTAAATGTTAGAAGCCACCTGGCGATCCTGGTGAGCTTCTGCTATAGCCCAGGTCTTTTTGCTAATGTTGGTTGCCTTTCTGATACATTCAGTAAAATTACTCTGATGGAATAAAGCACCGTTGAATTCTCCTGATTTCAGTTATTCCCATTTAAATCCACTAAAATGAAGAAATATTTATAGAGATTCTTGGCCTCCTGCGCTCTCTGGGAAGGTGGATGGAGACCCAGGTTTTCTGGGAGTTGGGAGACAGACGTATAAAATGAATACAGTGGTCACAAGGTGGTCGCGGTTTCTGAGAAAAGGAGGGAGGGCTCATTTGAGCCTGGTGGTGGGGGGGGTGTCTTTATTTTCTTCCATTGATTTCCTCTGTTAAGGGTTTCTCCTTGGCTTTCTGGGAGCTGGGGAGGAAGAGGAATGTGAAGAAAGTGCTGGAGGCAGGAGGTGCCTGCAGGCTATTTGGAATCAGAGGTCAGTTTCACTGAGCCAGCGTCTTTGTGTGAGGGAGGGAGGTGAGACTTGGGCAGGACCATGAGGGGCTTGGAACCCTCAGCTTGGGAGTTGGAAGTACTTGGACTGTCTCGTGCAGGCTCCTCATTTCGCACCGCAGGCCACAGCTATGGGGACGTCCTGCTGGCAGTTGGAAGGACAGGGACTCCAGCGGAGCCTTCTGGCGGGGAACCAGTGCTCCTTCTGGTATGTCACTCAGCTGTCCAAAGTCCACCCGCTTTTAAGCGTCCTACCTCTGTGTGTTTGTTCATTCCTTCCTTCCTTCCTTCCTTCCTTCCACAACTGTTGCACAGCAGCGGTGAGCACCAGGAGTCTAGTCCCTGCCCCACGGGGCTGACACATCCCAGCATGGTGAGGGTATCTCAAAAGGGTGCCTGCAGAGCGGTGGAATCTCCAGTGTTTTCTAAATGGCGGGGCCTCTTTTTATTTCTTTAAAGCTCAAGGGGCTAAGGAAGTGAGAGGGAAGGAGAAAGGGAGCAGGTTGGGGCAGCCCCCAGACAGCAAGCCCGGCTGGGGTGGGCGGGCCGGCCATCGTGCCAGGCTGGAGAGCCTCTGGGCGGCCGTCACGTGAGAGTCAGCACTGCCGAGGCCCGAGCAGCCTTTCCCGGCCACGTGGAGCTGGGTCAGAGCACCAGAGAGCCACGGTGCCCGGTGAACTGTCGCTGCCGCTTGGAGCCCTGTCCCACGGGAAGGTGCCTGTCTCCACTGTGCGAGGAGGACTCGGAGCGTAGGGATCAGCTGGATTCTCCCTGAAAAGTATCCTCACTTAAGAGAAAACAAATTTCCGTAGGATTTCCATACCACGAGGTGTACCATTTGAAAGTGCACAGTGCAGTGGCATTTAGTATATTCCCGGGGTTGTCCTGGCACCACCGCTATCTAATTCCAGAACTTTCCCGTCACCCCAGAAAGAAATCCTAGAGCTGCTAGCAGTCATTCCCCACCTCCCTGAGGTCCTGGCCACTGCTCCTGTGCTTTCTGTCTCTGTAGATTTGCCTGTTCTGGCCATTTCCTCTCCGTGCAGTCTACACTCTGTGGCCCCCTGTGGCTGGCTTATCTCGCTCAGCGCAGCGCGTCGCGGTTGGTCCGTGTCACGTGTAGATCGGTGCTTCGGTGCTTCGTGCCTTTTCATTGCCAAGTGCTGCTTGGCTGTGTGGCTAGGGCGCGGTTTGGAAGCCGCCCCAAAGGGCCCCCCTCATTCAGGTGTTCCCGCGGAGCGGAGGAAGTAGGCGTGGCTTGAATTGCGCTGTGTCAACTCGAGCTGTTCTACTCACAGAGAAGTGGGCCCTTCGTGTTCACAGCGACAGAATGTAAATGTGACCTCGTGTAGTCCTTGAGCAACACGAATTCTTGGACGAGCTTGGATAGGCTGTTGTCTGTTCCCATTGCTTTACAACTTGGTTTGGCTCCCCGATAGCTGGAGCCAACCTCTCTGGGGCACTGGGGGTCCCCCCGGGTCCTGGGGGCCTTTGCACACGGTGCCCAGGGAACCCCGTGTTTCAGGCTTCATGTTCCATTCCCTAGCACGAGCCTCGAGTAGATTGCCGTTTCTGAAGATGGTGTCACAACTCTGCAGGTTCCGATACTGACCCAAGGTGGACATTGGCGGTTCTTCCCTGCGCTTGGCGTTTCGGAATTGAAACAGATAGCTCTGGGTTGCGGGCTGTTTGGGAACTGCTCATCCTGGCTCTAGTGAGAATGTTTTCTTGCCTTTTTTCCCCAGGTGCCCGTTCACGTGGGGCCGCGGCCGTTAGCCCGCGGATGGACGGGCGAACTTAGGTGAACCAGTGAGGGCTTGAAATGGGAGAGTTCGGGGCTTCATGGCTCGGGCCTGCTGGTGGACCTTGGCTAGTGGGCCGGGGCCCCCCGATGTGCCGTGGTGGGGCCGGTCCCTCGGGGACTAGGGCAGAGCTGGTCTGGCTGTAGCTGCACGCGTTTGCTCCCTGCCTCTGTTCTCTCTCTCGGCCAGACAGGCCCCTCACGCACACTGGCCCACTTCTTAGAGAAGACGGTTGTTTTTAAGGCTGGGGTGATGCTGTCCTGACAGTGGCCCTTCTGCAGCCGCTGGGACTTGTTTGTGAAGTGATGCACTGCATATGGCTGGTCCACTGATGGGTGCAGCCAAGGCAGCGGGAAACGCTGTGCAAATTCATGGTTTGTCTTCATCGCAATTCTCTGTCCTCGCTTGGCGCTCTGCTCCCGTGTGCAGCTGCCCTTTGAAATGTTCAGGTCCGTGGGGACCTGGGTGTTTTTTCTATGACAAGGGGAGCCCACTGAAACATTCTTGCCCTATGAGAATGAAACAGTGCACAAATATGCAGAACACATGGAAATCCCCATCCGCTTCTTCCCAGAAGGAACCTCCCGTAGCAGCTTGCTGTGAGTCCTTCTAGTCCCTTCTCTAAACCACCTAAATACATGTGCATAAAGCTGGACCTTTGTCTTGGAGTGGGATCGTGCTATCAATTTTTTCCCCCCGTGACTTGACACTCTCATTTCATAGTATGTCTAGGTCCTCTTTCCACTATTGGAGTGCACAGATCGACCACCATTCTTTAAAAATTTTTTTCCTGAGATAAATTTCACATAACAGAATTACTCATTTTAAAGTGAGCGGCTCCATGCCATTTACTACAGTCACAGCAATATGCTTCCACCCCCTCTGTCCAGTTCCAGAACATTTCCTTCAACCCAGAAGGCAACCCCGTCCCCATGAAGCAGCCCCTCCCCATCTTTCCCTCCCCACAGCCCCAGGTGGCTTTCGCTTCTCTGGCTTTGCCGGTCCTGGACATTCCATCTAAATGGAATCGTGTGATATGTGGCCTTTTGTGTGGGGCTTCTTTCCTCTAGCCTGATGTTTTTGAGGGTCATTTTAGGGGTCTGGTTTTATACTTCTGCTTTTACTTTAATACAGGGACGTGCCCTCACGTGATCCTAACCAGGCCGCACGCTCTAAGAAAAATCAATTGACCATTAAAAAAAAGAGTTTAGCTTTTCATTTGTTCCTTCACTTAGTCTTTGATCTGTTACTTTGAGAAAGAGGGAAGTACAGATGCGTCTGCATTTCTTTTTATCATTAGGGTCGGGGAGCCAAAGCACTAATGTACGGTAAAACTTTTTAATAGTCTGGATACTGCGTTTATGCTGGGTGCCACAGAGAATAACAAATGAACGTCACCAGCCGTTTTCCTCAGGGAGCTGAAATGCAACGGGGGAAGCAGAGGGAACATCTGCAGAGTAAGAAGCCAGTGCCTGGTGGTTACCGGTGTGCTGCGGGGGGTCGGGGGGGGGCAGCCCTCAGGCCAGCGGCCAAGGCCCTGGCCCCAGCTTGGCTCCTGCCCCCTGCGTCACTCTGCCATGCAAGGTGCTGGATGTCCCTGTGCCTAGATTATCTCACAGGGACAAGGAGGACCATGATACTTGTTGTTAGTTAGTCGATGAACCAAGATTTCAGTGTGAGTTGTTTCCAAAGCACATGGCGGCCCCAGGAGATCCTAGCCCTGGGGCTGGCCTCCAGTAACCCACAGGCTGAATCCAGCCCACCTCGTGTCTGGTGTCTTTATCCAGCCTGCTGAAGAAGAATGGGTTTTCTATTTTTAAGTGGTTGAAGAAGAATAAAAAGAAGCAAAGTGTTTTGTGAAATTTATGGGAAATTGACATTTTGGTGTATATGAATAAAGTTCTCTTGGAGCTTAGGTCCACATGCTGTGGCTGCTTTCGAGCTAGAACTGACTACAAGGACAGAGTGAGGTTGCTGGACAGAGACTAGATGGCCCACCAAGCTGAAAATATTACTGTCTGGCTCTTTACAGAAAATGTTTGCTGACATTAGATCTTATATCTTAGAATTCATTAAGGTAACCGTTGGTCAGTGGGCATGTAGAGGGTTGGAGCACAGGATAAGACCTGAAGACCCCAGTGGAAAGTCTAACCAACTAGAGGAAAGGGGCTCGGAATCACAAAAGCCAGTGGGGATGTTTTAGTCAAGGAACCCTTCCATAGAAACTTCTTCAAAAAACGATGTTGTATCTGTCATAAGACAACCAGCGAAAGTTAGATTACGTCATTTAAATAATATGTGAATTAAGACTAAGAAGGCAAGAGAATAACCACATTTAGAAAGATTTTCCTTAGGGGCACCTGGCTGGCTCAGTGGGTTAGCGTCCGACTCTTCTTTTTGGCTCAGCTCAGGGTCTCGGGGCTATGAGACGGGTCCATGTCGGACGCCTGCTCAAGATTCTCTCTTCCTCTGCCGCCACTCCCACGTGCACGTTCTCTCTCTCTCTCCCTCCCTCTGAAAAAAATGAAAGAAAGATTTTCATTAAAAATATGTATTTAATTCTGAGTATCTACTGTGCAACATTGTGATTATAGTTAACTACTGTATTGTATCCTCAAATTGCTAAGAGAGTAGATCTTAAATATCAGCACAAAAAGGCAGTGGTAATTATGTAATGTGATACTTGTTAGTGATAATCGTATTGCAATATAACTATCAAATCGTCATGTTGTACACCACGAACTTACACAATGTTTTATGTCCAGTGTATTTGGTAAAGCTAGAAGGAATACACAGTTAAAAAATCCAAGGTTTAGGGGCATCTGGGCGGCTCAATAGGGTAAGTGTCTGCCTTGGGCTCAAGTCATAATCCCAGGGTGCTGGGATCCAGTCCCACATCGGGCTCCCTGCTCAGCCTAGAGTCCGCTTCTCCCTCTCCCTCTACCACTACCCCTGCTGGTGCTCTCTCTCTCTGTCAAATAAATAAATAAAATCTTAAAAAAAAACCCCCAAAAAACCTAAGGTTTAAAGGTACAAAAAGCTTTAGTTCCTAGGAGAATTTGAGTAAGGGACTCATTCTTTTGTGCTCTTGGGTAAATGGACCCCCGCCCCCCAACCTGTACTTTATGAACTTCAGTGGATTTTAAAGGCCCATTAAGGGAATTGTGTGTGCACATATGTGCCTGCTTAGAACATGCAGCTGGAAAGAAGAAATCCAGCTGTTCCCTACCCTTCCACAACCCCCTTCGCAGACCTCAGAGGTGCAGAAAATACCCTCTGGGACTGGTGTTATAGGGAGAGCCCTTCATTAGCCTGTTCCTTGTCAGAGCAGACCGAGAGGCAGTCAAACCCCAAACCACCATACGATTCCAGGCAACACAACACACAGAGGGAAACTGGTACGATTCTGTTTATATAGCATTCTTATGGAGAACCGACTCGTGGTTGCCAAGGCTTAGGGATGGGAGGCAGGGGTAGATATGGCTCTAAAAGTCGCTTGAGGGAGGCTTGTAGTGGTGGGATATTTCTAGATCTTGATTGCGGTGGTGGAAGCTACACGGGATGAAATGGCATGGAACTAGTATGTAACACGTGCAGCCGCTCACGCACACGACGACGTGTGCGCACACGCGGACTCGGAGGGAGCTGTGCGGGACGTACCAATGTCAGTTCCCTGGTCGGGCTTTGTGCCCTAGTTATGTAGGATGTGCCCCCCAGGGGGGAAACTGGGTGAGGGACGCTCCCCATACATTTCCTGGCAACTTTCTGTGAATCTATGATTGTTGTAAAATAAAGGGTTAAAAAAGAAAAAAGAAAAAAAAGGAAATCAGAGAATGAAGGGACCAAGCAGTTATTTATAGTTTTTTTTTAAATTTAAAACATCTCCTTTCCTTTAATTTATTTAGATTTTACTCTGCTTTTTCTACACAGTACCGAGCACATTGTGGGTCCTCAGTAAGTGTTGAATGCAATTATGCATGTAGAAACAGATTCTACTTATATGTGTATTTGTGTATTTCACTTAGTTTTTTCCCTATATTCTAGAGTTCTCAAGATCGGTCCCCTTTGTCAGCTGTCAGAGCCCCCATTTTGTCGGAGCGGCTACCCTTGCCTTGATTCAGGGGATGTGACCCTCTGCAGCTCCTGGAGAAGTCCTGCTTGCTCAGAGCCGGTGGCTCTCAACTGGGAGTGATTTTGTGTCATTTCCCACCCCCCCTCCGGCCCTGGGGGCCATTTGGCAACCTCTGGACACATTTTTGAATGTGGTAACTGGGGGCAGGGGTGGGGTGCTCCTGGCATTTAGAAGGTAGGGGCCAGGGATGCTGTGAAAAGTCCTACAATGCATAGGACAGTCCCCACCACAACAGACAGTGATTTGGCCCCAGATAGCAATAGCGTCTAAGGTCACTCTGAGCTCGGCATAGAGCAGCTAGGTCTGTGGCTGGCTGGGGCAGGAGCACAGGGCCCAGAGCCGTGCCTCGAGCACAAGGTGAGGTGGGACAGAGGCTTAGTGGAGGACAAGCCCTTTGCTCCTGCAGACCTGCAGGGAGGTAACTCCGCCCAAACCTGGAGTGGGGCAGCTAGGTTTACCGCAGAACCCAGGAGGGAGCTGGCTGAGAAGCCCAGGCTGCCGGAGGGGAGAGGCTGCATCCATGGTGTGGTGGGGGGGGGTGGCTGATTGAAGGTTCTAGAGCTACTTGCCTGCAGCCCCTTTTCTTAGGCGAAATGTGAAATGACAGCATCTGCTACTTCTTCGAAGCCGGCTGAACTGGGGTTTCTTACTTGCAGGCAGGGGAGGTGTCGTCGCTCAGGAGCTGCTTGCTCGTGGTGTCCGCAGCCCCCCCCCCCCGACCTTCTTGCTGGGGGTGTAGGCCGCCACCGCAGCTGTGCCATCAGTTATGAGATAGTCCTCTGTGTCTGACCGTGTGGATCGCCTCTTGACATTTATGATTATACAAATACTGTAATTTTAGCGCTGCTCACATGCAGTGGTTTTCTCTGTAGTGCTGGTTTTTCCACGATCGTTACAGGCATGGGATGCACGCAAACCAGTGGTTGGTTGGTTGGTTTTAATATACATGTATTTTGGAACGTAGAATTACAGAAAAGTTGCAAAGATAAGACAGTTTCCCCCATTGTTAATATCTTGTATCAGCCTAGTATCGTTGTCAACACTAAGAAGCCAGTTTTTGTTCTCTTCCTAGAACTCCAGACATTACTGGATTTTACCGGCTTTTCTACTAATGTCTTTTTTCTGTTCCAGGGGGATGTTTTAGAATTGTTGCGTTGTTGGTGTTTGTAGAGCTCAAACCTAGTGTTTGCAGCTTCCTCCTATAGCTCTCTTTTGTGGGCGTTCATTTATCTTTGGTGTGCGTGACAGTCCTGTCAGAAGTGCTCGCAGGCTTCATTTTGTTTAGGGCAGTGGCGTCCTTGGGCGTTCGCTGAGCGCTGGTTTGCGGAGAAGCCTCAACAGTTTCTCGAGCTCTTCCCCAGCCTCACGCGCACCCCAGCATTCACCGTGGTGTGCCCGGGTGCCGGCTAGATTTCACACGGAACGGGAAGGGATAGATGGACCTCGGAGGCTCAAAGACACGCAGGACAACAAATGTCCCCCAAAGGCAAATCCACAGAGGGAGAAAGCGGGCTAGTAGTTGCCTGGCGCTGGAGGTGGGAAAAGACAGTGACGGCCAGTGGGCACTGGGAATGTTACTGAGGTGCCGGGAATGTTCTAAAACTGGATTATGTCTCGTACAACTTGGCAAGTTTACAAAAAAATCACTGAATTTGACACATAAAAAGGGAGGATTTTAGGCTATGCAGATTATACCTCAATAAAATTGTTTTATTTATTTACTTTAAAAGATTTGTTCATTTATTTTAGAGAGAGAGCGTGCATGAGCGGGGTGGAGGAGGGGGAGAGAATCCTCACGCAGACTCCCTGCTGAGTGTGGAGCCTGATGCAGGGCCGGATCCCAGACCCTGAGATCATGACCTGAGCCAAAATCAAGTGTTGGATGCTTAACCCACTGAGCCACTGAGGGGTAGCCCCTCAGTAAAATTGTTTTTAAAAAATCTTTCAAAGTGAACTGTTTTTACATTCAGGTGGTTACCTTGCTTTGGTGGTGGGACAGACCAGGCTGTGCAGATTGGACCTGGCAGCCTCTAGCCGTGCAAGAGGCTTCTGGGCTTCTCTGAATGTCTATACTATACTATACTATACTCCTGTTTGTTAACTATACTTCCATTAAAAATAAAAAAAGTTTGGGGCGCCTGGGGGGCTCAGTGGGTTAAGTGTCTGCCTTCAGCTCAGGTCGTGATCTCAGGGTTCTGGGATCGAGTCCTGTGTTGGGCTCTCTGCTCAGAGGGAAGCCTGCTTCTCCCTCTGCCTGCTACTCCCCCTGCTTGTGCTTTCTTCCTGTCAAATAAATAAATAAAATCTTAACAAACAAACAAACAAACAAACTTGGGGCACCTGGCTGGCTTAGTCGGTTAAGTGTCCAATTCTTGGTTTTGGCTTGGGTCCTGATCTCAGGGCCGTGAGATCGAGCCCCTCGTCAGGCTCCGTGCTGGGCATGGAGACTGCTTGAGATTTTCTCTCTCCCTCTGTCCCCCACTCTCTCTAAAAAAATCGAAAATCAGAAGTAGAAAAAAGCTTTAAAACTTTTGGACGGTCAGCAGGTACACTTAGCAGGAAGCTGTGTGTTGGCATTGTCCAGGAGTTTTGCCCACTGTGAGGGGAGAATGTGATCATGAACCACCTCGTAACCATTACTACATCAATGAGATTGGTGGTTTTCGTGAAGGCAGCTACATCTTTTGTTCAGAGGAGTTTATCTTCTGGGACGACTCACTGGCACCGCTGTTTGTTTGAGAACAGTTGATGTGATGCCTGATGATGCGGCAGGGTTTGGAGTGAAATGAAGTTTGTGGCTAAAGGACTGATTGATACTTGGGCCTTTACAGCATTCTCACATTTCACACATTTTTTGAAGAACCTCTTAAAATTGTAGGACATGCTTTTCATTTCTTAGATATATTAAAATGTGACATTTTCTTGATAGGGTTTGGATGGGTGAACAGGGCATTGGTATGTCCCGCAGCGCCCTGCCAACCATAGGGACCGCTCAGGAGTGGTGACCCCCCACTTCAGCCATAGACAGTCTGAAGTCTCACTGCTGGCTCTGCCTAAGGCAGTATTTGGGCTCTCTGAGCCTCAGTTTCCTCTTGCATAAAATGGGGGCACTTAGACCAATGTCCAGTGTATAATAGACACGTTTTAGTTGTTTGTGTGATCGTAGTAAATAATCATTCCATGTTGCGAGTCTTCAGTGTCCATTTTCTTTTGCCTATCAAACTTTCCTCCCTGTCATATGACTTGTGCTTCCCAGTTGCTTCCTTATTTTCTTCGTAGCTCTGTGGCCCTGGAGGCCCACCGGGGGAAGACGGGCGCTCAGATTTCATGATACCCGTTCTTCCTTTCTGCTTGAAGCTGTTCTTTGCATTCTCTTTGGTTTGGAGGCTGGGTAAGTGAAGTTGCTGGAAACGAAATGTTACTAAAGAGCATGAACAGATGGGAGCAGAGCCACCGCACTTTTTTGGTAAAGGGCTAGAGAAAAAATAGCTTAGCGTTTACAGGCCACGGGGTCTCTGTCTCCACCACTCAGCTCTGCTGTTGTTTCCCAAAAGCAGCCAGAGACAGTCTGGAAATGTGGATGGGCCAGGCTGTGCTTCAGTAAAGCTTTATTTATAGAGACAGGAAGCAGGCCGGATTTGGCCCACGGACTCTACATGGCCAACCCGAGAATGACGTCATGCTCGTTTGTATACCATGTTAACACCCCCAAAGCTTTCGCATGTTTAACTTTCGTTACTGTCAAGCAAGCTTAAGATACAAATCTGAAAATACCCCAAATACATACGGAATTATTCATTTCCAGGTTTTGGTATCGTCCGGTTCTGCCACTTGGTATTTGTAGCACCCAGTGATGCTGGAGATCTCGAAGAATTCACATCCTATGATTAGACCTCATTCCGTAGTTAATGTTGGATGCTTAATATTGGACAGGTGTTAAGAACAGGAGAAGTTGATTGAAGGCCAAGATGGTCCGCTGCGTCTTCTCAGCAACCTTGTGCAGCGTCTGCAAGTGTCTGTGTGCATTTTAATAGCTTTTGGCTGTACGTTGAACGGATGAACTTACTTTCGGGATGAAATTAAGTTTACACAAATCACCGTGCTGTTTGGGCCTTGGAAGGGTTTCTCAGAGCACGGGTCCGCGTCCGTCCTGGCGCCTCAGCAAAGTTCTCATTCTTGCGGGGCTCACATGCTGGTGGGAGACGGGCAGGGGTGAAACGGACTGAGGGGGAGGCCGTGAGAAACAAGTAGCGTCACTTCCGCAGTTAAGGTCGATATTGTGTAAAATACAATCTGTAAAAGCTATTTCCACCCGTAGATTCACCAGGTCCACTAGAAGAAGCGTTGTCGCCTAGGGGCGGCTTTGCCCTCTGGGGGACATGTGGCGGTGTCCGGAGACAGGTGCGGTGGCGCCCGCACGCAGCGGGTGGAGGCCGGGCCGCGGCTCGGCAGGGCGGCTGCAGCACGAAGACCGATCCGGCCCGTGTGTCAGCCGCGCTGGGGCTGGGAACCTGGCCCGGGGGGCACCAGTAAACCATCCCGCGACAGCCCTCGCCCCTGTGGGGACCACACCGCGGTGGGGGCAAGTGGCAGTCACCGACCCCATCAGTGCTCACTCTGGGTGAGGCGGCCGGACAGGGTGGCGGTCAGGGAGGCCTTGCTGTTAAGGCGCCTTGGGGTGGTGCTTGCCAGAGGTGGGGGGAGCCCGAGCTGTCGGGGGCCGGAGGCTTTCGGGGAGAAGGAAGCGCAGGTGCCGTGGCACCGAGGGTGGGAGGAGCGCTCGGGGCGCGGTGGCTCCCGGTGACTTTCCGGCACACGGAGCTGTGCCATGGCGGGGACTCTGGCTGGGACTCTGAGCAGGCCAGGGAGCCTTCTGTGGGGGAGACGTACCACTTTATTGGGGTCCCTCTGACTTCTGTGAGGGGACTGAGAAGGGAGGGAGGTCGCAGTGGGGGTGCTCCCAGATGTAGGCGTGGTTTCTTTTCATTTTTTAAAAAAGACTTCATGTATTTATTTGACAGACAGAGATCACAAGCAGGCAGAGAGGCAGGCAGGGAGAGAGGAAGGGAAGCAGGCTCCCCGCTGAGCAGAGAGCCCGATGCGGGGCTCGATCCCAGGACCCTGAGACCATGACCTGAGTCGAAGGCAGAGGCTTAACCCGTGAGCCCCCCAGGCGCCGTGGCCTGGCCCATTCAGCCCTGCTCTGGGCGTCGTCCCTCAGAGCCCTGGCGGCCTTGGAGAAGCCGGTGGGCCGGGATGGAGAGTGTAGCTGGCACGTTTGGATCAGCACAAAGGAGCTGGGCCTTTTGCCTGTGCTGGTCCTCGGCTTTGCTCCTGGTGGCTGCGAGGGATTCTGTGGAAAAGGGACTTTTGTGCAGCGGATGCGTTTTCTTGTTATTTTAGCAGTTGAGCTGTGTGTGGACATAAAGAGTATGTCTTTAGAGAAGATTCCTCTGTGCTTTGGAAATGCCCATATCATGTTACAGATTCTTGTGTTTAGAACCTGATATTTTATTATGACTTAAAAAAAGAGTGGTGGGTAGTTGCTCGCTAACGGTTGGATGGTTTGGGATCTATAATAAGGCACGAGCCCACGGTGGCCAACTCCCGGGAGTTTCCCCGTCAGGACTTTTCTTTAGAAGCACCGTGGCGCCATTTAGTTTGCCGGACGTAGGCTGCGTCGGGAGGCATCGCACGCAGGTCGTTCTGTGATCGGTCTGGCCCAGGTTAGGCCAAGATCGTCATCTCCTTCATCGCGGCATTAAAAGCCGAGACATTAGAAACCAAACCCTCCCTCCTCCAGTATTATAAACCTCCAAATGTCACCATGCAGATGGCATATTGACAAAAATGTCGAGGATTACCAAGAATAGCTTCTTGCATTCACATGTGTATCTAGGGGAGAAGGGCAGAGCAGCATTTCCATTTTAAGTGCCGCCACTGTGGCCAGAACCAATAATTCCTCTCTGAGCCACTCTCAACACTCAGCCCTATCTTGGAGCTTTCGACATACTAACTTCCACCTTTGAAATACGAACTTGTGTACTTACTGTGCCTTTAAAATTATGAATATTTTCCTTATGCCATATATCACTGAGCTCCTTTAAAAATATAAATCACTCTAAAGTTTGATCTAAGCACAGAACAGATAAAACACATGTTTTCCCTGAGTCATTGTCAGCATCTCAGTCTGAAATCTCATGCCAGCGCAATAAATATCTGGGATCCACAGTCTGTTTCCTTCAGATGGGCTGATTTTTCTCTGATGTCAAGTGGAGAAACCGGTCACTTTCTTGCCGTCTGTTTCGGGGTGATTGGTAGCCACTTTTTCATTGGTTGGAGTGGCTATCATCCCTTTTTTACGGCAGTGAAAATAACAATCTGGCATGCCACTATGGGGACAAAGGCTGTTTTTGTCATTTTCAGGGTTATAAAACCGTGTGGATTAATCCCAGCCAGGTGGTAGGGAAAGGAGCAAGAGCTAAACTGGTTCTTCTCCCTCCCTGAGCTTCGAGATCAGTTCCTGGAACACTGTCCAAACTCAGGGTAGTTCAGAGATGACTTGGATCGCCCAGTAACTAGTCAGTGTTGCTGGTGAGCTCTTCATTGGTGAGTCTTGCCTCTTTTCCCTGTGGTCTTTTTTTTTTTTTAAGGTTTTATGTATTTATTTGAGAGAGAGAGAGTGAGAAGGTAGGGGGAGGAGCAGAGAGAGGGGAACAAGCAGACTCTGCACTGGGCTCGGAGCCTGACATGGGGCTTGATCCCATGACCCTGAGATCATGACTTGAGCCGAAGTCCAGCCAGACGCTTAACCGGCTGAGCCACCCAGGTGCCCCTCCCGTGGTCTTTTTTATGTTTCCCTGGGAGTTAGGCTGCTTTCCCTCTCCACCCAGAGTTAAAGGAGGTGCTTTGGCGTAGTCCAAACTACGAAAACAAACGGAAATCGAAGATTTTCCATGAAGCCAGTGACATCATGGTACCACAGGCATACGAGTTACTGGAATTGGTTTTGTGGAGCAGT